>NC_055988.1:115814422-116121089 GCF_018446385.1 Zingiber officinale
TATTAAGGAAATAATACTGACAATAATTAGAAAAAGAGGGAACAATAGCACTTTGTCGGAGAAGCGTCGCAGGAGCATAGAAGCGTAGATCGTGAGTTATGTCTTTGCTTCAGCCTTCACCCTCCTTATATAGGAGGTTCGGGGCGCTCGGATCCCTTCAGGGCGCCCTGAATGTGATGTAGCCAAGCCAACCAGAGTGCTCCATGTGGCGAGGCTCATTTGGGGATAAAACCTGTTCAGGGCGCCCGAACCCTTGTTTTCCGCAATCTCCTTCCTACAAGAAAATGTTAGTCTAAAGCAAGTATAAATCATATCCTGCAAAACAGAAAGTTAGCACAATTTATGGATAAGCAGAATAGTAATTAGATTCCATCTCCTCGAGACCGGAATCTAGTCACGATCTCGATTTAGATATCCAAAATGGATCTAAGTTGGATTGATGCCTAATGTTCCCTTCCCGGGAATGCATCCTCACAGTCACTCCCCTCTAATGTCTTACCTTCACTTACCTGCTAGATGTCCGATCAGCCCATTGACACGTCTGAAATTCGTGCCAACTATCAGGTCAGCCTGTCGACCTAGCTAGACTTCGTGTCAAATGTCCTGTCATCCCATCGACCAATTTGGACTTCGTACCAGCTATCCGGTCGGCCGGTCGACCTAGCTGGGTTTCGTGCCAGATATCAGGTCAGCCCGTCGGCCTGTCTAGGCTTCTCCTGCACACTCGATCAGAATGTTAAATAACAACGAAACTAATTTAACCTATTTTGTCATTCATCAAAATTTGAGTTAGACCGTTAGTGCTAACCGCACCAACAATCTCCCCCTTTTTGATGCAATGACAACCTGGTTAAGTTAGTGAAAAACATATGCAAGTAAAACAAGCATTTATAAGGTTGTTAGGTTAGCTTTATTTTTAAATTTTGTTGTTTAACTAACTTAAACCACCTAATCCTCCCCTTTGGCATTCATCAAAAATAAACGCAGAGCAAATTATAACTTAAAATGTAAGGAAGTCTACAAATGTAAGTCAGATTAACTTGGGAGAGTTTAAGCTAGAAACATAGAAAGATAATTTTTGTTTTAAGCTTTTATCTTTTATCTTTTTCAAAAAATAGCTAAGTTAACTTTAGAAAGATGACTTAAAATTTGTGATTTTAACTTAATTTTTCTAAATAAGTTTTGCAAATTAAAAAACATAGTAAATATAGCATTTTTATAAAAAAAAAATTATTAGGGCTAAGTCCAATTTTCAAATCAAGTTTTCAAAAATAAGATTTTATTTCTCAAGGCTTAGTTTGTAAAATTCAACTAAGTAAAATATGTTTTCAAACCTAAGTTTGTAACCTCCAATTTTTATAATAAATCTCCAAATATATGTTTTTAAAATCAAGTAGAATATAATTTTTAAAATGAAAAATCTAAGTTATAAACCCAAATAATGTTTATTTTTCAAAATCAATTTAACCTAAGTTTGGAAGGTCTAAATTTTAAAACTAAGTTTAAAAAGTATGAATTTCAAAATTAAATTTGAAAAGTTTAGAGTTTGAAAATAAAACCAATTTTCAAACCTAAGTTTAAAACAATCCAATTAAGGAGATCTAACTTTTAAAACTAAGTTTGAAAAATCCAAACAAGATTTTAAAACACTTAGTTAGTGTTAAATTGATTTAAAAAGAGATATATTTTTGAAAAAAATAAATTTCAAAATAAGTATAAAAATAATTAATCCTCTCCCTGAACCTAACATTACAAAAACTGTCTAACCAGTTAGCTACCTACTAACTATTAGAGGATATTAACTTTCACTTGGTTAGCCAGGTTAAGTCTAATCATAATCAGTTAGTGTTTGACTAAACTGAATAACTTAACCTGATTAATATCTGTTTGATATTTAACACCCAGACTTATGTCGATATACTGAAATAAGCATCTTAAGTCCAGATAATTTGTCTATGCATTTCACCTCTTTCTATGTTTGGCAATCACAAACAAGGGAATCCTAGGGTGTTGGTGAGATGCTCAAGTACTAGACCTAAGGGAGCATGTTTTCTAAGGAATTTTTCTAGTCTAAGGCTAAAACTGATTTAAAACTCTAGAAATGGAAGATTTTAAAAAAAAATAAAGATTTTATCCTAGAATTTGAAAACACTATTTTTGAAAACAATTTTTGTAATTTAACTATCCTAGTTTATTAAACACATCAAGATAAATCATTATCAGAGTCGAGATATAACTAAGTCAGAGTAAATCAGAATAGCATAAGTCAATGTCGAGGTCAAAATACAACGATCATAATAAAATATACATAGTGATGATCAAGTCTATCGAGATGAGGAGGAGGGTGGTCCGGACTCCAAGGAATGTAACATCTCGATCAGCTCAGTATGACGGGTTCGATCATCCTCTCGGGAACTGGATAGATCACGTCGAAGGTCGGAGATCTCCTGTCTCACGTCTCGTCGCAAGTCGGAGACCTCCTACTGCACCTCTCGTCATAGGTCGGTGACCTCCTGACGGAGACTCGTCATGGACAGCTCAAGTTCGGCAACTCGATCGCCTAGAGTGCAAGGAACGGGATGAGGTGCTCGACCTGGAGGTGGAGGTGGTACAAGGGTCGGAGTGTCCTCGCCGAATAGTGCGACCATAAACTCATCCTACTCTGCCTCCTCCTGGGCATCTAGGTCTGGCTGGTGCTGTGCCCCCTTCTGCTAAGATAGGACACCCTCATCATCTATATGGACACCTCTTAGAGAGAAGTTCCTAGGTCCTAAGACGTCGAACTCAGTCATGACTCGAATATCGCCTTGGGTGACGTCAATACGTAGGGAGGCGAACTCGAGCGCTGGTGGTGACTCCAGCTGAGTGGATAATGGTCTAAAAGATATGTAAACTAATATCTATATCTAATCTATGACAAAGGGCATACAAGAGAAAGGAATGAAATGGACGCATCATCGCTATGTCGCGAGTGGACAATGGTAAGATACAGAAGACTAAAACCCTATAGAGTACATAATCGTGAACTCGAAAGGATATTGACCTAAACATAGTCACAGTGGGTACTCGCTCTCTCCACCCCCTAAAAAAATACAAGTAAATCATATCCAGAGTAACATGTGAGTAAGGATCACCAAATGGCAGATCCCTAGGAGGGTACCACTGAAAAGTGCACGTAAATGATCGTAACTCTAAAAAGGTCTAGATAATGGTAGGAGATAATGTGATATCCGTACCAGCTACCCTAGTAGTATAAGTAAGATCATCTACCCTAACTAAGTTGTTATAAAATTCAGCACATAAACTAATGTTTACTGAACTGGTACAGTAAACAAGGTTCTGTAAGTTATAGTGGTTAATGACCTCTACAGCTGGAATACAGGAATGCAAGAAAAGCTGTCTATCTAAGCACCTAGTCCTAATAGGCATATAGATGGTAGACTCAAACCTAATCCTAAGTTCATCAGTAGGGAACCTAGGATCAACACTAGTAGTAGAGGGCCTAACACTAGATCTAAAACGTTTCCTAAGTTTAAAAAAAAACTATACTAAGCATAAAAAATAAGTGAAATAAAAAAATTTAGGGGGGAAAAAGAAATTTACCGATACATCATGAATAAGATTTTTAGAAATGGCGACCTCAATTGATTCGCAACCGTGTAATAACCGAAGAAATGAGGAAAAATTCTAATTAGCACTTCCTCTCTCGTTGAGGCTCGAAGAAAGCCTTTACAAGAGATGAATAAATGAGGTGCAAGAGGAGGGGGCGCCCTGCCCCCCTTTTATAGAGAGGTTTCGGCGCCCGGAATCACTCCGGGCACCCTGGTTTCAGTTGAGCAGGGTGCCCAGAGTACCTTCCGAGTGCCCTAGGTTACTATACCACCGCCCCTGATTTTTGATCGGGTAAATTTATTTTTTTTTAAAGAATTTTTAAAATAATTTTCTAAAGTTTTTTTAAAAATAATTTTTAAAGTTTTTTTAAAAGAATTTTTAAAAGAATTTTTAAAGTTTTTAAAATAATTATTTTTAAAGTTCTTAAAAGAATTTTTAAAATAATTTTTTAATGTTTTTAAAATAATTTTTTTAAGTTTTTGAAAGAATTTTTAAAATAATTTTTTAAAGTTTTTGAAAGAATTTTTAAAATAATTTATTTTAAACTTTTTAAAAGAATTTTTAAAATAAATTTTTTTAAAGTTTTTCAAAGAATTTTTAAAATAATTTTTTTTAGAGTTTTTAAAATAATTTTTTTTAAAGTTTTTTAAAAAAAATAATTTATTTTTTAAAAGTTTTTAAATGAATTTTTAAAATAATTTTTTTTTAGTTTTTAAAATAATTTTTTTTAAGTTTTTAAAAGAATTTTTAAAATAATTTTTAAAGTTTTTAAAATAATTTTTTGAAGTTTTTAAAATAATTTTTAAAGAATTTTAAAAGAATTTTTTAAAGTTTTTAAAAGAATTTTTAAAATAACTTTTAAAGTTTTTAAAATAATTTTTAAAGTTTTTAAAAGAATTTTTAAAATAAATTTTAAAGTTTTTAAAAGAATTTTTAAAATAATTTTTAAAGTTTTTTTATTTTAATTTTTAACATTTTATTTTAATTTAATTTAATTTAATTTTTAATTTAATTTAATTAATTTTGTTTAAGTCCTTAGTCATCTCACCCGATCTATGTTTTCAATCAGGGAATCCTATAATTTTGTGAGATGAATTAGGTTCAGTTTTAGGGTTTGGTTTAACTTTATGTTAGATTCACATTTAGCTTTGGGCTCAACAAATAGGTATTCTTCGGATAAACTTCTGGGCTATGGTGAGTCACTTGGACATCATTAGAGTAACCATGCCTTCGAGATTTTCTAAATAGTCCTGTCCACTGAACTTAATATAAAACTTTGGTCTAACTGGTTAAGATCCATAAAGGGTAACTTCAGTTAGTTCCACTAAGCCAAATGCACCAGGTCGAAGCCATATCTTCCTAGACATGCATAGACATAGTTTTCCTAACGTACTATCATCCAAAACTTCACCAGTACCGTAAGTCAAGTTAAACTGTTGTCCCTTTTTAACTAGTCCTAATTACCCTACCGGGTAGGTTAGTTTGGTTACCCTGTCGGGTAGATTATTTTTGGAGGTGCCAGTTATTCTGTAGCCTCCCCTTGAATTATTGACCTTTATTTTTTATTTTTAGTTCTTGGTTTATGTCTGTTCTTTTTATAGTTATAATTGATTTGATGATATTCTAAGTTTTGAGGGGTTTTAAAATATTTAGATTTTGAATTTATTGGTCTAGGTTTGTATTTTGGTTTTTGATTTGATTTATTTGACTTTATATAATATATTTTTTCTTTAGGTATGTAATATTGGTTAAGTCCTACTTGCGTGGTTAAGCACACTTTCGGAACCCAAGCCTTACTTGATTGTTTGTGTTGGGTTATTAACGGTTTAAATGTTTTATTTGAACTTGACTTGTAGCCAAGTCCGATTTTGTTGTAAATTGATTTTTGATTATTTAAAATTAGATCTAAATTCTTAGATCTTGTTGTAAATTTTTCTAAGAGATCTTTTAATTTATTAATTTCTATTTTTAGTGATAAATTTTCCTTCTCAAGTGTTAGGTCTTGAGTTGGATTTGAATTTTTGATTTGTTCCTTGAGGTTTTGATTCTCCTCAAGGAGCAATTTGTTTTCAATTTCTATTGTAATTAATTTCCTATTTAAACATGCAATAATTTTAAATAACTTTCTATTCAAATTAAAGTATACCTCTTCGGGACCTTCGGAAATGAGTACGGACTCATGGCTCGATTCGGGTTCGAACCCGTCTTCCGATTCGTCCTCTGACTCTGCTTCGAGGGCCATCAATGCAAGGTGACTCTGGTGCTTCTGGTCTTTAGCCTCCGATTCTTCTGAGGACGAGTCGTCCCACGTTGCTTTGAGAGCCTTCTTTTTGGTTATCTTCGTCTTGTCGCTTTTCAATCTCAGGCACTCATTCTTGTAGTGGTCCTTCTTGTTGCACCCGAAGCAGGTCATGTTCCTTGGTTCGGTTGGGGAGTTGATCTTCTGCAGGTCCTTTTTGTTGAAGGTCTTCTTCCTCCTGGTGAACATTTTCCTTACCAAGTTCACTAGGTATTCTTCGTCTTCAGAATCCTGGTCAGACTCATCTTCATGTTCAGACTTGGTCTTCGTTCTTTCCTTGGAGGAACATGCAAATAAGGCAATACCTTTCTCGGTCCCGGCATTAGTTTGCTCGTGTAATTCTAATTCACAAAATAATTCATCTAATTTTAACTTAGATAAATTTTTTGAAATTTTGTAGGCATCCACGATAGATGCCCACAAAGTATTATGCGGAAAAGCGTTTAACGCATACCTGATTAGATCGCAATTCTCCATTTGATGGCCTATCGTGTGGAGTCCGTTGAGGATGTCTTTGATCCTCGCGTGAAGCTGACTCACCGTTTCTCCTTCCTGTATTTTAATATTAAATAATCTGTTTAAAAGAAGGTCGTGTTTCGTTACCTTGGCGTCACTTGTTCCTTCGTGTAGTTCGATCAGCTTGTCCCATAACTCTTTAGCGTTTTGATGCGGTTTTACCCGGTTCAACTCTTCCTTCGTCAGCCCGCATTGTAGCGTTTTGAGTGCTTTGAAGTCTGTTGATGATTTTTTCTTCATGTCCGGAGTCCACTGTTCTAGGTCCAGTGGAATTCCGAAGTTGTCGACCAGCACCTTGTAGCCTCTGCTGACGCTGAACCATTGGTCGAAATCTGTCTTCAAGTAGACCTCCATCCACTTCTTCCAGTAGAGAAATCATCCCCGTTGAATAGGGAAGGACGTACTGTGTTGAACCCTTTAACTTGAGACATTTTTTTAACCTGCACGTAATTAAATAAATAGACGAGGGGTCCCAAGACTTGGTCTTGGATTAGCAGTGCCGAATAAAATAAAAGAAATCAACTGAATTGGTGTTGCACCAATTCAGATTAAATTGCAACGGAAAAAAAATCCAAAAAGGTAACAATACCAATTTGGAATATTATGAAATGCTAAAAAAAAGAGAAAAGAATGAACCAAAAAAATAGAAAAGAATTTCACCCCTGTCTGATTGGTGGTTGCACCAAATCAGAGCAGTACCTGCTCTGATACCACTTGTTGGATCGAGAATTCGCTAGAGGGGGTGAATAGCGATTTAAAAATTATCGTAAAGTATGCATCAAAAAAAGTAAAAACACAACAACACTAACACAAGCAATCTTTTACTTGGTTCGGAGCCTATGTCGACTCCTACTCCAAGTCTCGCACTCGTTGAGTGCTTTCGTTAGGCAATTCACTAGCAATTCATAAAATATTACAAATTTGAGTACAAATGCTATTAAGGAAATAATACCGACAATAATTAGAAAAAGAGGGAACAGTAGCACTTTGTCGGAGAAGCATTGCAAGAGCACAAAAGCGTAGATCGTGAGTTCTATCTTTGCTTCAGCCTTCACCCTCCTTATATAGGAGGTTCGGGGTGCCCAGATCCCTTCAGGGTGCCCTGAATGTGACGTTGCCAAGCCAACCAGGGTGTTCCACGTGGTGAAGTTCGTTTGGGGATAAAACTTGCTTCCGGGCGCCCGGACCTATTCCGAGCGCCCAGACCCTTGTTTTCCGCAATCTCCTTCCTACAAGAAAATGTTAGTCCGAGGTAAGTATAAATCATATCCTACAAAACAGAATGTTAGCACAATTTATGGATAAGCAGAATAGTAATTAGATTTCGTCTCCTTAAAACCGGAATCTAGTCACGATCTCGACTTAGATATCCGAAATGGATCTAAGTCGGATCGACGCCTAATGTTCCCTTCCCGGGAACGCGTCCTCACAGTCACTCCCCTCCAGTGACTTACCTTCACTTACCTGCTAGATGTCTGGTCAGCCTGTTGACCCGTCTGGACTTCGTGTCAGCTATCAGGTCAGCCCGTCAACCTAGCTGGACTTCATGCCAAATGTCTGGTCATCCCATTGACCCATTTGGAATTCGTGCCAGCTATCCAGTCGGCCCGTCGACCTAGCTGGGCTTCGTGTTAGACATCAAGTCAGCCCGTCGACCTGTCTACGCTTCTCCTGCGCACTCGATCAGAGTGTTAAATAACAACGAAACTAACTTAACATATTTTACCATTCATTAAAACTTGAGTTAGACCGTTAGTGCTAACCGCACCAACACTTCTCATCTACCGGTGTACTCTTCCGCAACACCTTGTCCCTCGGATGCACCGAGCCCATCGACTCCCTTTTTGTGTCATCTTTCTCGCTAGCTGCATCTTTTGCTCAACTTCTTGTGTTCCAAGCTCCTACACACTTAGACACAAGGATCAAAATACAACAGGACCTAACTAAACTTGGTTGGCCACATCAAAACTACCCCGGGGTACTAACAAAACTAACTTGTGTCAATTGTCTTTTATTTCTACTGCATTTATTCTGTGTTTTTCGAAAAATATAAAAAAGCCACGAGCACTATTCACCCTCCCCCCTTAGGGCTTTTGATCCTACAGATATCCACTATAGATAAGAACAACGTTGAAATGAGTCCAACAAGCCATTCTTAGATATAGTGGTAGGCATTACACATACCAATTATATATCACACATATATAACTATCACATTATGTCATCACCAATTGATATTTGCATAAACATCGGGTTGTTAGCTCATTAATATATATACATCAAATACATATCACCTAACTTTACCTCTTTCCACATTAACCTTAGAGTGAGTCTAACAAATTAATAGTTCAAGTTAACGTCAACCTATTAATCATGAGATCATATCTCGATAGTCTAAACATGTCTAATTTCAAGTTAGGCTTGGAGTGAGTCCAATAATCTACATATGAAATTAAACTCTAGTTCTTATCATATTAATAGAAGGTATAAGCTTTAATATTTTTATAAGGGTGTTACTTAATCTAAGTCTCGTCAATCACATGTAAAAGGGTACACAAAAAATTGTAAACTATTTACATGATATAATATGATATGAATCATGACATATCTAATAGCATAAATCATGACATCAATCATGACATAAATAATGACATCTAACATGACATAGATTATAACATAAGTCATGTCATCGTTGTCATAAATTAATTTAGGAAATAAATATGTTAAAGAATTTGATTTATTAATGTAACAACCCAAATTTTCTCATTACGAGTCCTAATAATACTTATAAATATTTAGAAATACTTTAGAAATATTCTAGAGATTTTTAGAAATTTTTAGAGTATTTTTATGTAATTTTCGGAGTTTGTTTGGTATTTTTACCAAAAGAAACAAAGTTAAGGCAAAAAGAGGTTAGACCGAGGTTTGAACTTGAGACCTCTAGTTAAGCAAAGTCTTAAGTCATTTCGGATGACCAGGAACCCAGCAGGGCCGTGCTAATCAAATAAAGGACGAAAGTAATTTAAGCAGTAATAGATAACAGAATATCCTACTTATAAAGGGAGATAAGTTAAGAGAGAACTTAGGCTTTTATTTTTCCGTGACCTAAACCTTTCCTCTCCTTCTCCCGACTGCATGCGCGTCGTTCTCTATTTGGGCAAAAACCAAAGAGGAAGCTAGGGCTTCTCTCCGGCGACCGGCCTAGGGTGATCTCCGAGAGACTTCTCCACCATCGCGATCACCTTGTCGAGGAGAACGCGTACACGTGAAGGAGTTGTCGAAATTTGCAAGTCTCCAAAACCCTAGAAGCCGAATTCGGTTGTAAGTCCAAGAATAAGGGTAAGTGTTTCTCACCTGCAGTAGGAGTAGCTCTTGGAGTTTTGTTTCTTCTTATTTTTCCGAAGCATACTATAAGGGGCGTTGTTCTTGAAGCTTGCTGCCGTGAGTCTCAATTCAGATTGTTTAGGTTTGGAAAATGAATGAATTGTTAGATTGGGCATGTAGTTTAACATTTTGGTTTGTTTAGTTTTCGTTATAGATCTTTTGCTATTAGTTTTTATGCATGCAGTTTTTTTTGGAACCCTTGTTGTGTAATATAGCATTCCAGTTACAGATTTCTTTGTTAAATCCGAATAAGAACAACCCATAAATTCATACCAGCTTTAGACCTTTTTGCTGATTTACTAAGTATGAAGGGCTTGTTCTTCTCTTGGTATGCAGTCCTAAATTGTTCATTTTCAGTCAATAGGCGTGAATACCCTCTTGTAGCCGTGCAGGTTGTTCTTTTGGCTAGCTTTGTTTGTGTGTGAAGAGCCTATTATTTGGCATTACAGAGTTTTGATTTCTTTTGGAACTTGCTGGACATGAACAGCATGTGATCAAGCATTTAGTTCTAGTTTTCTATATATATGCAATGAATATGAACAGTTTTTTTAAGCTTGTTGTTTAATTGCCGAGGCATTCTTCTTATTAGAGGTATTAACAAATAACTAGTATTTTACTTGAAGAGGCTAGTACCCGACTTTCGAGGTTGTCGTTAAACAAATCCAGGTGACCGATTCCGAGGTCTCGGCCCTGGTAAGACCGAGGTCTTCACCCTCGTAGGACTGGTGGTTCGTCACCCCAGTCTCTATTAGAGAGCGCGCTTTGGTACTACACCTGGGCCCAAGAGGAGATTTATTATTATTATTTTAAAGTATAAGAGTATAAGTTTTGGGAATGAAATAAGTTTCACATAGGATTTTTAAAAAAAAATAAGTTTAGCTCTTTTATTCTAGCATGTTGTTTAGACTTTCTTACTGCTATTTACAAGCATGAGCAGCCTTACATGTTTAGTATTTCAGTCTGTTTTTGTAACGACCCAATTTTCCCTATTTTGAGTTCTGAATATCTTTAAAAAAATATTTGGAAATACTTTTAAATATTCTAGAGATTTTTAGGAATTTTTAGAGTATTTTTACGTAATTTTTGGAGGTCGTTTAGTAGGTTTACAAAAAGAAAGAAAATTTGACAAAAATTGTGAAAGGTGAGGTTTGAACTCACGACCTTGGGTCGAACTGATCCAAGCAAACCGGCCCAACCAGCTGAGCTACAAGGTTTTTGTTAACCTTATAAGGAAAGAATTAAATTTATAGCATAGTTAAGCGATATTTTAGAAACCGAAAATAAACTTTGTAAATAAAGAGGTGCGCGGATAAGGATTCGAAGCCTAGACCCCTTGGGTTGGTTGAGACCCGACTAACCAACTGGGCTGCGCGTGTTTTATTAACCTAGCATGGAGAGAAATAGATTTAAGCATAGTTGGAATCGAATTAAAACTAAGTTATAAAGGGTTAAGTGAGTTTTCCGTGACCTAAACCTAAGCCTTTTCCTCTCTTTTTCCTCTCCCGACGGCGCGATTCTTCTCTTGGGCGAAAACCGTAGCCAAGGCTAGGGTTCCTCCTCCCGACGCCGACGAGGTGTTTTCCGGCCGGTCTCCAACCGTGGGTGACCTTTCCGGCAAGGAAAGCTCGGGAAACACAAGGAAAAGGGAGAAACAGAAGCTCTACCGAAAACCTAGAGCGCTCCTCGGGTTGTAAGTCCAAGAACACCGTTGTAAGTGCTTCTCACCTGCGGTAGGAGTAGCTTTTGGGGTTTTTGTTTGCATTTTCTTGTTGTTGTGTAATGAACAAGAGCAGCCCTTCATTCTAGCCTAATGTCCAGATTTCAACCTTTGCTAGCATTTTGGTTTGGGTTTTGATTCAAGTCTTTTGCTGTTTTTTTTAGCATGGACAGATTGTTAAGTGTTTTCTTGGATTGTTATAGCATGCTTATCTAGATGTATTTACTTACATTACAAGCATGTCTAAGTAGCTATGCTTCTTTCCAGTCACAGCATGATTAAAGAATGGTTAAGATTCAAAAATAATTAGTTTCACAAGCTTGTCATTTGGAACCTGTTACTGCCGTGAGCCTGATCAAACTTATTTGCTAAGACCATGTAGGCTTCAAATTTCTGATTGAGTTGTTTTGAATATATCCAGATATATATTAGTGGCATATGGTTTTAGAATCCCTTGCATAATGTATATATGTAAGAAGTACAAGCAAAGTAAGACTAAGGTCACAAATTGATCTTGAATTCCAGAATTTAGAATCAAAGCACACTAAGTGCTTAAATAAATGCCAAGGCATTTTATTACAAGAAGTATTTAAAGAAGGATATAAAGAAAAGTATTTTACTTTTAAAAGGGCATGTACCGGACACAAGGTCCAAGGGATGGGCTCCAAGTTGCCCCTGGACATAAGGTCTAGAAGTGTCTTAATGGTTTTGAGATTAGCTACCTCAATTCTCATTAAGAAAGGCGCGCAAAGTGGTACAATGTCGGGCCCAAGTAAAGTTGAATATTATTTTTAAAGTATAAAAGTATTAATTTGGAAACAAACAGAACAAGTTCTTTTATCTAAGTTGCAAATTCTAGCAAGTTAAATTGTTGTTTTCCTTTAGAGATGCATGATGTAGTTCTATCTGCTATTTTCATGTTGAGCATGTACTCCCTGTTTTCTTTAATGCTTATGCATTCCTTATCGGATTTTGTGAGTAGAAAGCACTTACTAAGCTTTTAGCTTATAGATACTACTTTCCTCCTACTGCAGATACAGATAAAAATAAAGGAAAGGCTAAAGTGGTGTAGAAGAAGGCGACAAGGAGACGTTGATGGTGTGTGTGGTGGCTGTTATGGAAGCTTGGGACCTTGCTAAGAAATTGCTGCAAGTTAATTTAATTAGTTTTCTTCTTAAATAACTAGGAGAATTTAGAGAAATACAGATTCTTTTTGCTCTTTCTGTTTTGCTGTTTTGAAGTTGTTCAAATGCTTTTGTTCTGTTGAATTTCTGGAATCATTCGGATGTTAAATGCTTATGTTCATTACTTCTTTATACTCTGCTAGAATGTTAAATTTCTGGAAGGTTAAATCTGCTGGGAAGTTTGGATTTGATTGCACAGTAGTCTCTCATGTATGTTGGTATTCATGTGCTAAAGCTGGAGTTTTATTTCTGCCATGGGAATCATATCCGCAGGAATTCTTTTGTCTATAAAAAAAAAAATGTGCACTGTTTCGGTTTGTTAGAAAAGCATGAGCAGTAAGAGTTTTGGTGTATGAAAGAAAAGCATGTGTATGAAAGAAAAGCATGTGGTTCGGCTTGTTAGGAAATGAATAAGTAGTATTCTATTTCACTTCCTCTTAATTACTGTTTGGTTGTAGAATGAATAACTACATTTTGTAACAAGGAATGTTAGGTAGGATTTCATGAATGCAAGTTAATAAAGGAAGTTGCAAACAGTAGAGATATTTAAGTTCATTGTCTATATGTTACACTTGCTTGTTGTTATACTTATTTGCATGTTTAAATAAGTAAGGAAAAAAAATAAACAAAAAAAAATAATAATACTATCAGAACAGTTTAAAGCATTTTTGATATGTGATATGTTTTTAACAAATAGTTGAAAGCATTTCTAGTGTTAAGTAGGTAGTACCAGTTATGTGTAGTTAGTAGAATCAGTAGCGGTCACCCTCAGAGTAGTAGTAAGGAGGGTGGTCGTTACAATTTTGATTTCTTTGCTAGCTTGATTTCTTTGCTAGTATTTGCAAGCATGATTTCAATTCCCTTATTATTAGATGATCATGAGTAGCAACTTTTCTTCTAAAGCGTTCAGTTTCTAGATTTCTTCTTGTACACATGCATATCTGAGTTTTGTGAATTATATAGCGTTTACTAAGCATCTGCTTATAGTTGCATTTCCTCTTACTGCAGATAAAGGAAAAGTAAAGCTATAGTGAAGGAAGGCGACAAGGAGGTGTGAGATGGGTGTGTGATGTCTGGACTATGGAAGCCTTGGGATCTTGCTAAAAACAAAAAAATTATTAAGATTTTGTATTTAGACTGTTTGTGAAATTTAGGTGGATTAAGTCCTTCTTGCATTGTTGGAATTATTCTTTCGTGTTGTTGGTTGGTTTATAGAATGATTTTATGTTTTTAGAATTCTTCCATTTAAATTGCTATGCACATTAGCCACATTATTTGAGTTGTATCACCGTCGCATGCATGTGCAGATTGATATATTTTAGTTGAGAACAAATGCTTGAGTAGAAGGTATAGATGAGTTATTTATGTTTCCAGCTGCTACTAAATTGTATGCTTCGAGTTTTCAAAGACTTCTCAGTATTACTTTCAACATACGAGCAAGATTAGTTAAGTAAAGTTTATAGCCAAGTAATGTCCTACCCTCACAGACTAGCTAAGGGGAGGGTAGGGTCGTTACAGGTTGGTATCAGAGCAGTCCCCATTCTCCAGCATCACACACACATCAGCATCAACCTTGTCGTCTTCAAGTAAGAATGTATTTATACTTTCTTTTATGCTTTTCCTTATTATTTGCAATATAGAGAAATCCTTAGAAGTATTTGCTTATATGTGCTTAAGTGAGATAAAAGTGCTTGCTTTGTTTTTCTATGTTTTTTTATATGTTTAGAGGGTTTAGAGACGATTTTAGGTTTTCTCTCTCTGCATGACTAGATGGCAAGAAGAGGGTGTCCCCGTACCGCTCGTACTGAGGACCGAACTCAGGAGAACGAAGAGCCCAGAACAACTGAACCTGATCTCTCTGAAGTTGTTGCTCAACTTTAGAGACAAGTAGCAGAGCAGCAAAAAGTGATTGTCAATCTGATGGCTAATCGGCAGCCAGTACCTCCCACTCCCCCAACTATCAATGTGGAGACCCCGGTGGTGACTGAGGTTCCACCAGCTGCCCTGGAAGTCGCCAAAGCACCTAAAAGATAAGAAGCATATCTGATACAGTGGCTAAAGCTGAAGCTAGAAAGTTTCTCAGGCACGACTAAGCCCTGGGATGCTCAGGCTTGGTTCAAGATACTAGAGAGCACAATGGAGCTTCTTGACTGGCCAGAAGTCGAGAAGGTCAAGTGTGCCTCCTTCTGCCTAGCTGGAGATGCTCGTATGTGGTGGGAGAGAGTTAAGAGCAAGAGAGCAGCCAACCAGATGAGCTGGGCTGACTTCGAGACAGAGTTTTACGAAGAATTCTTCCGCCAACGGATCACCAATAAACATTATGAGGAGTTTATAGAATTCAGACAGGGTGACCTGCCAGTAGAAGAAGCAGTCAAGAGATTCAACATGCTAGCTCATCTCTGCCCAGAGCTAGTAAGTACAGAGAAAGAACGAGTCAGACTGATGCTCCGAATGCTGAGGCCAGAGATAGCACTTAACGTGAGTAGTGGAACTCACCAACCACAGACTAGTGAAGAGCTGGTCAACAGGGCATTAGTCACTAAGCACTATCTGAACAGCATCAAGGCACAACAAACGCAACTCAAGCCAGTCAAGATAGAGGACAAGACAGTAGGGAATCAGAAACCCCAGGCAAGTAAGCAGAACTGGAAGGGCAAGGATAACAAAAGGAAACGATGGAATACAGGAGGCAACCAAAAGGGAGGTCTAGTAGACAAGCAGGCCAAGTTCCCTCCCTGCCCTAAATGTGGGAGACTACATCCAGGAGCCTGTCTTGTGGGTATGACTGGATGTTATTCGTGTGGCTAAGAAGGACACCTGGCTAAGGCATGTCCTAACAAGCTCAAAGCACCTCAGCAACAGGCAGCGCAATACGGGAACAAGCCTCAGTTACACTACATGCTTGCAACTCTGGACGGACCTCAGCTCAGTCAAGGAAGGTTGGAAGCCCCACCAATTCCAGCCAGTGCCAGAGTATTCTCCCTCACTAAAGAGGAAGCTGCTAGTGCCTCCACGGTCGTAACAGGTCAAGTAGTTATTTTTCAGCATCTAGCTACTGTACTATTTGATACTGGGGCGACCCATTCTTTTATATCAGTACCCTTTGCCAAGGAATCTCAGGTGCCTACAGAGAGCATGAACTCCAAGTTCTTGGCAACCCTACCTTCTAGGGAAGTCATGGAGTCCAACCAGTGGCTTCGGGCTGTACCAGTCAAAATTTTAGACCGAGAGCTATATGTTAATTTAGTAGTCCTAGAGATGCAGGATTTTGACGTTATTCTGGGTATAGATTTTCTCAGTAAGTACAGCACTTCGGTGGACTGCCGCAGAAGGAAAGTGATTTTCAGCCCAAAAGGTGAACCATCCTTTGAGTTTACAGGAGTGTCGAAGAGGAAGACTCAGAAATTCCTCTCTTCCCTAACAGCTTACCAAATGTTAGCTAAAGGATGTACTGGTTTTCTGGCGTACATTGTGAATGCAGAAGAACAAGAATGACCCAAGCAGGAAGATGTTCGGGTAGTTTGTGAGTATCCAGAGGTATTTCCAGAAGAGCTACTTGAACTACCTCCCAACAGAGAAGTGGAGTTTGAAATTGAGTTGATTCCTGGCACCAGTCCAATTTCCAAAGCTCCGTATCGGATGTCTCCAGCAGAGATGAAAGAACTACAAGAACAACTCCAGGAGCTGCTTGACAAAGGTTTCATCCGCCCTAGTCATTCACCACGGGGAGCACCAGTGCTGTTTGTTAAGAAGAAAGATGAATCTATGCGGATGTGCATAGATTATAGAGCGCTGAACAAAATGACAATTAAGAACAAGTACCCTTTTCCCAGAATAGATGATCTATTTGATCAGTTAAGGGGGGCAACAGTGTTCTCTAAGATAGACCTGCGCTCTGGATACCATCAGTTGAAAGTGAAAGAAAGTGATATACCCAGAACAACTTTCAAGACCAGATATGGACATTACGAGTTTGTAGTCATGCCTTTTGAAGTGACTAATGCACCTGCGGTCTTCATGGACTTAATGAACAGAGTGTTTAGAGAATACCTTGACAAGTTTGTCATCGTGTTCATCGACGACATTCTGATCTATTCAAGAACCCCAGAGGAGTATGACACGCACTTGAGAATAGTACTATAGACCCTTCGGCAAAAGCAACTTTATGCCAAATTCTCAAAATGCGAGTTCTGGTTAGAGCAGGTGGCGTTTCTAGGTCACATCATTTCTAAAGAAGGCATCCAGGTGGATCCTGCCAAAATAGAAGCGGTCAACAACTCGTGTAGACCCAAGAACACCAGGGAGATCAGAAGCTTCCTTGGTTTAGCTAGGTATTTCAGGAAATTAGTGGAGGACTTTTCCAAGATAGTCTCTCCACTAACAGCCCTAACTAGGAAGAACAAGAAGTTTGAATGGTCAGACAAATATGAGCAAAGTTTCCAAACATTGAAGAAAAGACTGACCAGTGCTCCCATTCTGACTGTTCCAAAGAGTGACAAGAGTTTTGACATATACAGTGATGCTTCCAAGATAGTCCTCGGAGCTGTTCTCATGCAAGAGGGGAAGGTTATAGCTTATGCTTCCAGACAACTTAAAGACTATAAGAAGAATTACCCCACTCATGATCTTGAGCTGGCAGCCATGGTCTTTGCACTAAAACTCTGGCGACATTATTTGTATGGAGTTCAGTGTAGAATCTTCACCGACCATCAGAGCTTGAAGTATTTCTTTACCCAGAAAGACTTAAACATGAGACAACGCAGGTGGTTAGAGTTAATTAAAGATTATGACTGTGAAATCCTCTACCACCCAGGTAAAGCTAACAAAGTAGCAGATGCACTAAGCCGAAAATCCAGTGCAACCCTGATGCCCTTGTCATCATTAGCACTGCCCCTGTAGAAGGAATTGCCAGACTTTGGAGTCAAAATTTTTATGGGCAACTCTCTGCATTGACCTTAGAGTCAACCCTGCTTGAGGATATACAGAGAAAACAAGGTGAAGATCCAGACATCCAGAAGATCAAGTAAGGGATACAGAAAGAAGAAAATTCAGAGTTTCGGGTATCAGACAGTGGAATCCTCTATCAGGGGAGCCGCCTTTGTGTTCCCAATGATGAGGAATTGAGAAAGAAGATTCTAGAAGAGGCTCATAGTACACTGTACTCCATGCATCCTAATTCCACCAAGATGTATCAAGATCTGAAACAGAGATTCTGTTGGTCTGGACTCAAGAGAGATGTTGCTAAATATGTCAGTGTCTGCCTGACACGCCAGAGAGTCAAAGCGGAGTACCAGAGACCAGGAGGAGTCCTACAACCCCTCCCAATACCAGAGTGGAAGTGGGAAGAAATATCCATGGACTTTATAACATGTCTTCCAAGAACCACTAATGGGTATGATGCGATATGGGTGATAGTGGACAAGTTGACAAAGTCTGCCCATTTTCTAGCCATCAAGGTGTCTCACTCAATAGAGCAGTTGGCGCAGCTATATGTTAAGGAGGTGATCAGACTTCATGGAGTCCCGAAGTCGATTGTTTCTGATAGGGATGGGCGATTCATCTCTCACTTTTGGGAGTGTGTCCAGAATGCATTAGTCACCAAACTCAAGTTCAGCACAGCCTTCCATCTCCAGACTGATGGACAGACAGAACGAGTAAATCAGATTTTAGAAGACATGCTAAGGGCTTGTGCATTAGATTTTAAGGGCAGTTGGTGCAAGTATCTGTATTTAGCTGAATTCGCCTACAACAATAGCTACCAGACCACTATCAAGATGACACCTTACGAGGCACTGTATGGTCGAAAGTGTAGATCACCCATGTGCTGGCAAGAAGCAGGTGAAAGGAACGAAATGGAAGTGGAGTTGGGCATTCAGACAGAGATGATAGATGAGACCACACAAGCTATCCAAAAGATCAGACAAAGAATTGAGACTGCCCAAAGCAGACAGAAAAGTTATACCGACGCACGCCGAAGATCACTTGAATTCCAAGTAGGGGATTCAGTCTTCCTCAAAGTTGCTCCTATGAAGGGAGTGATGAGATTTGGCAAAAAGAGCAAGTTAAGTCCCCGCTATGTAGAGCACTACCTGATCACAGAGAGGATTGGGAAAGTAGCTTACAAGCTGGACTTACCTCAAGACATGTCAGCAATACACAATGTATTTCATGTCTCCATGCTAAAGAAGTGCCTCCACGACCCTAGCCAAGTGATTCAACCTAAGTCAGTGCAGATTCAGGAGGATCTTAGCTATGAGAGCAGACCTATATGGATAGTGGACAGAGAAGTTAAGAGACTAAGGAACAAATAAGTACCACTAGTGAAGGTCATTTGGCAAAATCAGAAGCACGAGGAAACTACGTGGGAGCGTGAGGACAGTATGAGACAGAGATATCTAGAATTATTCTAAGTTCGAAGACGAACTTTTTATAAGGTATGGGGAATTGTAACAACCCAAATTTCCTCATTATGAGTCCTAATAATACTTATAAATATTTAGAAATGCTTTAGAAATATTCTAAAAAATTTTAGAAATTTTTAGAGTATTTTTATGTAATTTTTGGAGTTCGTTTGGTATTTTTACCAAAAGAGACAAAGTTAAGGCAAAAAGAGGTTGGACCGAGGTTCGAACTTGAGACCTCTAGTTAAGCAAAGTCTTAAGTCATTTCGGATGACCAGGAACCTAGCAGGGTCGTGCTGATCAAATAAAGGGCGAAAGTAATTTAAGCAGTAATAGATAACAGAATATCCTACTTATAAAGGGAGATAAGTTAAGTGAGAACTTAGGCTTTTATTTTTCCGTGACCTAAACCTTTCCTCTCCTTCTCCCGACTGCACACGCGCCGTTCTCTATTTGGGTGAAACCCAAAGAGGAAGCTAGGGCTTCTCTCTGGAGACCGGCCTAGGGTGATCTCCGAGAGACTTCTCCACTATCGCGATCACCTTGTCGAGGAGAATGCGTAGACGTGAAGGAGTTGCCGAAATTTACAAGTCTCCGAAACCCTATAAGCCGAATTCGGTTGTAAGTCCAAGAACAAGAGTAAGTGCTTCTCACCTGCAGTAGGAGTAGCTCTTGGAGTTTTGTTTCTTCTTGTTTTTCTGAAGCATGTTGTAAGGGGCATTGTTCTTGAAGCTTACTGCCGTGAGTCTCAATTCAGATTGTTTAGGTTTGGAAAATGAATGAATTGTTAGATTGGGCATGTGGTTTAGCATTTCGGTTTGTTTAGTTTTCGTTATAGATCTTTTGTTATTAGTTTTTATGCATGCAGTTTTTTTTTGGAACCCTTGTTGTGTAATATAGCATTCCAGTTACAGATTTCTTTGTTAAATCCTAATAAGAACAACCCATAAATTCATACCAGCTTTAGACCTTTTTGTTGATTTACTAAGTATGAAGGGCTTGTTCTTCTCTTGGTATGCAGTCCTAAATTGTTCATTTTCAGTCAATAGGCGTGAATACCCTCTTGTAGCCGTGCAGGTTGTTCTTTTGGCTGGCTTTGTTTGAGTGTGAAGAGCCTATTATTTGGCATTACAGAGTTTTGATTTCTTTTGGAACTTGCTGGACACGAATAGCATGTGATCAAGCATTTAGTTCTAGTTTTCTATATATATGCAATGAATATGAACAGTTTTTTTAAGCTTGCTGTTTAATTGCCGAGGCATTCTTCTTATTAGAGGTATTAACAAATAACAAGTATTTTACTTGGAAAGGCTAGTACCCGACTTCCGAGGTTGTCGTTAAATAAATCCAGGTGACCGATTCCGAGGTCTCGTGTCACGCTCCGAGAGTAAGGGTGTCCGACGAAAATCGGACAGCACCTCCCTTGTAGCAGTGACAAATGAACCAGTATATATAGCTAACAGATAAACACAAGCACAATATAGCCAACACGGTAACACTAAACACAACCACGCAGATAATAAACAGCCCACTCGGCTGGTAAATCAAACACAATGGAAAACGAAATAACAAGTACCAAAATACCAAAAGAACTCACCGCGGGTCGGCCTGGCTAGACTCCTCAACAAAGCAAAACAAATCACATAATAACATCAAGTCCCAAAAGGGTTATTACAATACCAAATTCAAAAGTTCAACTCACAACTAGAAATCTAAACAAAACCGGAAACCCGTCCTCGGAAGCGACGTGGGACTGGCAGTCGGGATCCCTCCAAATGTACTAGCATCACTACCGGCTACCTGGTGAAATTACCAATGTGCGAGGTGGTGAGTATAAAACTCAGCGAGTAAAGAATAGATAGTGCATGAGTACATAAATAGCCAGGAGTACAACATGATACAGTCTCAGAAAGATAAATAGCAGATACTACTGTGTAAAACAAATTATATATCCATACCTGAGAACATATCCTAAGCTAGTATAAGGTCTGAGGTAACGTAAACTGCTAGAGTACTACCCATAATCACCCAGATCACATGTAAGGTATACTGTCAAAGAAATCAGTGTCCAAGCATACATAACAAATATGTAGTAACAGAACAGCGTAAGTAGACATACAACAGCAGAAGCAGGTATAATAGAAACAACATATGCACGGATGGTCACCCGGCCCACCTCTCTGCACCACGACCCCTGTATGGTCGAGAGGCAGGATCGATGACAACTGTACAACACTCCAGCCGCCACTGCTCTCGAGTGACCGAGTGGATAGTTCGCATAGTAGCTATATAGCTACATAGCATTAGGGTCCCTGCGGCTCACAACTCCAACCGCCACTACCCATGAGTGACCGAGTGCAGCGCGACAGGACAAGCGGCACGCTCCAGCCGCCACTACCCATGAGTGGCCGAGCGTGCGGCTTTGGCCAATGACCGTCTCAACCACAAGGGAGCCAAGGTCATCAGCGATGCATGCAGTGACATGATGCGAATAATGCAACAGTCATCATATATACAAAAATCAGGTATGCTACATGAAGTCGCATGCTCAATACGAAGCATAAATAAACAATAAGCTAAACAGGTAACATGATATCTAGTATCTGCTAATTATCAGGTATAACAATTGGAGACTGTATGGATACGAATGTGAGCATCTCGAAGGTTGAGTGGATAAAGTATCAAGCACAAGACGTAATACGAGTGGAGTCAAGGTAAACACTACTTTATCCGAACTACTCATGCACCAAGAAAAATAACTAAAGAATCAAGTCAAGAAGTACTCGCCTCTATATGAAAGCTGAATCCAACGTTAACTTCGTCACGTCTCCCGTCTCGATCAAAGTCCTGCATCAACGTATCCATATAAACCATCTACTGATTAACTAAACCAATATACAAGATAGGTAATTAATCCGAATTCGTTCATTACCCGAATAAACTCACCCTAATCTACTAATCCCCATTACTGATTCACACCAACCAACCAAAACTCCCCTACATTGTACTATCAAAATTGAGCTAGCAAATCATGCATTCATTCCTTAAACCCAACTATCACTGTTACAGCTTATCTTATATCAAAACTTACCTCTGATGATTCCCTGCCCGAAGGTAAAATTGCCGGCACAGGTCCTCTAGTGATACCTGCTGCCAAGAACCACAAATAGAGCTCCTATAGAGCCTACATCCATTGCCATCACACAATTCAACATAATACGGATCATGTCCAAAACCTAAAGCCACAGATCTACCATTAGAGCTGTAGAGTCCTTACCTTCTTATCTCCGGATGAAGCACAGTAGCTGGAAATTTGTGACCGAGGCTGCTACCAGGGATCACTGCCAGAACAATACTTAAATCAACATATGCTTGCAGCCGGGCTTCGCATCACAGCCTCCCTAGCTAAAGGAAATCCTAATCTGAACCATTCTCACCTCACATACCTTGATGTCGGAACCCTCCCCTACCGACGAAGTGAATCCGTCGGAATCAGCCTGGCGTTAGAGCTAGGGAACGTCGTGACCGCCGTCTGGAATGCACCCTCAGCTAAGCTCGAGCTCAGGGTTCCGGCATTTCGACCCTCAGCGTCTCCGGTGCCCGCCTCTCCTCTCCCGGCCGATAATCCTTTGTGAGGAGCTGCGTTTCAATGAAGGATGCCACCGAGGAGATCTCCAATCAGGCATGGGGGAGACCGAAGGCTGGCCTCTCAATCCCGACACCGATGATTAGTCGCGGCGGTCGTCGCTGCTGAGCCCGTCGACGCAATCGGGTGATATGGCGTGGCGTCGGCGGAAACAAAGGAAAGTGGCACAGTGGTGAGGTTAGGGCACTGTTGCCCTACTTATATAAGTAGGTTTCCTTAATTCCCTATTAAGCCCCTTCAATGGTGATTACCATTACCTCTTAAGACTTAAACATTTTATCCCCTTCAACTCTACCCCACAACCTCCAATTAAATCAGGAAAAATATCTACAAATTCCCATAAATCATTATAGGTTATTTCATTTTGTCTAATCATTATAGGTTATTTCTATATATATGCAATGAATATGAACAGTTTTTTTAAGCTTGCTGTTTAATTGCCGAGGCATTCTTCTTATTAGAGGTATTAACAAATAACAAGTATTTTACTTGAAGAGGCTAGTACCCGACTTCCGAGGTTGTCGTTAAATAAATCCAGGTGACCGATTCGATGTTTCGGCCCTGGTAAGACCGAGGTCTTCACCCTCGTAGGACTGGTGGTTCGCCACCCCAGTCTCTATTAGAGAGCGCGCTTTGGTACTACGCCTGGGCCCAAGAGGAGATTTATTATTATTATTTTAAAGTATAAGAGTTTAAGTTTTGGGAATGAAATAAGCTTCACATAGGATTTTAAAAAAAACAACAAGTTTAGCTCTTTTATTCTAGCATGTTGTTTAGACTTTCTTACTGCTATTTGCAAGCATGAGCAGCCTTACATGTTTAGTATTTCAGTCTGTTTTGATTTCTTTGCTAGCTTGATTTCTTTGCTAGTATTTGCAAGCATGATTTTGGTTCCCTTATTATTAGATGAGCATGAGTAGCAACTTTTCTTCTAAAGCGTTCAGTTTTTAGATTTCTTCTTGTACACATGCATATCTGAGTTTTTTGAATTAGATAGCGCTTACTAAGCATCTGCTTATAATTGCATTTCTTCTTACTGCAGATAAAAGAAAAGGAAAGCTATAGTGAAGGAAGACGACAAGGAGGTGCGGGATGGGTGTGTGATGTCTGGACTATGGAAGTCTTAGGATCTTGCTAAAAACAAAAAATTTATTAAGATTTTGTATTTAGATTATTTGTGAAATTTAGGTGGATTAAGTCCTTCTTGCATTGTTGGAATTATTCTTTCGTGTTGCTGGTTGGTTTATAGAATGATTTTATGTTTTTAGAATTTTTCCATTTAAATTGCTATGCACATTAGCCACATTATTTGAGTTGTATCACCGTCGCATGCATGTGCAGATTAATATATTTTAGTTGAGAACAAATGTTTGAGTAGAAGGTATAGATGAGTTATTTATGTTTCCAGCTGCTACTAAATTGTATGCTTCGAGTTTTCAAAGAGTTCTCAGTATTACTTTTAATATGCGAGCAAGATTAGTTAAGTAAAGTTTATAGCTAAGTAACGTCCTACCCTCACAGACTAGCTAAGGGGAGAGTAGGGTCGTTACAATTAAATCATAATTCCTTAATTAGATTAGGAAATAATTTTCAAATCTAATTCCATATCTTATTAGAAAATAATTCTAAATAAGGACTTTTTCAATTAAATTAGGAAATAATTTTTCTAGATTTGGATTTTTCTAAGAAATTAGGAAATAATTTCTAAATCAAAATTTTTTTAATTAAATTTAAAAATAATTTTCTAAATTGATTCTTCCTAATCATGTTAGAAAATAATTTCCAAATTAGATTTCCTACCAAATTAAGAAATATTTTCAAAATTAGATTTCCTTATAAATTAGAAAACATGTCCAAACTTAAAAAAAATTATATCGGATTAGGAAATAATCTTCTTATCTGAAATTTTCTAAACTTTCCAAAAATAATTTGACAACCTATGACATGCTAAGCATAGATCTACGATCTGCATTAAAATACATGGGGGCTCTTATATCACTATTGGGTGCTTTTATATGCATTTTTAAAAATTTATTTTGAAAACAAGCAGCGGAAGAATAATAATTTCCTAAATTATTACAACACATGCATCACACATATATAGGATACACACATGTGCAAACATAGCTATAGAATAAAACTTTAAAACGAAATTATACCTGTTGGATGATGTTAAGCGGAAATGCCATCAACTAGCAAACTTGACAAAGTTTGACTCTCTCAATATCCACGCCGATATATCTTTGAGACGAGTTCGCTAAGCCACAAGTTTTGTCTTCAATTCAGCACTAGCCAAAGGAAGAGACAAAACGATCTAAGAGAGGATACTCGGCTCATCTTTGTGCCAGTGGCGAGGGCAACCTGGTGACACAAAGTGAGAGAGGGAGCAACCAAAGGGGATGCTGTCCAACACCTTAGAAGTTGTTGCATGTAGCTTTTGGTCATTGTCTGATGGCTTGATAACTGATAAAAGGTAGTAGGCAGCCCGACCTTGAGGGTCAGTAACAAGAGTAGGCGGCCAGAGGCTTGTTGACGGCTAGTAGGTGGCCGGCGATGGGTTGGAAGAGGCGGTGGTGGCTCGCAACAGCAAGCAAGGAGGAATTTCCTCCTTATTGTCTGACACCCTTTGTGGTTGTTGGATGGCTGACGACCTGGAGGAAGATTAACAACAGGTGGTTAGACTCTGATGGTTGTAGATGGCTCCGACTGGAGGTAGGAGCACAAGGAGGGCTAAGCCTTGAGGGTTGGACCTTAAGGACCGACAATAAGGGAAGGTAGCAAGAGGCTTGTAGGTGGCCGAAGGTGGGTTGGAAGAGGTGACGGTTGCTCACAGCAGCAAGCAAGGAGAACTTTCCTCCTTGCCCAACGGCCAGGAGGAAGACTAATAGCAGGTGGCCAGACTCTGATGGTTGCAGAAGGCACCAGCTGAAGGTGAGAGTACAAGGAGGGGCTGCCTCCTTTGGGTGGCGACGACAAAGAGAGGGAGAGGGAGAAGAAGCAAAAAAACATAATTCACAATTAGATTTTTCTTCCAATGAATAATGAATTATCTCTTCTTCTTATGGAAGGATATATATATACCTCTTCACAATGACTTGGGGAGCAAGTCATCTCCCAAATCCAAAATCCAATAACAACCCGATCTATTAAGATTAAGCCTGGTTCAAAATCAAATCATTTTGATTTATAACCAAACTAATTTTGGTTCATAACTAAACCAAACCAATTTAATTTATTACTAAACCATAATGAATCTAACCTTACCTTCAAGAGGTGTGACCCACCATCACTTTCGTCCAACAAATATCTTCTATATTTGCTCCAGACTTAATCTCTCTCAATTTGAGAATCCAATTCTCAAACTTATTTTAAATCTTTTGAATATACTCGTAGTGTGTATGATCCAATAGATTCCCAATTTATGTTGGTCGGCCATAATTAACTATTAATTATGGATCGATCATGAGTGACATTTAGTAGTACATCATGATATTCAATTAACTAGAAAATCACAGTTGATCCCGAAACTAAATATGTGTCGTTCGGTAGTTAGAGTTATTAGTGTGTCTATTCCTTTCACTCATCTTATACTCACTTGGTTTAGGACATGATCTATATGTTAGCCCCATTAGGCTGATTACGTCACACCTAGCTCAAGTAGTAGTTCCTTATCCTACATATTCAAATTACTCAAACACCTGTCCAAGAAGACTATCCTTTTGATGTGTAATGCTTTGGTAAAAGACTTACGAGTCAGAGACTGTCATAATTTTATATTATATGTATATTATTTTTACTTGGACTAACTTTGTTTTGCAGAAAATAAGGGTTGGAGAAAGTTGGTCCGGGTGTCTGGAAGGGGTCTGGGCGCCCCGAGCTGGTACCATTTGACTTGGAACATGATTCTGGTACCATTTATTATACCAAAGAATATTCATATATCTCCATAATGACATAATATTATCTATTTTGGATATAAATTCTTATGACTATTCTTAAGACTCTATCCAAAAAATTTCATATTAATAAAGATATTTTATATTCTTTTAAATCTATGATATTTTCTAAATCTTTCGAATGTAGAATTAATTGGATAATTCTAAAGTCTTTCTTAAAATCCTTAGTCAATTCTATAAATTTTCTTATGTAACAATTCATTCAGCTGCGTCATGATAGTAGTGAAATTTACAGTCGGATGCTAAATTTACAATGCAAGATCAATTCCCTGGGTTGATTTCCGTAGGGAATGTGTGTTTCAACAGAAGTTATAGCCATGATAATAGTGAAATTTACAGTCGGATGCTAAATTTACAATACAAGATCAATTCCCTGGGTTGATTTCCGTAGGGAATATGTGTGTTTCAACAAAAGTTATAAATTGACTCGAGTTTGAAGCTAGAATGAAACCACGTGTATTAGAATGTTGACGTAAAACGTCGCCCCACAGGTTGAGATGGAAGGGATGTGATGACTATCCCACGGTATTAGTTCGTCAACCCCTTTCCGACCGACGCCGCCCCCCTGATTCCAAATTCTTCGCTTTCTCTCCCGCCGCCTATGGAAGCGCTGGCCACCTCCTCTCATCCGACAACCCTCCTCCTCGGTCGCCACCGCCGCAGACTGCCAGCATCCTTCCCTGCCGTACTCGCCACCGCATCCTTAGGCGGACGATTCCCTTTCCTCCGTCACTCCCTCCCATGCGGTTTCTCTTCCCGACTGCCCTCACTCTCATGCTTCTCTCTCTCACATTCCTCCCTCGGCTTCACAGGTATTTGAGCTTTGTGCACATTTACATTTACGTCGTGAACGGCAATGATGCCCGATACGTGTTGGTTGCTTTTTCTAGGTGAAAACGATGAGGCCTTTAAGTTCGCAGAGGCTGCCAACAACGGAAATTTGGTTCCCCTTTTCCGTTCCATCTTCAGTGATCACCTTACACCGGTGTTAGCCTACCGTTGTCTCGTGAAAGAGGATGAGCGCGACGCTCCCAGCTTTCTCTTCGAGTCAGTGGAGCAAGGTTCCATGGGTACTAACGTTGTGAGTTCCAATTCTTGTCTTCCTTGGTTTCTAATTGCTTTTATTCGTCTTGTTGCATTGAACAATCGACATGGTCAGGGTCGTTACAGTGTTGTGGGAGCTCAGCCGGCCATGGAGATCGTCGCCAAGGAATACAGTGTGTCCATTATGGACCACGAGGAAGGCCACATGACGGAGGAGATTGTTGAGGATCCAATGCTAATTCCACGGAAAATCATGGAGAGTTGGAGCCCTCAGTTAATTACAGAGCTTCCTGATGTATTTTGTGGTAACTCTTTTTTTCCCCCTACCTTTTCTGTTTTCAAGAAAAATTGCATCATGCATGCAGGTGGGCAATAAACTTCACTAGCCACATTATTATTCAACTGATGCCCCTGTGTGTTTGGGATAACATGGGAAGGCTAAATGGATTTAGGCATTGAATGGTACCTAATTGGCTTTCGTAGAGACCACTGACACTTTATGTAGGTTTAGAACTTGTTGTAATCCTCAAATTTTGATCCTTTCTAATAATTGATGTGTAACTAGTTGCATTACACTGACAACAACTTTATCTTCTTTTCAGTTAGAGGTGTATGAGATTTTTCAATATAATACAGCCATACACAATTAGGACTAGTGGTTGTAGCTAGATAGATGGCACAAGGCCAAGTATTTTTGAACAAAGCTTGAAGGCTGCTTCATGTATGTTTTTCCCCCATAAGATCACCATAGAGAAAAACCTTCTTGATATCTAATTGCTGCCAAAGTAAGGAGCAATCTTAGCCCTAGATGAAATTGTGTCCATTTGTTTACACTATAAACCTGAGTCTATCTCTTTGTAGTTTACAGTTTAGGTCTTCTCTGTGTATACCCATTTACAATGTATTTACTAGGATGAGGAGGTATTAAATCCCATCTAACATTTGCATTTAAAACTTGCATCTTAGATGTTTGATTCGAAAGAGGAGGCAATGCTAGGTGAAAATTAAGTCTCTTGATTAGTTGTTGTAGATTTTCAATGGTGGGCTTCTAATGGTGGAGTAATGGAATGGACTGTGGGATCGATAGTTTGATTTCTACAATTGATTAGTACACAACAACAAATAAATACAAAATATAAGGATAAAAAATGAGCAATGGCAATAAGAGAGATTGTTATGTGCTTCTAATGGTGGAGTAATGGAATGGTGGAATGGACTGTGGGGTTGGGGGGGTTATAAACACTTTTGGTTAACCTCTTCATTGCTCCTGGACCCCCTTAAACCTCTTCATTGCTCCTGGACCCCCTTATTTATAGGCCTTCAACCACTCTTCCTTTAGCCTTTATTATGTTTTCCCAGTGTGTTAACTATTTTATGCTTTCAACCCGCTCACAACTTTACCGACTATTTCAGTTGATTGAACTCATTGAAGCTTCTAGAACACCAACTATTGTAACAGAATAATCGTCCTGTCCCATTGTAACCGTAGACTATTCTTCAGTTGATTCAATCGTCCATCAATGGATTCATCCTGCAGGAGCTTTGAGTTCATCAATCACATAGATAAAATAACCATTCCATTATAACAATATTAGTCGACTAAACTTGTCATACCAATCTCATATCATCACTACTACCATGCCCAAGAATCATCACAGATGATAGAGACTAGGAACAATTGTAAAAACAGGCTTAAATTTTGAGGTAAACAAAAATGACAAATAAAACATTTTTAAGAGTAATATATGTTAATTTTGAATTCGAAAAGTGTTGACATATTCGGCCCCAACGTGGTTAGTTCGATCAAGATGTTTTGATGTGTAACAAAGAATTTAAGTTAGGGTTGTTGGTGTATCTAGTGTGTACATTGAGTTTGTAAGGACTCAACTTAACTTCCTCACAATTTCACTACAACTATTCATCTAAAGATGACATAAGTAGTAGCTTCTTTGTATCCATAAGACTTTGCAATGCAAGGAGAAAAGTGAAAAAACTTTTAACAGGTGGTAAAAAGTGATTCTTCTTTTGATTGAAATGTGCATCATGCACAAAGTATATTTAAAAAAAATACAGATGGAATTCACATGAGAACCAAAATATTTTTAGGAGCTTGTCTTTCATTATTCTTCTTGTTTGTAGGTGCTAAATTTATTGCAACATTTTATGTCATTATTTGTACCATATTTTTCTATGGTTTCCTTTATATACTCATCAATAATGTTGATACTCTATGGGCTCTCTCAGTTGATTAAGAGATTCCTAATGCTTGTCTCTAATTTGCAACTATTAAAATTAGGTGGTGAATTGTATTCAAATGAAGAATCTTGCTCCATTGTTCATACTCCAGATAAATTGTTAATACTCAATGCAATGGGTTCACAATATACAAAGAATGAAGCAATCAATGATTCAATCAGCCAAGTGCCCATGACAGTAAATAAGAATGTATAATCTAAAACACGTGATAATAAAATTACAGAGAACATTAATGATCAACTTTACCTAAGGGCAGTTCCATTGTAGATCTAATGCTAAATTGAATCAAACAAAAGTAATATTTTTCGAATCAAATACCTACTGAAAAATTTTAAACAATTAACAGATAAGTAAATTTGTAAACATTAGCGTAGTTCCAATCAAACAGCTGAAGTACTAAAAATAATTATATCAAAACTCAACAGCAACAATCAAACAATAATAATTAACTGAACACTAACAAAAAAAAAGGCAACCGGTGCACGAAGCTCCCGCTATGTGGGGTCCCGGGGAAGGATCCATTGTACGCAGTCTTATCCTGCTTTTTACAAGAGATTGTTTCCAGGATTCGAACCCATGACCTTTTGGTAATAAAGCAACAACTTTACCGTTACGCCAAGGCTCCCCTTCCTAAAAGAGTAGTCAGGTGCACGAAGCTCTCGCTATGCGGGGTCTCGAGAAAGGATCCATTGTACGTAGCCTTACCTGCTTTTTGCAAGCGGCTGTTTCTAGGATTCGAGCCTGTGACCTTTTGGTCACAAAGCAGCAACTTTACCGTTGCGCCAAGGCTCTCCTTCAACTGAACACTAACAATAAAAATAAATATAATCAAAATTGAACTATAATAAAAAAAAAAAAAGTTGGCTTTGTGATTTGGCTAACCAAATAACTGCCCATGCATCACCAAGATCCTACTAATTTCTTTGGGTGTGAAATGCCTTTTCTATAAGATAAATAAACCAATTTAGGTATATAATAACACAATAATGTTGTTCTGTCCTTTTATGTTCGGGTGTATAAACTCCAATTATTATGTATCATTTTGAGTGTAGTTTAATGTATCAAATAATGATGCTTTTCAGTCATATCTTATATTGCTTTCATTTGAATAGAAATTTTATCTTTAAGCTTGATAATAGATTAGAGTTTGGTTGCAATCATGGTTTGAAATCTTGTACGTGTCGGGTGAAACGGTCAAAGCATATCATTCTGATAAATTAACGAAACTTTATACTACTCAACACTGACACAATATCTTCTGGGGTCGTGTATCATTTCATGTCAAAATTCAACACCCCTTGGTATGCTAAAATTGAGATAAAAAAAAAAGGCAGCCCGGTGCACGAAGCTCCCGCCATGCGGGGTCCCGGGGAAAGATCCATTGTATGCAGCCTTACCCTGCTTTTTGCTAGAGGTTGTTTCCAGAATTTGAACCCGTGATCTTTTGGTCTGGCAACAACTTTACCGTTGCTAAAATTGAGATATTATTTTTTTTTTGTAGTTTGTATTTATACAAGATAATATTAAAATTGTAACATTTTACATGGAAAACAAACATTCAAATTAACTATATAGTTTTTTTTCATCATCTTTTTCCTCCAACAACCTACAATTCACATTGTTACCATACATTGGAATGTCAACACGATATTGAAACAATACTCAAAAATCAAAACACCCACGTAGCTTGAGATTTGGAATCTTGGTTGCCATAGTTCTTGGTTTAACTGAAATTTCTCTTGTAAATGATGAAGCACCATCAAATTACATATTCTAAAGACTGACTTGTTTTTTCCCTTTTCTCTTGTCTAAATGGTGTTAACAAAAGGCTTGGGCATACTTCATCTAGAGACATTGAATTTCAAAATGTCAAATTATATTTAATGACTGCAGTAATTTATGTTTTCAGGTGGATGGGCAGGTTACTTTTCCTATGATACTGTTCGATATGTTGAAAAGAAAAAGCTTCCCTTCACTAATTCCCCTAGGGATGACAGAAACCTCCCAGATGTCCACCTAGGACTCTACAACGATGTGATAGTGTTTGACCATGTTGAGAAGGTACCTTTCTACAATTATCTTGGCTAACTATGGTAGTTTTATATATGATATTAGTTCAATATTCTGTTCATAGGAATTATGATGTATTCTAGTAAGATATTCTTCTCTATACTTGTCATTTTCAAAGTTGTATGTAGCTGCAATGAATGCCGTTTGTGAAGGTGAAGGTACCTTCACATCATGGTATGATTTTATATCATTGGAATCAACAGTCATACCATTAATTTTAAAGAACTAATCAAAAGCTATCTATTCATTTGTTGACACTCCTGGGATGAGTTGGCAAGATGCATGTTGGTTTTCCATTTTGGGCTGTAATCAGTTTGGCAATGATTTTTTCACAACATAATATTTCATATCTTTATTTGTTGTAGCTATAGTTTCAGAATACGTAGTTGTTGATTAAATATCAACACACAAATTCATATTGCGCAACAATTTAGGCATAATTTCCAATTGCAAGTACATGAATTACAAACTTAAAATGTTGCGATAAGAATTTGATTTTACAGATTTCTACCAAATTGAAATTCCATCAACCGTTACTATCATCCAGATTCAATTATTTCTTGTGCTAGCTTGGAGCCACAAAATTAATTATCTCTTGTTGCTTTAGCCTCAACACCAAACGACGTATGTCTCTATTTTTAGAATCTCCGTGAATAATTTACTTTGGTGACGGGAAGAAATTTTGTTTATATATGCTTCCTTGTAACTTGTTCTAGATTCAGTTATTTCTTGTGCTAGCTCTAGTCATCTTTTGTTGCTTTTTGTTTGTCTTAACACCAGACATTGTGTGGAACAATGCTGCTCTTTATATAGGAGCTTCATGAATAATTTGCTTTGGTGATTGGAAGAAATTTTGTCCATAATATGCTTCCTTCTTTGAAAAGGTTTTCATTTATGATATAATTTCAAAATTTTGTTTTTCCAAAGAAAGCATATGGGATTCATTGGGTGCGGGTGGAATGGTACTCCTCCATTGAGAATGCTTATCAAAATGGGAAAAAAATTAGATAATTTGCTATCTGGGGTGCACAATGCCAATGTGTATATTTGGTGACTGGAAGAAATTTTGTTTATATATGCTTCCTTGCAACTTATTCCAGATTCAGTTATTTGTTGTGCTAGCTTGGAGTCTTAGATCTAGTCATCTTTTGTTGCTTTTTGTTTGTCTTAACACCAGACATTGTGTGGAACAATGCTCCTCTATATATAGGATCTTCATGCATAATTCATTCTGGTGATTGAAAGAAATTTTGTTCATAATATGCTTCCTTCTTTGAAAGGTTTTCATCTATGATATAATTTCAAAATTTTGTTTTTCCAACAGAAAGCATATGTGATTCATTGGGTGCGAGTGGATCGGTATTCCTCCATTGAGAGTGCTTATCAAGATGGGAAAAAAAAATTAGATAATTTGCTATCTAGGGTGCACAATGTCAATGTGTGAGTATGTTTAGTGTATTTCTTCTGATTGACGAATTTATCTCCTATTCCTCTCTTTATTTCTTCATTGATTTAGTGTAATTCTTTGTTCATATTTCCCACGTTCTTTTTTAGCCCCACACTCTCTGCTGGCTCTGTGAAACTGTCTACTTATCAGTTTGGTGCGGCTTTAACAAAGTCATCGATGACAAGTGAAGAATACAAAACGGCTGTTTTGCATGCTAAAGAACATATCTTTGCTGGTGACATTTTTCAGATAGTTTTGAGCCAGCGTTTTGAGCGGCGCACATTTGCAGATCCATTTGAAGTTTATCGAGCTTTGAGAATTGTGAATCCAAGTCCATATATGGCTTATTTACAAGTGGGTTAAGTTTTCATTGATATAATTTTTAACTCCTCTGCTTTGCAGATTCTGGTCCTGATGGTTTTATTTCTGATCTTATCTTCCAACTCTTCATTTTTTCCACTCTTAATTCTTTTCTTGTTCATCTTTTTGGAATGTCCATAACACTAAAAATTATACAGGCAAGAGGTTGTATTCTAGTAGCATCAAGTCCTGAAATCCTTACACGAACAAAGAAGGTACTTCTATAATTGTTTTTTTTAAATTATATGATATTATAGAAATTGTATTTCATTTACTTCATTTATGTTTAAATTGGTTGAGATAATATTCATAATCGTGGTCAAGAATCAAATTGTATCATCCACTACTTTGATTTTTTACTAATTGATACTTGATACTTTGATAGTGCATCAATTTGTATCATCCACTACTTTGATTGTTTATTAATTGATACTTGATACGTTGATATTATTAACAATATGAACAAATAAATTAGTCTCTTTCCTAGCTTGAATTTTTAGGATAAGTGGTTAGTCAAATCAAGATCCCATCCACAAATGAAGGGAGAATGTTAACAATAAAAATATAGAAATTCATCATTTTCCTAATAAATAGAGCTTTGGGGATAAATGGTTAGCAAATAAATGGCTAGCCAATTTACTTTAACAGATAGAAATGCACTAGACCTTATTGACGCTTCTATATGTATGATTAACTCAATCTATTGATGTTACATGGTAAGCAAATTTTCTTCCATTAGAAAGTGCATGGTTGTTGAACGTTCAAATCATTCCTCAATCTGATGTACTCCATTAACTATTGGGCTTTATGCATGATAGGATAGTTCAGTCCTCTCAAAATGATGATTTTAAATCCTATGTCATGTGAGGAGACTGTGAGAGCAATCAACCTAGGTTTTATCGGGAACAATCATGGTTTTGATGTGTGTCAAAGAGTTTAAGCTAGACTTTCATATTGGTTTGATATGTGTGTTTGAGTCATGCAGGACTTGGTGAGACATACATGAGGAGCTTGGTGCGGTTAAGTTTGGGAAGCTCATCCTAGGGCTCGGGTCCTTGAGACGGTGAAAGATGATGTGGAAGGAATTCGAGGGATAGCCAGACGAGGAGCAATGGAGTGGAGCCAAGGGAAGCGGACTTCAAGGCAACGCGAAGGATGCATGAAGAGGAGCCACAGACTCAGGTGCATGGACGAAGGCCAAGGAAGAGGGCTTCAAAGGGCAACTCCTAATAGGATGAGTGTGAGTGTGTAACTGGGCCAGTCGACTGATGGAAGTGGAAGTCGATTGGTCCAGTTGACTAACTGGGCAGTTGACTGGGAGCGAACAGAAGCATTCTGTTTGCTTAGCCAGCAGCGGTCAGTCGACTGGTAAGTGGTCGTTGACGGAATCTTTGATTCTGCTAAGTAGTCGTTGGCTACATATCCAAGGGTAGCACCAGCCAACTGATGAATGTGCAAGTCAACTGGTGCACAGGAAATGAGTTGATGTGTGATCAACTCTTTCCCCTCTACATATAGGGAGCTTGGGGCATTGAAGGAGGTTACTGATATTGTTGAAATACTCCTAGGCTTTGCCTCCAAGTTTCTAAAGTCTACACTCTTCTTCCCATACCTAATTCCCAATCTTGTAATGAAGAAGAGTTTCTTTGTGGGAGGTTTTTGCTCCACCGAGAAGGAGCTTATTTAGCCGGAGATTGTCGGGAACTAATCCACCGAAGGATTGAGGGTTCGTCCATCTCAAGGACAAGTCATGGAGTAGGAGCAAGCAATATCCAAACAACGTAAAAGGAAACATGTTAGCGTTTGTCTTCCTATTGCTTTCATTATATTTGTATTACTGCTTGTGTAACTAACAACTTGTAGAAAGGCGATAGACTTAAGGTGACCTAGCTATTCAACCTCCTTCTAGCCGGCCACCGATCTTCAACAAGTGGTATCAGAGCGAGAATGTCCTTCAACGGACTAATCGCCAAGATGAGCAATATCATCAAAATGGCCGGCTCACACATCCAACCACCGAAATTCGAAAGTGATTTCTCTTGGTAGAAGAAGAGAATGGAGGTATTCTTCGATACCGATTTTGATATTATGCTAATTATGGAAAATGGTTTCGAGATATCTAGGGATGAAAACAACATGATAATCAATAAAGCAAGATGGAGCAAGAAGCAAAAGGAAGAGCACTTAGCAAATTCAAAGGTCTTGCATCATCTACTAAATGTTCTTCCTACAAGAAGTAACAAGGATTGGAAACTACACGAGTGCCAAGGATTTATGGGAAAAACTAGTAGAGTTTCATAAAGGCACATCGGAAGCGAAATTAGCAAGAAGGGATCTTCTCCTAACTAAACTCAACAACATTAACCTTGAAAAAGGAGAAAAGGTATCTTCACTTTATGCTAAAATTAAAGAAATATTGAATGGACTAACAAGTGTAGGTGAGAAACTCTCCAACCGAGACATTATGTTGAAAGCCATCAATGCTTTCCCAAGAACCACAACTTGGAGCTCAATTGTAGATTCATTCTGCATTTCAAAAGACCTAGAGAAATCTTCTCTAGATGAATTCTTCTCAACAATGGAGCTCCACGAAACTAAAGTTGAAGGATTAGATAGAGAAGCCCATAGATTAAGAGGAGTAGCCCTTGACAAGGGAAAGGGTAAGAAAAAGTCTCCATCTCCACCATCTTCCGATTTTGAGGAGTCAAGTGCCTCAATGGATAGTGATCAAGAGACATATATGGTAAGAAAGATGAGAAAGCATTTAAAAATTTTAATTCTAACAAATCACATGCTAGGAGAAGTTCAATGGGCAAAAGTAGAAGAAGGAAGGTAAGATGCTACAATTGCCAAGGAGAAGGACATATGAGGGATGAATGTCCTCTCTTGAAGAAAAGAACAGAAAAAGACAAATGAAAAAGGGAAGAAAGCTCACAATCTAAAAGCAATATGGGATGATCCATCATCATCAGAGGAAGAAGAGCACCATGTATCCCATTTTGCTCTAATGGGAATTGATGACCTTGCCTCCACCTCATCTGAAAATGAAGAAGGAAAGAGCTCAAGTGAAGAAGAAGGGGGCTCAAGTGAAAGGGGAGGTCAAACTTCAGATTCAGACTTCTTGGAAAGTGAGGTATACAATCTACCTACTCATACTTTAGTTAAAATTATTTCAAGTACAAATGAAGATTTGTTTAAGGCTAAAAAGAAAAACAAATCCTTGAAAAATGAGATTAGTATTTTATAGGAAAAATTAGAATCTATGTCTTCTAAGTTAAATAATTCCTCTAGTATGCATGCTTCTTCTAGTTTAAATGATTCATGTTTAGAAGAAGAAAATAAGGAATTAAGGGAAAAAGTAGAATACCTTAGTAAAGCCCTTGGAAAATTTGAAACTGGTTCCAAAACCCTAAACATGATCATTGGGAGCCAAAGGGCAAGTTTTAACAAAAAAAAGTTAGGGTATAAGGAATCCAACAATGAAAAATCTTATCATTGTCTAATTGCTAGGGGGCAACCCAAGACAAAGACCATAGATAGAAAATAGATTCCCAAGGAGTATTTGGTTAACCCAATTAGAAAGAACTTCTATTTGGTACCAAAGTCAATCCTCAAGGGTTAGAGGATTTTTGGGCTAGTCAACCATTGCAGTCATATTTAAATCTTTAAAAAATGGTTGACTTAAGACTTTAAGAGGGAACACTTAGCCTTGATAGAAATTTATGATAAGAAGGGCTAAGTAGAGGTTACCTTATTTCATCTCACAATGACTTGCATTACATTTCTAAACATAGATGTGAGATGATGGGATGATACTCATAATTTACTTATGCTTGTGGCATATTGTTGAATCATGAAATGTGTCAAAATAGTGATCATAGGTCAACTATGGGGAAAACAAATATTTAATTAATGGACATCTTACCCATAGATCATAGTTGGACATTTTAAATGTTTTGAAAATAATTCAATGTTTTATTTTGAAACATGAATTCAAAACAAGTCTTAAAATTGATATAAACTTGAGTGATTTTCAAAGTTTTTGAGTTTTTTTTGTCAAAACTTCAAAATTATAGAATTTTCATAAAAATATATTTTTCTTGGTTAGAGGATATTATAAGAAATATATTTTCAAAATTTCATAATTTTTTTTAGAATTTTCTATGCATTTTTGAAGTTGGTTTCAAAAAGCTAAAATTCGGTTTGGCTTTGTGCATCAGATAGCAGTCGACTGGTGTCTGTTTTCCATCTTTCTGCTTGTATTTTCAGAAGTTGATTTTTGGTCAAATTAAAGTCAAAATTGATACCATAGTATGTATGATTGTTGGTGGCAATCTTTTTGATGATGTCAAAGGGGGAGAATTGGGAAGGTTTAAGTTAGAAACTTGTAGTTCTCCCAATCTGTGTAAGAACTTGAAAATTAAATTAATAGAGCATATGTTAAGGGGGAGCTTGGATTTATGCTTCAATGTTTATATTTTGCTTTCAATTTTCAAGTATTATTTATGTCTAACTTAAACATATTGCCACACATTAAAAAGGAGAGATTGTGGGAGCAATCGACCTAGGTTTGATCGGGCATGATCATGGTTTTGATGTGTGTCAAAGAGTTTTAGTTAGACTTTCATATTGGTTTGATATGTGTATTGGAGTCATGCAAGACTTGGTGAAATACACATAAGGAGCTTGGTGCGGTTAAGCTTGGGAAGCTCATCCTAAGGCTCGGATCCTTGAGACGGTGAAGGATGATGTGGAAGGCATCCGAGGGACTGTCGGACGAAGAGCAATGGAGTGGAGTCGAGGGAAGCGGACTTCAAGGCAACACGCAGGATGCATGAAGAGGAGCCGCAGGCTTAGGTGCATCTGAGGGACGAAGGTCGAGGAAAAGAGCTTCAATGGGAGACTCCGGAAAGGATGAGTGTGACTGTGTAACCGGGACCAGTCCACTGATAGAAATGGTAGTCGACTGGTCTAGTCAACTGGGAGGAGCGAACAGAAGCATTTTGTTCGCTCAGCCAGCAGTGACCAGTCGATTAGTACTATTACCAGTTTGGTAAATGGCCATTGGCAGAATCTTTGATTCTACGAAGTAGCCGTTGGCTACATCCAACAGTAGCACCAGTCGACTGGTGCGTAGGAAATGAGTTGATGTGTGATCAACTCTTTCCTCTATTTATAGGGAGCTTGGGGCATTGAAGGAGGTTACTGATATTATTGAAATACTCCTAGTCTTCGCCTCCAAGCTTCCAAAGCCTACACTCTTCTTCCCACACTTAATTGCCAATCTTATAAAGAAAAAGAGTTTCTTCGTGGGAGGTCTTTGCTCCACTGAGGAGCTCATTTAGCCAGAGATTGTCGGGAACTAATTCACCGAAGGATTGAGGGTTCGTCCACCTCAAGGATAAGCCATGGAGGAGTAAGCAATCTCCAAACCATGTAAAAGGAAATGTGTTAGCGTTTATCTTCCTACTGCTTTCATTATATTTGTATTTCCGCTTGCGCAGCTAATAACTTGTAGAAAAGCGATAGACTTAAGGTGACCTAGCTATTCAACTCCCTTCTAGCCGGCCACCGATCTTCAACAGAGACAAATTAGACATTATTCCAAGAATGAGTGATACATGATAATTTTGCCATTGCAATTGAATGTTGATGCAACACGAGCAAGTGTGTCACAGTGGATGACCTCATTGGACATGATGTGGCACAAGAATAAATCTGTCTCAGTAGATGATGTGAGGCTCTATAGCTTTGTTGGCAAACTCATGAGAGAAGAGGAAATTTTCAGTGGAAATGTACTGGATTAGTAATTGAATGAAAGAAATAGCAAGAGGGGACTTTTGTAGTCCTTAACAGTAAGTCAGTCTATTTAAGATGGTGGCAAGTAGACTATGTTCGCTATAAATAGTGAAATAAAAAATAAAAAAATTGTCAACAATTGAAAGACAGGCCCTATTTATTTGAGAAAAAAATTTCTTTTGTATATTTTTATTGTATCATCAATATGATATGACACAATATTGCTACATGGATTTCAATCCATTTAAGATGGTGGCAAGTAGACTACGTTAAGAAAATTTAAAAAAAAATTGTCAAAGTTTAAAGACAATTCATTTGAGATTTCTTTTTTTTTTATATATATTTTTATTGCATCATCAACATGATATGAGACAATACAACTACATGGAGCTCAATACAAGCATACAGAAGGTAATATTTGTGTACGGAAGGAAGAATTATTTGATTATCTCAAAACTTTGTTGCATTAGCGATTGGCGTAAAGCTTCGTGCATCTGACTACCTTTTTTTCTTCAAAACTTTGTTACATATTTATAATTTGCATGATATTAAGTTTGATATATTATCCCACATTTTCAATTTTAAAATTCTAATCCATTTAAAAGTATAACTCCATAATAAGATGCTAGTTAAGTTTATGCCAATATTCAAGGAACATCAAAGCCGATTAATAAGCTACAAAGGTTAATGTGAATTATTGGGAATAGTTAGAAAGTAGATTAAACTATCATTGTCTTTCATTTGTATGCAACTTCATACGTGAGTTATTAGGAACAATTAGAAACTTGATTAAGCTAGTATTGTCTTTCATTTGTATGCAACTATAACAAGCTCATATTTGAAATCTATGAGATAGGAGACTAAGTACGGGAAGTTGGTGAGGTTGTCAATTAGTACAAGTTAAACAAGAAGACTTAAGAAATTTTATTAAGGTAAAGAAGAAATGAGATAAAGAGTTCATTTTGACTTTATTAAGGGAAATTATTGAGGAATTCAAGAGAGTAGATTCTGCAAAGACATAGTTGAGAATGGTTAGACGAGTGCCAAACCATATTGTGTTGAAATGAATCACTTCGATATGGTACTGCCTTGCGTTGGTAGTTGGCATCAAGACCAACACTTGGATCAATATTTAAACCTTGTTCCGAGCATCTGTCATAAACATTGCCAACTATAGTTGGCGATATTAGACATGGCCAGATAATACATCCCAATTTGATCCAACTCAAAACATGATTGTTAGAGACAATTTGAAAGTTACAACACAACTCAAACATATAAATGGATTGCACAATTTGAACTGATTACAATAATTTATTTTTAAAATATTAATAACTTTTATATCATATAACTTAATTATTTAGAGAGAGTAATTAATCTTAAAACTTTAAAAAAATTATTTTTGAAAATATGTAAATATTTATATTTTATCTCATATTATGTTTGATTGACTTATACAATATGGTTCATTTATGACACAATTAATGTCACAACTCAAAGTCTTCCATCCCTATATAAAGTGTGGAGAACCAATCCAGGTAGATTTGTTACACAGATTTAATGTCGATTTGATTTGATAATAGTTGTAATAAATTAGGAGATATTATGTGATTTTAATTTCTTAAATAGGAGTATGTAATTTGTATATAAAAGATACAAGGTTATTGAAATACAAGATAAGATTTTCTGAAAACCACATGGTATGAGAGCAACCTTCCTCCAACCGCCTCTAGGGTTTCGGTCCTCATCAGTTGTCGTCGGGGATTCTGATCTTCGAGGTCAGCCTTGGTGTGAAGGCAAACTTGTCTCATTGCTATAACTCCTAGTAGTGAAAGGCTAGGATTTCTGACATTCACAATCCCAATTCTGTCATACCATTTAGGGCGACAACTTTCAGCCAAAACATCTTTTTCAACCTTTATCTACTTACTAAGATTGCAGTTAATCATGTTAGACGTCGAGCAGATGTTGGCGAACTCTTCCATCAACTCTATTCCAAATCACTCCATGATGTCGCACTACCTAACTAAACCAGAAACTCTAGCTCAATTACCATTCATAAACTGAATGACCACAATTATCTTCAGTAGCCACAATTTGTAATGATATTCATCAGCAGATGAGGAATAGATGATTATCTCTTGGGTATTCCAGAATCAGAAATAGGCGGTCCTGAGTATCGAGTCGGGAGAGCCAAAAACAACCTTGTTATATCATGGCTAATCAGCTCTATGAATGCAGAAATCGGTGAAAATTTTCTATTATTCATTACTGCCCAAGATATATGGGAGCTAGTTCATGATACTTTCTCTTGCCAAGACAATATTGCTGAATTATTTCATGTTGAAAGCACTCTCCAAGACTTCAAGTAAGGTAATCATTCAGTAACTACCTATTTCACAATTCTCACTCGCTATTGGCAATAGGCGGATCTCTTTGAAACCCATAACTGGAAATGTTCCGAAGACCAAATGTATTTCAAGAAATTTGTGGAGACCAAAAAGTGTTTAAGTTTCTGATGGGTCTTGACTGCAGTAAAGACCAGAATCTCGTACAAAACCACTACCAAGTCTTCGAGAGGTCTTTTAAGAAGTCCAAAAGGAAGAAAACCATATGCGGGTACTGTTGGGACAACTAAACCTCGAAATTCAGCCTCTCAAGTCAACTGAAGCAAGTGCTCTAGTTGCCCGAAATCCCGCTCACAATACAAATGACAATTGATCGAAGAAGGGATGCCCTTGGTGTGACTACTATCGAAAGCAAGAATACACTAAAGACACGTGTTGGAAGCTTCATGAGAAACCAACGGATTTGAAGCCCTCCAGGGACTACGAAACAAAGGAAATGTTGTAGTCACACCCACGACACAGTGTGACAACTCGGTTCCTTTCTCTAAGGAACAACATGATATTCTCCAACAACTCATTCAGAAGACAAACATATCGCTTCCATAAAAATGCACACATCTACCCACTTCCCTTGGATTGTGGATTCTGGCACTTCTGAGCATATAACAGGTGATAGATCACTTTTCTCTACTTTTTCACTATGCGACAAACCCCAATTGGCGCATATAGCAAATGAGACATGTGGTAAAGTAGTTGGAATAGGAACTGTTCATCTCTCAAGCACACTAATTCTACATTTTGTACTATTTGTTCCTAACCTTGATTGTAATCTTGTGTTTAGATTAAATAAAGATCTCAACTGTGAGACTAAATTCCTATCTAACTCATGTGTTTTAGGATCTGAGCATTAGGAAGACGATTGGTAGTGCTAAGTTTCTTGAATGTCTTTACTTAATGCCTATCTATCTTCAAGCCATTTAGTTGGTCACAAATGTCAGAGTCAGTCCAATAAAGAAAGTGATATTATGATGTGGCACTTTCGACTTGGTCATCCCAATTTTTCATATTTAAGGTGCTTGTTTCCCTCACTCTTTATTAATAAATATTCGAGTTTGTTTCATTGCCAAGTTTGTCAAATTGCAAAACATACTCGAAACACTTACTCTCCCCGACAATTTAAGCTCACACATCCTTTTTCTCTCATCCATGGTGACATCTAGGGACCATTGCGTGCCCAATCTCAAAGACTTAAGGTGGTTCCTTCTATTGGTTGATGATCACACTAGATTATGTTGGACATTCCTAATGAAAGACAAATCAAAAGTCGAGCACATATTCCAAAACTTCCATGTTATGATCAAAAACCAATTCAAAGGTGATATTCAAATACTCAAGACCGACAATGCCAAAGATTTTTTCAATTATGATCTTGGCTCATATCTCAAATCTCATGGAATTGTCCAACAAAACTCTTGTGTTGACACACCTTAACAAAATGCTGTAGCCAAATGGAAAAATTGCCACATTCTTAAGGAGCCCTATCTCTACACCTTAACAAAATGGTGTGGCCAAACGAAAAAATTGCCACATTCTTGAGGTAGCCCTATCTCTACTGTTTCAAGCTAATGCCCCAACCACATTTTCGGGAGAAGCAATCCTCACTGTAACATACCTCAAATCGCTTGCCCTCTCGAGTTTTCAAACACCACACTCCATTACAGACACTACAAAAATTGTTCCCCAGTCTCGCCTTATCTCCTATCTTCCTTTCAAACTCTTCGACAATATTGCTTTTATGCATATTCACTCTCAATACCTAGGCAAGGTTGATGCTCGGGCACATAAATGTATCTTTCTTGGTTTTTCCTTTAACCAAAAAGGATACAAATGTTATTCACTAGTCAGCAAAAAGTTCTACAACACTATGGATGTTACATTCTTTGACACTATCCCTTACTACTCTAATAATATAATTTAGGGGAGAACAATACCAGTGAATTACAGTATTGAGAGTGGGCATCCCTTCTTTTACCATCATCATTTGAGTCTTTTGTTCAGGCTTCCCCAAAATTTAGAGATCCACCATTTCTAAATCTTGATAATCACCCTCCTCATCCTCCTACTCGATTGGTGTATGAAAGAAGGAAACTTCGAGTGTCGGTACTATCTATTGGTGCATGGATAATCGAACTTGGTTTTAATAATTATCAAGGTTCAAAGTTAAGATTAATTGTTATCTAACAAGCTTACCTGCAGGTAAGTCCTAGATGAGACTAGGCAGGAGGAATTATGGCTAGGCAAGGAAGTATTGGTCCGTTGCAATGAGTGAAGTCTTGGCAGGTCAAGGACGTTAAGAAATCTTAGGATCGAGAACATTAGATGAAAGTCCTGAAGTCTCGAATGTTGAGCAAAAGTCCAAACGGTCTAGAGGACCGGTTTGGAAAAAGGTAAACTCTCCAAAGAGAAGTAGGTGTGGACGCGCTCCTTGTAGAGGGAATCGTAGATGTCAGTCCGACCTAGAGTTTCAGCGAAACTCAAAGTCAGGACCGGATAGTCCGAAGGTTGTCAAATACTGCATTACTTTACATATTATTGCTTGTTGGACTTTGTGTTGCAGATAATCAATGGTTGGAAAATAGGGTATCCAGGCACCTGGACTGGGTCTAGGCGCTCGGAGGTTCGAGCGCCCGTGACAGCAACTGAGAAGAAGCATTGCGGGTGGCCAGCCTTCATCACCGAGGGCACCCGGACGGTCCGAGCGCCCGAACTGGTTCAGGCCCTCTGATCGGGCAAACTTCATCTTCAAGCTATAGTGTCATGCTTCGGTTGTTCGACCCACGTCAGCGGTCTAGGTGCCCAGACCGGTCCGGGTGCTCGGAGGTGGATAAAGTTTGTTGGATGAAGTTTCGACGAGCACACGCCACCTCAACCCTGTGGGGGCGCCCGAGGAGTCCAGGTGCCCGGATGGGGTTATAAAAGGAGGGTTCGACTAGCACCTTTACTACATCTTCTACAAGTGTCTCTCTTGCACGCTGCGCGATAGATGACTCTACGACGCCCGAACGCTACTCCGATGACTACTACGCTTAAGATTTCTTCTATGTCCGATTTCTTTTATTTCTTTTTGTTACTTGTACTTAAATTCGAATGCTTTTGTAATGACTCAATTGATTAGTGATTGCCCAACGAAATCACTCTCAAGTGCAAGCCTTGGAGTAGGAGTCATCACAGACTCTGTACCAAGTAAAAGAAAAGTGTTAGGGATTTCTTTTCTTTACTTTTACTTTTCGTTGCGTTTACTCTCGATTGATTTACGGAAACGTGAAAAAGTCACGAGCGCTATTCATCCCTCCTCAAGTGCTTTCAATCCAACACTATCTTAACACTTCGAAGAGAATTCCCCAAGCCAAATTGAACCTGAATCACAACAGGAGGTAACATATTCTAGTCCATAGTTGGATTTTACATTAAATCTACCAATTGCACACAATAAAGGTATAAGATCGTGAACTCAACACCCTCTTGATAGTTGCCTCTCCTACGTGAAGCTATCACCATCATTTCATGTATTGGTGACCTTTTTAGACAGAATCCGTATTCCTAATTCTGTGGATGAAGCTCTTAAAATTCTTGAATGAAAGAAGACAACTCTCAAGGAATATAATGCACTAGAAAAGAATGGCACATGGGTGATAACAAGGCTACCAATAGGAAAGAAAACTATGGGGTATAGCTAGCTATTCTCGTTAAACAAAATGTAGATGGGAACATAGACCGGTACAAAGCACACCTAGTGGAAAAAGGATATACTCAATCATATGGAATTGATTACGCCAGTGGCTAAACTCAACACAGTTTGTGTTCTACTATCCATTGCTACCAACTTTGAGTGGCCACTATATTAGCTTGATGTTAAAAATGTCTTCCTTAATGGAGACTTGTTTGAAGAAGTATATATAGACATCCCAACTGACTTTGAGACAAGTGATACATAAGAAAAAGTATGCAAACTCAGAAAGACATTGTGTGAGCTGAAACAGTCAACGAGGGCATGGTTTCACAAATTTACAAAAGTCTTAAAGAATGATGGATACTGAGTCACAAGTTGATCACACTTTGTTCATTAAGTACTTCCCAGATGGGAAAATCATAGTTTTGATTGTGTATATTGATGACATTGTCTTTTCAGGAAATTATGGTGACGAAATTAGAAGACTCAAGTCTCTCATGTCCAAAGAATTCAAGATCAAAGACTTGAGGCACTTAAAGTATTTCTTAGGAATGGAAGTGGCACGAAGCAACAAAGGCATATCTGCTTCCCAACGCAAATACATAGGTCTGTTGCGTGAAACTGGAATGAGTGGGTGCAAGTCGACTGAAATTCCCATGGATCCTAATACTAGGCTTATGTCTAGAATTGATGAATTAACAACTAATAAGGGACAATACCAACGATTAGTGGGTAAGTTGATCTACCTAACTCATACACGTTCGAACATAACTGTTTTAGTGAGTCGGATGAGTCAGTTTCTAAGTAATCCATCTATGGATCACATGAAGACAGTGAATTGTATATTGAAATACTAAAGAAAGATCTAGGGAAAGGTATTATGTTCAAGAAATCAGGTAGCAAATATTTAGAAGTATATATTGATGCTGATTGGGTAGGGTCTCCAAATGATAGGTCTACATTAGGATATTACTCTTTCATCCGGGAAGCCTAGTAACATGTCAATGCAAGAAGCAAACCGTGGTCGCTAGAAGTAGTGCAGAGGCTGAGTTTAGAGCACTAGCCGTAGGTATTTGCGAGAGAATATGGCTAGTACCCTATTACATTCATATTTAATACATTTTATTTGGAGAAGATCTCTTGTTTTCTTTTCTCCCGCTTTAACTATTCTATAAATGTTTCTTTCCTCTTCTTTTGTATCCAATTTTTGATATAATCGTTCAAAAGTTTTATTTTTTTGCTTCATTCACTACTGTCTTTGTTTTTTTTTTTTGGCTATTGTATATTTTTTTAAGTTTTCCTCGTTCTTACAAATATATAATTTCTTATAAGCTATTCATTTTACCTTCACTCTCTCTTGTACTTTCTCATTTCACCACTAAGATTCCTTACTTAGTTGTGCATGTTTCTTTGACTCATCGAATACACTTTTAGCTACTATTTTAAACTGTGATATCCATCTTATCCCATGTCGTATTAAAGACTGCATATTTCACCTAATATTTGTACTTCTACCTTCTTAAATATATTTTGCTTCTCATCCTTTAACTTCCACAACTTAATTATAGGAGTCGTATATGTTTCCTTTATACTATGTTTGAGGCATATATCCAACACTACTAATGTATGTTGGGTAGTTAAGCTTTCTCTATGATGACCTTGCAATCTTTACAAATAGTTATATTCTTCTTCCTAACCATAAGAAAGTCAATTTGTGATTTATTATTCTCACTTTTGAACATGAATATTTCTCTTTTCTTAAAAAACTTATTAGCTAATATAAGGTTATATGCTATCACAAAATCTAATATAGTTTTCTCTTCCTCATTTCTCATTCCAAACTCATAACCCCATGTACCCTCTCAGATTCCTTATTTTTCACTCCGATATGCCCATTTAGATCACTTCCTATTAAAATTATTTCATTTGGTGAATATTTTGTAATATTTCATCTAAGTCATCCCAAAACATTGATTTGGTAGCTTCATCTAATCGTACTTGCGGTGCATATACGCTAATTATGTTCATAATTTCTTTTGTCACTATTATCTTAAGGGTTATAATTCTATCCTCTTTTCTAACTATTCATATAACTTCATCTTTTAATAAACTATCTATAACAATACCAACTCCATTTCTTATTTTACTCTTTCATGTGTATCATAACTTAAAACCTGAGTTCTCTATCGTCTTTTACCTTCTCGTCTACCCATTGTCTCTCGTGCACACAAAATACTAATTCTTCTCCTAATCATTGTATCTACTACCTCCATTGATTTACTAGTAAGGACTCCTATATTTCATGTTCTAAATCTTAGATTATTAGTTTTCTTATCAGATTTGTTCTTATCGAACTTATAGTGTGAGAACTCTTGCCTATTTAACACTACACCCAAGCTTTCATATAGATGTAGTGGTCCTTGCCGATACGTTATAGTTGGACCCTGCAACGCGAACTCTTGTATATTTAGCACTACACCCGAGTTCTGGAGATGTAGCGATCCTTGCCAAGATTGGATCTTGCAATGCGTTCCTTCTGGGGAACAACCTAGCATTATCACAATAGTTTAATAGATCCATTAATTGAATATTTGTCATAGTTTTAACGTTGGTTGGCTACATAACGCAACCCTCTTTTATCCAACCTTGGGAGCGACCATGATTGGTTCATCATGAGCGGAGTTTCCACCCGAGATGCATACTATATAAAAACGAACAACTCAATCTACTCGTAATGAAATGCATTATGTGTATGGACATCATAGTATATAAAAACGAATGACTCAATCTACTCGTAATGAAATGCATCATGTGTATGCACATTTACATACATATATAAGGTGAATAATCTACAATTCACCCGGCGACTAAAACATCTCAAGTAATTTGGCCGAAACTTATGAACGCACAAAAAGACTTAAGTGTCCTTTTTGAGCCCGGAGCTAATGCTCTACAATTTTGTTAATTAATTTAATTTATTGTATACATTCATGTAACTCCTTCAGAGCGTGAAGTCAATGTTCTATTATTACAAAAAAATTATTAAACTCATTCTAACATAAGAAATCTTGCAATTCTTATAGATAGAGTTGTAGCTCTATGGTACAAGAATTACATCCATTTCCTTATTAATTTAGTTAAGAAATTACACAACTTCTTACGTGCACGAAGCCGAATATCTCTTGCATTATTTGTTCACTTATATTTCTCATGCTGATTTGTGTTGTTGATGTAATTGCCCATGCATGTATGTTGCATGTTTTGGAGGGTTGTTGATACACTCTAACCAAGCATGTGTTTCATGGTTTTGATGTTTGGACCACGTTTAAGTTAACTATTTGTTCTGATGTGATGTTATGTATAAGTGTGCAAGAGCCGATGAATTAAGAGGTTAGATGCGGTAGAAGTTCTAGCAGGCATGAGATGGTGGATGCTAGGCAGAGAAACACGATGGAAGTCCTAGCAAGCATAGGATGTCGAATGTTGGGAAAATGAATGCAGAAGTCCTTGTAGGCATGGGATGCTGGATGCTGGATGCTGGATGCTGGATGCTGGATAAATGGATGTGGAGAAGATCTGGCAAGCAAGGAGTGTTGGATGCTAGGTAGAGAAAGTCCAAGAAGGATCTTGGAGAGGAAAACTCGAAATGGTGAGACTCCAAGCATGGAAGTCCAAGCTTCTGTCGGATATACTTCTAACTTGAGAACTTTGAATTACGCTGGGACAAGGATAGTTTTGGAGCTAAACGTACTTAACCTGTAGATGGGTTGAGTCAGATGCCTTAGTCGACTGTTGCTTAGGATTATGCAAACTTTAAATTTGAACAAATCCGATGAGATGATTGTGTGGACTATTGGAGTCGACGGATCAATACCATGAATGATCGTTAAGGATTGTGGTTAACATGCAATTGATTGTTGTGCATATACAGTTGACTGATGGAATACACAATATGTTTGAATTTGTGGTTTACTAACAAATTTCAGAAAGAAACATAATGATGAATAGACGATGTAGTTGACTATTAAATTCCTGAATGGAACAGAAGCTTGAACAATATGAATTTCGGAAGGTAGCAGAAGGTTGAATAATCGACTGTGGAAGTTGACTCATCAACAATATAGTCTATTTTAGGAGCACACAGTCGAGTAGAAGGTGATTGCGAAGACTTCGACATACCATAAATCAACTAGATGCAACACAATCAAAGTGATCAGTCAATTGATAGTAAAAGTTATAAAGGTGTTGCAACATTCGAGCACGAATGAACACAAGCGTGAAGAAAAGCTCTTCTGAAAGATCTCTGCTGCATTGCTCTGTTGTTCTCTATGCTAAAGATCTTCGCAAGAGTGTTCTTGATTTGCATGCAAGACTTTGTATTCTTCCTCTGATATGCAATTAGGAAGGAATTGTGCCTTACAGATCCAGAGGATCTTGATCTTACTTTAGCAAATGTCTCTAAAGTATACTTACGTTTTATCAATCTTTTGTAGCATGCTGAATCCCTAAGTTTTCCTATGTTCTAAATTTCAAATTGTCTATTCTAAATCTCATTAGTAAATTTGAATAGGGCAATAATAATTAGATAGACAATTAGAATATAAAAATGCCAAACAAACATAAAAGACATTATCAAGCAGGTAAATTGTTTGCGATTAATTTTTCTTCTGATAAGGGTATAATCTAAATCTTAAAGAATTTATTCCTAATGTTCCCCTAATGCTAAATTAATTTATAGAAACAAGCAAGAACATATGCTGCAATTTTTAATCTCCTCCCTATTTCATAATTAAGCAATCTGTAAATAATTTCCTCTTTTTTTGTAATTATCTAATATCATTCATGTTATATATATATATAATGGCCTCTTTGTCCGCTCGCTCAGGCTCCTCCTCTTTAGAAAGCTTGGATCGTCCTTTTGATTCGCGAGATCTAGTGTCCTGAGATGTAACACCGATTAGAGTTGGGCCTGGCTTACTAGAACGACCCCTCCGATGCTCAAGTGAGTCACCGGGAAGGGGAAAGAAAACAAAGTAAAGAAGAAGAGGAGAGGAGCTTGGTGGAGAAGAGATGGCTCCGCTTGCGAGAAGAAAAAGACCAACGTACCTAGAACCTACCATCTGTGTTGCTTATATAGTTGTTAGAAGGGAATCTCTACGTCACCTGCTTTCTCGTCTTTCTACTTCTTCTCGCTTGAGTCAGTGAAGACGAGGTTTCTGATGATCCGTTATTGTTTTTCCAATCCTTGATTGCCACATGGGGCGAAAAAGGGCTCAAGGGAATCGCTTCTGAGACCCATTACTCATCTCTCCATTCATTGGTTGCCACGTACTAAGAAGAAGGAATCAAGGGAACCGCTTCTGACATCCATTACTTGTCTCTCCATTCTTTGATTGCCACGTAATGTGAAGAATGCCTCAAGGGAACTATTTCTGATATCCATTACTCACTTTTCCCCTTGTTGATTGCCACTTGTTAATTACCAGAAGCTTCACCACACTTGATATATGGCAAAGGATTTATTTTACTAAGTGAAGCGGTCCTCAATGATCAGAAGAACTTAATAATATTACTCTGCATAACTTTGGTTATATTGCTCTATAGAACTCAATGATGTCGCTTAGTTGACTTTAGCGTCATTGCTCGACGGACCTCGATGATATTACTATGTGGAGTTTGGTATTATTGCTCTGTGGACCTTGATGTTTGGATATAGAAGTTTGGCTCATGAGTTATTATTAGGAGGGTAAGAGCTTTTGTGAGTTCCTATTGGATTGTTGCATTTCTAATATTTAAGTTCTATGCTCTTATTATGCCTATTAAACTTTTGTAATGTTAATCTTTTCTTTGGTATATGTAATGTTTATTATACCTCCTTGTTTTGTAAATTTTGAATTTTTCCAATATGCTAAAATTTACAGCTTGTAACTTTAGAAATGCACATTTTCTCACCTTACATGTTCGTTTACAAACTATATTTTGGTTGTGTTCATCATATGGTTTCCATCATACTTGTCTCATCTTTGCTACATTGAATATTAGGCACCCTACTAGTATACACAATGAATATGACACATGATTTTTCTCTATATAATAACCTGAACTTAAATGACTAATAAACTGTGTTACTCAAATTTGGGTATAAGTATACAAGACAAACATTGATCCAAGTTTCAGAGAACCATTTCTATAATTTTTTATTAGGACTGGTAGTGTGAGTATTAGTATCTAATGCCATATAGAAGGGCTAACTAAAGAGTCCAAGTATTAGGGCTGATAAATACAAGTTTTTGCATAAAATTATATGGTAAATAATTGTGTAGCTATAATGTAAATGAAATTTTATTATTCATTCATTGACTTGTTTATTCATTAGTGATCGTGTGTTCTCTTACTCATTATGCCAAATCCAACTATTTTTGTTTATAAATTTTTTCAACTCCTTGTTGCAAAGTGCCATTTAGATATTAAAATTTCATCCACTACCATGTAAAACTTGTCCAGCAGACAAACATGGAGAGAAGGAGATTTGCTTAACATTCAATAACTTTTTAAATTTATTTATGAAAATAACTTTTTAAACTTGTCCAGCATTTGAGTATCTGTTTTAATCTTTATTGTCATTGTTTGTTTGTTCTGTTATTGCTATTCAAATAAAAGCCTATGTAATAGGTAAAGATAGGTTTCCTTACGAACTGAACTCTGTTATTGTTTACAGAGGACAATTGTTAACCGACCACTTGCTGGAACAGTTAGAAGAGGTAAAACAGAGGAGGAGGACAAATGGCTTGAACAGCAGTTACTAAATGATGAAAAACAATGCGCTGAGCACATTATGCTTGTAGATTTGGGACGGAATGATGTTGGAAGGGTCTGTCATCATCCTCTATTTGTGCTTCTTAAATTATTTTCCTTCTTATTTTTCTTGTGCCAGAAACTAAAATCTTATTCTTTTTTTTTTACAAAAGCTTGTGTGAACTTTATAGAATCTCATGTTTCTTGTGAAGTTGAATTGTAAAGTTTCAACTAGATAGTACAAGACTTGATGCCTCATTTGCTTTGATGACAAATTTGATTAATTCAATTATTTTGCGAACTTTATAGAATCTTATATGCTTACTTTCACCGGTTAATTTGGTGGTTATCCAACCATGCCACCATTATCAAACTTGCAATATCTTCAACTTTGATATTCAATTGGTTCCTTAGTAAATTGATACAGAGGTGAGAGAGCTTTCAAATGCTAGAATAATATGAAAATCTATATTACTAAATGGTAGATGAATGATATAAAGAGTAATGTCCATATGTGTTGACTATGAATTCTTATTCATCCCCTATTTTATTCAAACTTGAATACAAATATTTGATAAGAGTGATAATTTGTCTAACACATTATTTTCTAAATTTGGGAACATGGGAAAGGGCATCTAAATTTCCTACTTGGAATGCCTGTGATAGTGTTGTGTTTTCTCAACATGTGCATGATGAATAGTCTTGCAATAAAGTTTGTAAATTTGTTAAGAAGCTAATGAATTCTGACATTGTTCAAGTATTTTTCAGTATAGTCTTTCATCAGCCTCTTTTCCCATTCTGGAATTGTTTAATTGCCTGAATTACATTATTCCTCATTTTTCATTCAGGTGTCAAAAGCTGGTTCAGTGAAGGTGGAGAAACTTATGAATGTTGAGAGATATTCACATGTGATGCACATTAGCTCTACGGTAAGATGATCTTCAAATTAAATGTGTTTTGAGGCAGATTTAACCTTCCAATTTTATTTTATTGGAGAAAATAGCACAACAATCATTAGCCAAGTTTTATGCAGTTAGCTTTTTGGACTTGGAAGGTCTTCATTTACCTGACATGATTTGGTCATATGCTACGCTTTCTTTTGACACAACTTTTCCCTTCTTCACTCTCATGTTGTCAATATTTCTTTAAAGGTGCACATGAAATGAAGTTACATGGTGTCACACCTAGAATTCAGATCATAAGAGGAAGCTCTTCTCACTTGGGACACTTTCACTACCTTCAATCCACATCATATATATATATAGAAATATTCTATCTCATCCAGGAAACAACATTAGTTGTGAATAACTTTATATTATAATAGAACAAAATAATTGTATGTTGATGCATGAAACAATGTACTTTGAACAACAATAACTAAGTCTTATTCCACTTGGTGGGATCAGATATTTACGTCATGGGATTCTATCCCTTATTATATCATTATTTATATTTAAATAAATTTTATTTTATTTTATTATTGCTAACCAAGTCTTTTTTTGATATTCCTTTTTCTCGTTTGATTTGCATATTTATCATAGTTTCACATCGCCTACTGGAGTATTTGTTGATCGTCTAAGTATATGTTCGCATCATCTTAAATGTATTTCTCGAAGTTTTTTCTCAATAAGTGCAACTCTGACTATCTCTCTAATATTTACATTTCTTATATTGTTCATCCTTGTATGTTCACACATCCACCGTAACATAACATCCTTATCTCTACAACTTTCATTTATGCTCATGCGCTCGAGTCATTATTCAACATTTAGCTCTATACAACATAGCAGGTATAATCGTTGTTTTATAAACTTTCCTTTAAATCTTATAGCTACTTTACGATCACAAAGAATATTTAACGCTCTCCTCTATTTCAATCATTAATAATATAAGACATCTCTCCATCCTTTTGTAAAAATAATCCTTAGTACTTAAAGCTCTTAGTTACAAACAACTTGTCATCTTCTATTTTAACAATTGTCTCGTTATGTCTAATATTGTTAAACTTAAATTTCATATATTTTATCTTTACTAAAGCCTAGAATCTTTCACTTCTAGCGTTTTCCGACAAGATTCGAGTTTAACATTTACTCTTTCATATATTTCATCTATCAAAATAATAGCATCTGCAAACAACATGCACCACGATATTGTATATTGAATGTGTCTAGTGAGTTTGTCCATAATTAGTGTAAAAAGATACGGGCTTTGAGTTGCTTCTTTGATGTAACCCAATATCTATGGGAAACGCTTTGGTTGATCCGCCTGAAGTCTTCATTCTTATCATTACATCCTTATATATATCTTTAATTAATTCAATATAGTTATACTAACATCTATGTTTTCTAGAATTCTTCATATAATTTTGTTTGGGACTCATTATAAACTTTTTCTAGGTTAATGAATTACATATGTAAGTTTTGCTTCTGTTCCCGATACATGAGAAGATATATAGCTTCTATTTTCCACCTTCTAAATATAAATCCAAATTGATTTTTGGTCATTGGGGTCTCCTTCTTTAGTTTTTTTTCTATTACTTTTTTTAAAAGTTTCATGGTATGACTCATTAGTTTAATACCTTATAGTTTGCATAATTTTATACATCTCATTTATTCTTATATAAATGAACTAAATTACTTGCTCTTCACTAATCACATATTTTTTTCGTTTTTAATATTAGGTTGAGTAACTTTGTAAGTCCTTCAATACTATATTTCTCTAGGCACTTTCATACCTCTATCCATGTACTTTTCAATTTTGTGTCACATTTAAAGTTTGTTTTACTTTTAAAATTTAAATTCTATGATAACAATTTAAATTTTTATACTCATTTGGTTTACTTAAATTACCAAGTTCAGTTGGTCTCCTAAACTTTTATCCCATCACTCTTTTATTTCCTCATCATTTAATAGCACTCTATTGCATTATCTTTAATACATCTTATTTGGATAAAATTTGTCTTCGTAGTTATTGTGTAAATGTCTCTTTCCCTTTCTTTTGTATCTAATTTTCGATATAAGCATTCAAAATTTTCATTCTTGGCTTCATTCATTGCTTTCTTGGCCTTTTTCTTGGCTACCGTATACTTTTTGAAGTTTTTCTTGTTTTTACAAGTGTATACTAGCTTATAGACAGGTCGTTTTTTCTTTACTTTTTCCTGTACTTTTTCATTCCACCATTAAGAGTCTTTATTTGGTTATGCACGTCCCTTTGACTTATCGAGTAAACTCTTGGCTACTATTTTCAACTTTAATATCGTCTTATCTTACATTATATTCGAGTCGCCGTGTATTTCTCCTAATACTTGTACTCTTATTCTCTCTTTAAATATATTTTGTTTCTTATCCTTTAACTTCTACCCCTTAATTCTAAGAGTCGTGCACATTTTTTTTATATTGATATTATTCTTGATGCGTATATCCAAATACTACTAATCTATATTAGGTAGCAAGTTCTTTCTAGGGTTGACCTTAGATTTTTTATAAATCTTTCTATCCTTTTTCCTAACTATAAGAAAGTCAATTTGCAATTTATTATTTCCTCTTTTGAATGTGACCATGTTCTCTTCTTTTTTTTTTTGAAAAAACGTAGTAGCTAGTATAAAATTATATGTTATCACAAAATCCAATATAGTTTTGTCTTCTTCATTTCGTATTCCAAACACAACTCCCATGCACCCTATCATATTCCTCATTTTTCACTCCTACATACCCATTTAGATTTCCTTTCATTAACATAATTTTGTTTGGCGGAATATTTTGTAATACCTATTTAAGTCATCCCAAAATATAGCTTTAGTGTATTCATCTAATCTGCATATATGCTAATACATTAATAGTTTCTTTCGCTACCACTGTCTTAAGAGTTATAATTTTATCCTCTTTCTAACTACTACTATTTCATCCTTTAGCGAACTATTTATAATAATTCCTACTCCATTTCTTGTTTTCTCTTTCCTATGTATCATAATTTAAAACTCAAATTCTCTATCATCTGTCTTCTTTTACCCATTTGTCTCTTCTACTGAAATTCTCTACTGCTTTAGAGCATTCCAAGTCTTAGACAATTAATCTTTCTATAATATTTGTTCTTATTTAACATATGATGTGACAACTTTTACATATTTAATATTACACTCAAATTCTCATGGAAATGTAGTGGTTTTTGCTGAGATGTTACAATTGGACCATATAACGTGTTCCTTCTAGGGTATTACCTACATTAACATAATAGTTTGATGAGTTCATTAATTAAACATTTTCTTGAAAGTCAACGCTGCCCGATAACTTAATGCACTGGGACCAATATCGGGGGTTTGAAACAATGTAGTTTCATGAGTGCAAATAAAATAATATTCCAGCAACATCATTGTGAAGAGAATTAAATAAATATAAAGTCAACTACCTGCGAAAGCTACCTAGAACACTCCAAACAACTTTATAGCATAGCTCAACTCTCAAGTCCTCCATGTTTGGTCCTAATAGATAAAATTAAATTAAGACCAATCGAATGGATTCAATTCTATAATAATATTCTTTAAACAATGAGGATATGTCTTACCTCTAGGAGTCTCACATAATGCCTTGCACACTAAACAGGACAATGATAAATTGTTGTTCACAAGCTCAACAATTGATAATCCCAGTTAGCCTTATTGACTATCCCTGGGAGTGACTGGCACGGCCCGGCCCCACAGAAGTTTCCCACCGGCCACTAGGATAAATCGGGAAGCGCATACGGCGGCCAGTCTAGAAGCCCAGCATCCTTTGATTGCGCCTCCCATTTGGAGGAAAAATTCCTGCAAATACGCTATAGTTGGGGTTCGAACCGCAGGTGCCTGGGTGACAACCTAGATGTCCTACCATGGCACCATAACCCCGGGGACACATGGTTGGAAAGAACAACATGACATGCGACCGGTTGAAAGGGTGTGGCACAACATATGGCTATATGGAGTTGCACAACAAAAGGCTTGACTATGTGACATGATGTGCGGTTGCAAGAGAAAGGTGGTACATCTACTCCGAAGAGAACAATGAGAAGGGAAAAGGGGTGTAATGCAAAGATGGGGAGGGGCAATGGCCAACACAAGGAAGGAGGAGCAACACAAGCAGGGAGGAGGGGGCAACTAGGTTATCAATTCCCCTCTAGTATATAAACAAAATCTCATGTCTCAACTAAACAACCCAATTTCTGCGACACCACAGCCCAAAGTGATCGATTGGATATCCTTCAAATCTGATTTAAATCCATTTAATCTTGATTCAAATCTAAACTCAATTCCTTCTCTGTTAATTCAAAATTGGCCATTTTTTTGCCCCAATAAGGTTCCCAACACGAATTATATAATAAAGAATTACTTGGAAAATTTTCCAATAAATCGTTTTTGAATTCAAGAAATAAAAGCAAAATTTGGCACACTTGACACATGGTTTGTTCAACTATGAAAATTCTTTATGTTTGTCATTTGTTTTTACTTCTAATAATATGATATTAAAGCAAGCATATGTGAACTAGTTTCTAAATGTTGGAACAACTAGGGGTGTCATCTTATACAACCAGAAAACCCATGCTGACTAAAACTGTGGAAAGAATTGATGTCTCCAGTTGTATTACATTCATAACTGGAATACCCATTATATATAAAATTACAATAGAAAAGAGAATAGGAAACTAATTATTTTGTACATACAAAATTAATATTTTTTTAATTATATCCTTGATTTCCTATTCTGTGCTCGCAGCTGTTACGACACAGCTGTTTATTCTATACAAGCCGTGAGTTGTTCACAGTTGTTCAACACTTTCCCTCAAGCTAAGGAATAGATGTTTTCCATTCCCAGCTTGCTATAAGATCATGAAATCTAGAATTGTTCAACCCCTTTTTTAGCACATCAGTCAATTGTAGTTTTGTAGGGACATATGACATACACTAATCCTTTCTCTAATTTTTCCTTGATGAAATATCTATCTATTTCAATATGCATAGTCCCGATCATGTTGAATAGGATTATGAGCAGTATTGATAGTTGACTTATTGTCACAATAAAGTTCATGGGGCATTCCCATTTAATTTTCAAATCATATAGTTCACATAATCTTTGAGCAATGACCCTAAATTATAATTCTGCAGATGATATTGCCATCACATTTTACTTCTTACTTCTCCATGTCATCAGATTACCACCAAGGAAAGTACAATATCCTATAGTTGATCTTCTATCCACTAAAGAACCTGCATAGTCTGCATTTGTGTCAGCTTCTAAAGCTAGCGTCTCATTTTTCTTGAACAAATTCCCTTTCACGAGGTGCCTTTCAAGTAATGTAATACTCGGTAAACAGCTTGAAAGTGAGATTCTCTTGGATCATAGATGAATTGGCTGATTACACTCACAGCATATGCTATGTCGTGACGAGTGTGAGCAAGGTATATAAGCTTACCAACCAACCTCTGATACATCCTTTTGTCCTTCTTCTTTAGCTTCTCCTATCTTGTGATTTGGATCCATTAGACTAGAAATCAGCTTGCACCCAATCTTCCTTGCTACGAGATCAGCCACATACTTCTGCTGTGAAATAAAAATTTCTTTGGTAGAGTATACTACCTGAATACCAAGGAAGTACTTCAATTTGCCAGTTCCTTTATTTCAATCTCCTCTATAAATTTTTTCTTTAGATCATGTTTTTCCTTTTCATCATTTCCAGTTACAATGATATCATCTACATAGACTAGAAGAGTCGTCACCTTCCTTATAGTTGAGTACTTAAACGAAGAGAGTATGGTCCCTTTGGCTTTGGTTATACCTAGATTTCTTCATGACTCTTGCAAATCTTCTAAACCATGTCCTAAGAGATTGTTTAAAACCATAAAGAGCCTTCCTCAATTTACATACTCTATTACCACTATTTCCTACAAATCCTGGTGGGAGGTTCATATAAATTTCATCTAAATCTCTATGGAGAAATACATTCTTCACATCATACTGTAGGAGTTGCCAGTTGAAGTGTGCAACCAAAGATAGTAGATAATATTCATTTTTGTAACTGAGTAAAAGTCTCCTGATAATCTACCTCATAAGTCTGAGTATAACCTTTGCAACCTAGCTTTATATCCCTCAAGAGATCCATCTACTTTGTAATTTAGTGTAAAAAACCACTTACAATCAATAATGTTCTTCTCCTTTGGCTTCTCAACAACTTCCCATGTCTTATTGTTTTCTAATGCATCCATTTCCTGCCTCATGGCATCCCTCCATTCCCTTTTTGACAATGCCTTAGAAACAACATTGGGAATAGTCATGGTATTTCGACTCACAATGAAACTTTTATGAGCTGGTGATAGATGTTAAGAAAAACATAGTGAGATAAAGGGTAGAGAGGGTGTTTGGTGCACTCTCTAGTACATTTTCTAACAGCAATGGGAAGGTCAAGGCTAGCAGTTAGGTTAGTGGATGATTCAATAGGTTATAAAGGTGGGTTAGATCTTACCATGATCCTAGGTTGGAGGTTTGTGGTTGAGGTTCTTGGACTTGTATCGCTTCTAGAGCGGCCTTTCTCCTTAAATACTCCTGATGAATACTTGGAGTATCACAAGAAACACTAGATGGAAAAGAAGATGGAGGTGACTCACTAGATGGAATAAGAATAGAAGGTGATTCAATACGGACTTGAGTAGGAGAATCAAGAGTGTTAATGGGTTCAAATGACTCAAGTGCTATCTTCTGTCACTAAAATCTCCCACTGAGGATAGGACAGAAGAATGTGGTATGTTCAAAGAAGGTAACATCGGCTGAGATGTAAAATTTTTGACATGAAGGGTGGTAACACTTATACCCTTTTTGAATGGACGAGTATTCAAGGAAGGCACATTTGATGGCATGAGGGTCTAGTTTACCTCGTAGTGGATCATGAATATGGACAAAAGCAGTGGACCCAAAAATCCTAGGGATAAGTCCATTTATAGTTTGGAAATGAGGATAAAAATCGTTGAGGAGTTGCATGAGACTTTTGTTATCTAAGACATGTGATGGAAGTCTCTTTATCATGTATGTGGCATTAAAGATAGTCTCTCCCCAATAGGATTTAGGGGCATTGTTGTGGAAAAGAATAACACAAGTAGTGTTGAGTAAACGACCATTTTTCTTTTCTGCTATTCCATTCCGTTAGGGTGTATGAATACATGATGAATCATGAATGATCCCCTGAGATTGGGAATAGGAGGACAAGGTTTGGTTGAAGTGATCTCTAGCATTATCGGTCCTAAAGCCTTTGATTTTCACACCAAATTGATTTTGAATCATTGAGTGGAAATTAGGAATAATAATGCTGATATCAGATTTTTGTCTGAGAAGCAATCATGTAACCTAATTGCAATCATCAATTAAGGAGACAAACGAGCCCCAGAAACATTGGGAATATTAGAAAAACGCCATATGTCACTATGAAATAAATGAAAGACGGTAGAATTTCTTTTATTGCTAATAGGAAGGGGTACATGAGAATGTTTTGCCAATTCGCAAACATCACACTCAAATTCAAAAACATCGAATCCTTGAAAAAGATGAGGAAACATAACCTTTAAAACTTTGAAAGAGGGATGACCAAGATATTTGTGATACAATCAAATGTTATCTTTATTGGAAGAACTGTGAAAGGACAAAGACAAATTATTCTTCTTAGTGGATTCAAGATAGTAAAGGTCACTATGTTCCTTAGCAAGTCCAATCCTCCTCTCGAGTCTTGATCTTGAAAAACACAATAACAAGGGGGAAAAAATGGCATGACAGTGAAATTCAGTAGTTAATTTTTGAACAGAAACAAAGTTGGTAGACAATGTTGATATATGGAGGGTGTTTTTAAGGATAAGACTAGGGGTAAGATAAACATTTCCAAAACAAGCAATAGTTGCTAAAGATCCATTGGCTACTACAATTTTTCTATACTGAGTAGGGGTTATAAGTGTGGAAATTTTTGAGAATTGGGAGTCGTGGAATGTGGCACAGGAGTCTATTATCCATGAGTTATCAAAAAAACTATGAGGTATTCATACAAAAAAGAGAGTGAGCAAATACTGTGAGAATCAAAGAGCATGCGCTAGACGGTTTATCAAGAGAACTCACAATTCTCGAAGTTTCTCAATTTCTATATTATTTAATCCGCCTAGAAAATGTAGGAATGCAGAATCGACCATGATGAAGAAATGCAGAAGCAGAGGATATCATGTTGAAAGACTTGATGTTTCCAATTGTATTACATTCAAAATAAGAATACCCATTATGTATAAAATTACAATAGAAGAGAGAAAATGAAACTAATAGTGAATAGGGAATTAATTATTCTGTGCGTAGGAAATTAATATCTTTCTAACTACATCCCTTGATTTCCTACTCTGTGCTCATAGCTGTTATTGTTCAAAGTGCCACAATTGTTCGTCACAGCTGTTTGATAAAAACTCCACACCTTTTTGGTCAGGTTGAGTTCCAGAGTTTTATAACTACTGGATTATGGTGTGAAGTTTCAAATTTTACTCTGAAACTGGAAACAACTCCAACCTGACCTAAGTTGAATTATCCATCGTCATCATCAAGTTGTTTCTTTCCCAACTCTTTGGGTCTGGCTATGCAATCTAATCCCCTTGATTGAGTTAATTTTAAGTAAAGAATTTGTTTTAAAATCTAGATATAGATGATTATAAATAAAAAAAAATGACACTGCCGTTTATTGTTGGTGTTTGATATCTTTTCTTTTCTCCAAACACTTCGGTTTGATCTTGGTTTCTAATTCTGATTTATCGATCATTGTCTGGTTTTCAACACCCCTAATATTTACCAGGTTATTGTTTAATGGAGGTTTGAGGTAATCTCTTGTAGCTTGTTAGAAATTGAATGTGTAAACTCTTATTAGTAAATGACTTTTGCAAATTTCACCGATCCGTTGGGCAATATAGTAATTCAGAACTTTGAAGTGAAATTGATATTGCTGAATATTCTTTTTTTTTTTAAGCTTATAAAATCCCCTGGTTCTTTTAATAGCTTCCTGTTGCCCAATGCTGATATATCTGGTTTAAGATTTCTTTTTGTTTCTAGTGAAGACTATGCTCTTGCATTACTAGACTTCACAATTTTGCTTCAGTAATCCTATGACATGAGGATCATGGCTTGACCATTCTTAGTAATGTATTTTTTGTATATTTTGATTATGATATATATTTTAACAAGGATGTTAACATGTTCTTTCGTAGGTTACAGGAGAAGCACTTGCTGATCTAACTTGCTGGGATGCACTCCGTGCTGCATTACCTGTAGGAACTGTTAGTGGAGCTCCAAAGGTTATGATGAAATTTTCACTTTCTGAGTTTCACTGTATTCAACTTATCCATTGGCATGGCTAAGTCATAACGTTCTAGTCGCTGATAAGTAGGCATGGGTCAATTTCACTTTGCCACCATGTTAACATGGTTTGTGGTATTGATTGAGGCAAGATTTGTCTTGGTCAGTACCTTCGAGATTGATCGAGATAGATAGATAAATAGATAGATTGTATTTTAAAAACGTTTCTTTACTATTAGTGATAAATCAAAGTCGCAGCAGAAATAATAAAGACAAGAAAACACACAAGGACACAATTCTTTTTTACTTGGTTCATAGGCCTCTAGACTGCTACTCCAAGGCACGTAATCCGATATTGGACTACCTTAGTGGGCAAATCACTAAAGTCCTTTCAAAAAACTTTTGTCAAGGAGGGTATGATTACAAGATATAGGAAATTGTAGCACTTTTACAATTCTCCTAATAAATGAATGCAATAAATAAGATTATACCGACAACAAGAGATGGAACTTTTGCATAGGTTGTCGGAGAGCTTCTCAGCATAATAGTAGTAGAACTTGTATGATCTAAGTCCCCAGGCTTCTTTTATAGCCTTCATTTAGTCGACTGGAAACTAACCCTATCAGTCGATTGAACCCTATTAGTTGACTGAACCCTATCAGGCGACTAGCATCCGCTCCTTTCCTTGTTTGCTCCAATATGATCTGATTGATCCAGCGAATCTCTCGACTGTGCCTCTTTGGGCGACCGAACCCCATGGGTTTCCTTTACCGTGGGATCTGATCATATCCGTTTACACTTTCCATATTGGTTTGGTCGACTGATGCTCCTAATTGATTGACTAAACCTCTATTTTCTTCTTTGTTGGATCTCGACCTTATCTGTGCTTATCGCAGTATTGGCAGCCAACCGGACGGTCAACCCGGGCCTTTGTTTTTCTACAAAACAAAATTAGCACAATAGTAATAATAATAACCCTGCAAAATAGAGTTATAACAAATAATATGCATGAGTGAGTCTAACAATTAGGATTGTTCTGATCTTGACTTAAAAATCTCTGTTGCTTTTTTCAACCAGATCAACGCTTAAGATTGTTCTCAAAATAAGAACACGTCCTCACACCTTTTTGGACTTTTCTTCTCCAGATTCTTACTTTACATACTTGCAAAATATCTAGTCCACCTATTTGGACTACCTCTTGCTTACTGTCTGATCAATCTGATCCACTGAGACTTTCCTGTAACACCAAATTAGCATAATATATAAAAGCAGTAAAGTAAAATAGTATACTTCAATTTACCAAATAAGTGGGTTGTGCAGTCGACTGGAAACCTTGTTTCGGTCACACTTGCTTGGAGTTTACTCCTCTAAACTTCTCACTACCGAGGGTTCACTCCCCTAGATTTTCCCTTTGTTTGGAGTTCACTCCTCTAGGACTTCTCACTACCTAAAGTTTTTCCTTTGCTTGGAGTTCACTCCTCCAAGACTTTTCACTACCGAAGATTTACTCCCATAGGATTTTCCTCTTGTCAAACATCCAGTCACCCTTGACCTGTTTGGATTTTCCCTTTGCTAGTTATCCGGTCAACCTTGACTTCTCCCTTGACTTGGTTATTCTTGACTAGACTCTATTAAACATATTATCAAACAAATATCAAAACCCTCAAGGTCGATTGCACCAACATTTTCATGACTCATCCTTTGATTTTGTGTGCTAATCATGAGGAGATAAAACACTAAAGAAAAAAAGAAAGGAAAGAAGGGAAAAATACTAACGAAGGGTTCCGATGATAGTATGATTCTCTTCCTATTACTATCGAGTGAGTCTGTCTTTCGGTTACAAGGTGATGATTAAATATTAAAAAGAGAGCAAAGGGTACATGCACCAAGTGAAGCCCCAACATCAGCAAAGGAAGAAACACATGTATGCTTATCTTGTATCTATAATTGTTGCAGTTTCAATTGTATTAATTCAAATCCAACTCCCAAAGATATACATTGGCTTGATATAACTCTTGAAATTATAAAAATTATAAAATTAATTTCAGTAGGATGCTATAAGAACTAATGCTCGTATTTGATGCACAAAATTTATTTCAGTATTAGGATAATATAATCATTAATCAAATTGCTTATTGTTGCTATAAATTTCTAATTTGAAAGTTCATATTTTGGTGTCGAATTTGAGTTGGTGTTGGAATGTTTCAGAAGTGTCAAAGTATGCTGAGTATTAACACACTATAATGTAAGTGATGCGGAAGTGATATGTATCGCTAAAGGGGAAGCAGGTGAACAGCGTATTTGCAAATTAATGTTCTTTTTCTCTTACTAATTACTTAGAAGGGCACACACAAGTTAATTAAAATAAAAAAAAAAAACACATACAGAAATAGAGACTAGTATTTACTTGGTTCACAACCCCCAGGTTGCTACTCCAAGGCTACGCATAGAAGCATCTATCCACTATCCTTCTCTTCAGTAACCTGATGGAGGTGGAGAACCTCTCGTAACAAGTACAAAAAGAGAAAGAGGAAAGAAAACCTTGAATGCACTTAGAGCTTTTGTCATGACTGTGTTGTATCTTGCAATTGAGCTCCTCGCCTCCTTTTATCGACTCTGGTTGAGTGCTGATGCGGCACGCTCGGTCAATCGAAAAAGCTTATTTGGTCGATCGAAAACTGCTAACATGGCAAGTCGATCTAATCCACGAGACAATTTTCACTCATCCTTTTGTTAACGTGTCGCCCTTTTGGTCATCCGAATACCTTCCCATTCGACGGGAACTTGGTCAGCTTCGGATAACTGTTCTGGATCTTCTGCCAGATGTCATTCGGTCATCTGATCCTACATTCTGGTTGCCCGATCACACTTACATTGGATCTGCACTGTTGGCTTAGCTTCGACATGCCTTCCGGACGCTCGATCCCAATGTTCCGTCGACCAGTCAAACTCCAGTGATAACATGGAAGAAGATAAAGATTATCCTGTGCATAAGTCGATCGAACCGGCTAGTTCGGTATACTGAAACCATTGTTTTGGGCTTTAGGGTTGAGTCTACCCTCATACCATATACAAGTTATTCAACTCATCTCACCAGCTTACCTTGCGCAGGCTTCCTCCCGGCTTCTCGTTCCTCAGATGCTCACTCCTCATGTTGTCATTCTCGCTCCACCCGAGTACTCTTCCTTTCTCGTCCCTCGGATGCACCGAGCTTGTCGGCTCCTTCCCGTGCCATCCTTCTCGCTCACTTGCATCTTCTGCCAAAGTTTTGATGTCTCCAATGATCCTCATCCTTTCTAGTCCCTCGGGTGCCCCATACCACCCTTCGTCTTACTCCACCAGATCCTGAGCCACCGGGCTTTTATGTGTTCTCCTAAGTCCATGCACACCTAGACGCACATGAAATAAAATAAATGTAATGCCTAACTTAAACTAATTTTACAACATATTAAAACAATCATGACTCAAACCACTTAGAATGCGTTTGGTTCAAGTTATCATGCATAACCTTGATTATGTAAAATAAAAGATAACCTAATGTTATTTGGTTCAACCCTAGGTAATGCAACAAAAACTTATTTGTTTGGAGATTTTAGTATATAACATAGTTTAACATTTTATTATATTACCTTGGTTCAACCTAGACAATAAATTTTCTTATAGCATCTCTATTTTTTATTATATTAATTTGAAGAAGAAATAGTTTAACTTTCTGGAATTCTAGACATGTTATAAAGATTAGTATTATTTATTAATTTGAAGAACTCTAGGCATATTATAAGACAAATTTTATACCGTGATTAGTATGCATATTTATGATTTATATTTGAAGTTTACAAACTTGAGATGACAACTTTCCTATAAAACATTTACAAATTGCCTGTATCATAAATTTTAACATGAAGTAGATGGTGCACAAAATCACAATAGCTTAACTCAAGTTACATCACATACTAACGCAACTTTAGAATCAAAATAATTAAAGTATCAAATTGAAAGGTGAAGCCCTCCTTTTCGATAATAAAGTTCGAGTATAATCTGTCTCTGGAATTTGCTGCTCCTCCTATGATTGGGACTAAAATGCTTCCACTGAACATGAATCTGCAGACTAGGGAGCATGAATCCTCCTTCAAAATGCTCAACTCTGTTTGGTTCCAGTATAGTCAACCAAGTAACTGATGAGGTAGAAAACTTTGTAGACAATGATGCAACTTGCTTCAGTCCTAAAACAGTGTATTCAGGTTTATCTGATAAGAGCAACACCATGCAGTCTTTTATGCAGTTCATCTCTAATAGCTCCAAAGGTGACTTGTTTCTGGATTTCCCTACAAGCACATCATTTCCAGAAGTGGAATTGTGAATCCATGGAAGAAGCAACCAAATCCAAATAGATTGCTAGCTGCAAGTGTAGTTGGCATTCTTGACATGCTGACTTTGCATTTCAGCAACAAAGTCCGAAATCAATAAGCCTTGTGTAATGAAATCACTAGTTTCCCTTTGAACATAACTGAAGAAAATTTCAGGAACGATGGTTGCTAGTCTTTTTTAATCCTCTCTTGGTTTCCCTAAAAAAACAGCAAGGCAAGTCAAGTCAGTTGATGGTTGCTGATTATGCACTCAAGGCAGCTTCAGTTATTAGATATTGTAGAGCATCAGTTGTAGAAATCAGAATTAAAAAAAAGGTTCTTTCATACTCCTTGGAATGGTGTCCGAGACTTTGTTTGCACCATTGAAGGTCCACTTCCCTCCAGGTTGCTGCTATAAATGGTCTCATCTGTCCCTAGTTCACTGGTTGCTGAAAACATCTGTTTCCAGCACAGTAATCTGATTTCTGAAACTTCACATCTGAACTGCAGAGCAAAAATTGAGAAGCCTGCAATTCTCCACACTAATCTGTCATGACTCCTCCGTTGTCCCTGTTTCCTCAGCCTTATTAAACACATATGCGTGTGATAGTTCCTTTCCTTCATGCTGCCCGGCCACTAATGGCTTGATACTCTGCTGCTGGCAAATGAGAGCTGATAGGCTTCCATTTTCCAGCACTTGCTGCATCTGTGTTGTGGCTTGCAGATATTGATTTGTTGAACCACCCGAGATACACATCGAGTCTAGAAGATCTTAAAAGTGCAGATGACATAATTGAAGCCACTGTGGAATCCGAAGTAAAAAAAATAAGTAGCTGTTTTCGGAACTTGACAGGATTTCAAAAGTTTCTGCAATTTTAGCTTCTAATACTAGTTCTATATCCATTGCTCACCTTGCTTCTTCAACTAGTCGGCCAGCATAGGTGATAGGCATGCACTTCATGAATTCCCCTTCCGTCGCGAGTGGGAAACACCTTCGCGAGTGGGGAACACCGCTAGGTTCTTTGCGAGCGGGGAACGTCACTAGGAATGCCAAGGTTCTTCACGAGTTGGGAACGCTGCTGGGGTTTGGTTATGTTAGGGCGGATTGAGATTTGATAAATTTTTAGAGGTATTTTTGTCTCAAAGGGCAAATGTTGGAGGATAATTTTGGAAAAAAAATTTGTTAACCTTGGAATCAAGTAAAACATCACTTTTCCGAGGGAATAGCATTCCGGGTTGCATGCCTCTATTACTGACGTGTCAGACATGCATCATGACTAGGGAATTGCTCATTATCTAAACCAAATAAGGTTTTTGTTGATAACTTTAGTTAGATACCAAGGTTATCAATAACAACCTTGAACCAAGCGCACCCTTGGGGTCTAGAGATATCCCCTTAACCACTCGGGGTACTAACATATGATACCAAAATTACAGTGCTCCAATGGGAGATCAATTCTTAGAATACTGTCCCAAACTTTCTATTATTTTATTGAGACTTTGTAAAGACTCCTGCTAAGTTCTAGTCCAGTCAATGCTTTTTATGCCTTTGTATCTTGATTCTGTTTTTATAGAATTTTCTGTATTTTGTATTTCCTTGCATACAAGTCACACAACCAATGTGTGTCCGTTGTCTAAAGTAAATGAAATCAAACCGTTCTTCTCGTCGCTCTCATTTGTATAGCTGTAGGTATCCTCCATGTGACTAGAAAGAAAAGGTTGATTATGGTTTCTATTATTCTAGTTCGCATGTGATTGTGCAAGCATGATATTGTTTGCCTCATACCACTCGAATAATTCACATCAAAGTGTCATCTAACTGGCACATACCTTCTTGTTTCTGCATTGTCTAAAACACTTTTCATTTTTTGCATTAGGTGAAAGCCATGGAGTTAATTGATCAAATGGAAGCTACCCGACGAGGGCCTTACAGTGGTGGTTTTGGAGGAGTGTCATTTACGGGTGACATGGACATTGCAATTGCTTTACGAACCATAGTGTTTCCAACTGGGAGCCGCTACAACACCATGTTCTCATATAAGGACATGCAGAGACGCCAAGAATGGGTTGCTCATCTTCAAGCTGGAGCTGGCATTGTGGCAGACAGCAATCCTGATGAAGAGCAGAAAGAGTGTGAGAACAAGGCGGCAGGACTTGCTCGGGCTATAGACCTTGCAGAATCAACATTTGTGTAAGGATGAAACTTGTTTCACTAGTCTTTGGTGTATCCGAGATTTGGCATTCCAGCATTAAGTTTATTTTTGCTTGTGAGTCTAGCATCTCTGGTAATCCAAGATCACTCATCAGTTTTTATTGCTTTTTTTAAAACCCTAAAATGTTGGGCATTGCAATTGCTGACAAATTAAATTGGTTGAGATTTGTGCTATAGTTGGTGTATATGAGATGATTTACTTTCTCTAATGATTATTTTATGGTTTTCAAGCTCAGTTGTCTATAGTTTATGCAGAGCTTCAATAATGCATCCTTATTTTTAACAAAATATGACCAATATGGGATACAATAAAACAATAAATCTTTTGTTTAATAACTCTTGCAACTACTTTCATCTCCTCTAAGCCTCATTCTACAAAGGACCTTGGATATAGGAGCTATGCCCAGCTCCAAATTCAATACTAAACTCAATCTAGCTTACCAATGGTGACCTAAGAACTGGAGGGATAAAATGAAAGAATGTAGATTGGCCTAGAAATTATAAAAAAAAAAAAAATCAATACCTAAATTTTATAGTTCACTGAGGTATCATTTTCTAACAACCAATCTATACCCAACAGTGTTGTTGAATTAAACATATCTATAAGTTTTTTTCCCCAGTCTTATTTTAACACACTCCATGATAGAGTCATAATAGACAGATTGAAAGACGGAGGCATATGCCTAATTTAGAAATAAAGATAAAGAATGTGTGATATATGCCAATAGGCCTATAAACAAGTCGAGTCAAGCCGAGCTTTAGAGTGTTCAAGTTTGTTTGATAAGATAATTGAGTCGAGCCAAGTTTAAAATGAACCAAACCTTTAAAATGATTGTTCAAGCTTGGGTTAGTTTATTTTTTATGAGCTTGAGTTTGTTTGGAGCTTGGCTTGAGTTTGATTCGAGCTTGGTTCGTTTAGATGTTATCGAATTCTCAATTTAAGCTTGTATGAAACTTTACTTGTTTGATTTGTTATTGAGCTTAATAATTCAAACTTATTTATTTATTTTATTTTAATTTTTTATTTATTTAGCATATTGATAAGAATTGTATTAATGAATATGGTTCATGAACATTGTTCATGAATATTATGAGCTGACACATATATTCAAGTTTATTTGTTTAGTTTAACAATATATTCAAACTTGTTTATTTAATTGATCTTGTGTATATTAAACGAACATAAATAAGCTCTTATCAAGCCGAACATCAAATCTATGCATAAACGTTTGGTTCATTTACGACCCTATATACCAATCAAAATATATGCATGAATATTATTAAAAAAAAAAAAAACTTATACCTTTAATAATCATGGGGCCACCAATTTCTAATAGGATGACCTGACTACCTATACAAACATCTCTATGAAGTACACATCTGTGTCATGTGTCCATAATCCCCACATCTAAAAGAGATGAGATCCTCTGTCTCGAAAATATTGTGTCCCCATGTCCCAGCGCCGACCATTAGAGCTTGAAGTATTTCTTTACCCAGAAAGACTTAAACATGAGACAACGCAGGTGGCTAGAGTTGGTTAAAGATTATGACTGTGAAATCCTCTACCACCCAGGTAAAGCTAACAAAGTGACGGATGCACTAAGTCGAAAATCCAGTGCAACCCTGATGCCCTTGTCATCATTAGCACCGCCACTGTGGAAGGAATTGTCAGACTTTGGAGTTGAAATTATTTATGGGCAACTCTCGGCATTGACCTTAGAGGCAACCCTGCTTGAGGATATACAGAGGAAGCAAAGTGAAGATCCAGATATCCAAAAGATCAAGCAAGGGATGCAAAAAGAAGAAAATTCAGAGTTTCGAGTATCATACAGTGGAATCCTCTATCAAGGGAACCGCCTTTGTGTCCCCAATGATGAGGAGTTGAGAAAGAGGATTCTAGAAGAAGCTCATAGTACTCCGTACTCCATGCATCATGTTTCCACCAAGATGTATCAAGATTTGAAACAGAGATTCTGGTGGTCTGGACTCAAGAGAGATGTTGCAAAGTATGTCATTACCTGCTTGACATTCCAGAGAGTCAAAGCAAAACACCAGATACCAGGAGGAGTCCTACAACCCCTTCCAATACCAGAGTGGAAGTGGGAAGAAATATCCATGGACTTCATTACAGGTCTTCCAAGAACCACTAGTGGAAACGATGCGATATGGGTGATAGTGGACAGGTTGACAAAGTCGGCACATTTCCTAGCCATCAAGGTGTCCCACTCTATAGAGCAGTTGGCACAGCTATATGTTAAGGAAGTGATCAGACTTCATGGAGTCTTGAAGTCTATTGTTTCTGATAGGGATGGGTGCTTCACCTCGCATTTTTGGGAGTGTGCTCAGAATGCATTAGGCACCAAACTCAAGTTCAGCACAGCCTTCTATCCCCAGACTGACGGACAGACAGAACGAGTAAATCAAATTTTAGAAGACATGCTCCGAGCTTGTGCATTAGATTTTAAGGGCAGTTGGTGCAAGTATCTGTACTTAGCTGAATTCGCCTACAACAATAGCTACCAGGCCACTATCAAGATGGCACCTTACGAGGCACTGTATGGCCGAAAGTGTAGATCACCCATATGCTAGCTGGAGGCTGGAGAAAGAAAAGAGATGGAATCAAAACTAGGCAGGCAGACTGAGATGATAGATGAAACCATTCAGGCTATCCAGAAGATCAGACAGAGAATTGAGACTGCCCAGAGTAGGCAGAAAAGTTATGCTGGCACACGTCGTAGGCCACTTGAGTTCCAAGTAAGGGATTCAGTCTTCCTCAAAGTTGCTCCTATGAAGGGAGTGATGAGATTTAGCAAAAAGGGCAAATTAAGTCCCCGCTACGTAGGACCCTACCTGATCACAGAGAGGATTGGGAAGGTAGCTTACAAGCTGGACTTACCACAAGACATGTCAGCAATACACAATGTATTTCACGTCTCCATGCTAAAGAAGTGCCTTCACAACCCTAGCCAAGTGGTTCAGCCTCAGTCAGTGCAGATCCAGGAGGATCTTAGTTATGAGAGCAGACCTACACAGATAGTGGACAAAGAAGTTAAAAGACTAAGGAACAAAGAAGTACCACTAATGAAGGTCATTTGGCAAAATCAGAAGCGCGAGGAAACTACTTGGGAGCGTGAGGACAGTATGAGACAGAGATATCCAGAATTATTCTAAGTTCGAGGACGAACTTTTTATAAGGTATGGGAAATTGTAACAACTCAAATTTCCTCATTATGAGTCCTAATAGTACTTATAAATAATTAGAAATGCTTTAGAAATATTCTAGAGATTTTTAGAAATTTTTAGAGTATTTTTATGTAATTTTCGGAGTTCGTTTGGTATTTTTACCAAAAGAAACAAAGTCGAGGCAAAAAGGGGTCGGGCCAAGGATCGAACCGGAGACCCCTAGTTAAGCAAAGCCTTAAGTTGTTTTGGATGACCAAGAACCCAGCAAGGCCATGCTGATCAATTAGAGGGCGAAAATAAATTTAAGCGGTAATAGGTAACAGAAATACCCTAGGTATAAATAGGGATAAGTTAAGAGAGGAATTGGGATTATTTCTCTCGTGACCTAAAACCTCTCCTCCTCTCATGCACGGATCAGCAGTTGAAACATACATGAATGTAGGTACTTGCTACATTCATGTCATGAATTGCATGTTCGAGTTTCTGAGAGTTCTAAGTATCACTATTAATAGCGTGAGCAACACTAGTTAAGTAGAGTTTATAGTTAAGTAACGGCCACCTTTACAGACTAGAGTAAAAGGAGGGTGGTCGTTGTTGGTGCAACCTTAGGTCAAGGTTGTTGGTGCAATATCCCTCAGGTCAAGGTTGATCTGGGTAACCAAGCTGAGTCTTGGTTTTGGTTTAGATGTTTGACAATAAGATATTGATTGAAGAAGAGTCAAGTAGGTCAAGGTTGACTGGATACTTGACTGGGAAGTCCTAACTGGGATGTTAGGCAAAATGAAAGTCCTGGTGAGTGAAGCCAGGCAGAAGAAAAGTCCTGGTGAGTGAAGCCAGGCAGAAGGAAGTCCTAGTGAGTGAAGCTAGGCAGATGGAAATCCTGGTGAGTGAAGCCAGGTGAAAGTCCTAGTGAGTGAAGCTAGGCAGATGGAAATCCTGGTGAGTGAAGCCAGGTGAAAGTCCTAGTGAGTGAAGCTAGGCAGATGGAAAACCCTAGTGAGAGAAGCTAGGTGAAAGCCCTGGTGAGTGAAGCCAGGCAAGGGAAAATCCAGATGGATCAAGGATGATCGGACATCTGGTGCTGGGAAGTCCAAGTAGGTCAAAGGATTGACTGGATACTTGGCATGAAAGAAAAGTCCAAGTAGGTCAAAGGGATTGACCGGATACTTGGCACAGAGAAAAGTCCAAGTGGGTCAAAGGGATTGACCGGACACTTGGTAAGGGAGTCCTAGCAGGTCAAGGGAGTGACTAGATGCTAGGCATGACATACCAACAGGTCAAGGTTGACCGGATGTTGGTTTGGGAGGTTTGGGACTTGGTTTTGGACAAAATCAAATGTGGATCGATCGATGGATCGATCCCTGGATCGATCGGTGGATCGATCAGCTCGGATCGATCGGATCATCCGCACGAAATCAGAGCCTCGGATCGATCCGTGGATCGATCAGAGGTCCCAATCGATCGTGGATCGATTGGGACACGCGCGCGATAAGCACCGGATCGATCCGTGGATCGATCCAGCGCTTTCGCGATCAGGCGCTCGGATCGATCCGTGGATCGATCCAAAGCCTCCCGATCGATTGGGAATATTCAATCGATCGGGATCCGACCGCTGGCGCCGTTTATAGCCGCAGCGTTCGATGGCTGCATTGCTTCACCGATTCACCCAGCTCTCACCAACTCCTCCACAACGCTCACAAAGCTCGTCAGTCCTTGAAGGATCTTGGAAGCTCTCCAAGTCAAGAGGCGGATCAAAGCCAAGAAGAGAAGCTAGGTTAGGGTTTTGTACTCATTTTAAGCTTGTAAGCTTTCTTGTATCCTTTCTCTCTTCTTGTATTGAGTCTTGTAGGGCTTCTCCGCCCTTGGTAGTTACCATAAAGGAGAGTTTTATTTAGTGGAGGGTGTGTGTGTTGGTGTGGATCCTTGGATTAGTCACCTCTTGTGAGGTGGATACCAAGTAAAACCAACCGTGTTAGCGTTGTGTGTTTGTTTCTGTATTTTCCGCTGCACATCTTTGAAGGAACAAGCAACGCCGAGCAACGAGTGAAGCGCGACGAGCTATTCCCCCCCCCCCCCCCCCCTCTAGCTACTTTTGGTCCTAACAAGTGGTATCAGAGCGAGGCCGCTCTTCACCGGAATCATCGCCGGAAGGGTCAAGCATAACAAGAAAAGCTAGAGGGTGAAGAAGTTGGAGCAAATTCTTCAAGTTCAAGACTTTATCAAGCTCAACTTCAAGATGCAATTCCAAGATGGACTTGGATTTGACACAAGGGTGGCTCCACCATACACTTCTACGAGTTTCGATTCTTGGAAATCAAGAATCGAAAATTTTCTTATGATGGAGATAGAGCAATGGTTTGCTCTCATGGAAGGTTTTGAAGCTCCCACAAATTCCAAGGGCAAAGTACTCAAAAGGAGCAAGTGGAGCAAAGACCAAATCCAAAGATGTGAGGCCAATGACAAAGTGACCAAGCTTTTGGTCAATTTATTGCCAAGCAACATCTTGGAACAAATTGGAGAGTTTGAAGATGCCAAGGAGCTTTGGAGCAAATTGGCAAGAATTCATGAGATCCCCTCCACTGTATCAAATCAAGGAGAATCCAAAGAGGGCGACTCATTGGATCAAGACCAAGAGGAGGACTCCGAGGTTGAGAGATACTCAACCTCCGAAGAAGAGGAAATCCAAGAAGCTTCATCCTCAAGGGAATGCACCGAAGGGAACAAGGAGGGAGCATACTCCTTGTTTCACATTCAAAATGATGAAGCCTCCACCTCTAGGATTGAGGGGGAGCAATTCTTGGTGACGCCGGATCAAGAAGAAGGAGAAGCTTCTACATCCGGGTCAAGTGAAGAAGAAGAAGATAGTGCCACCTCCGAAATTCAAGAAATATCAAATGGAGGAGCAAGTGCCATCCCTATACAAGAAGGTATAAATGTTTCAATTAAAAATAAAAATCATATAATATGTTTTGAGTGTAGGGAAAGTGGGCACTACAAGAGCAAATGCCCTAAATTGGCCAAGAAGAAGGGCCAAGTGGCACAAAAGGGCAAGGAGAAGCCCAAGGAGACCATCCCCGGAACAAAGAAGAGCAAGGAGCACATCGTGTGCTTCTCTTGCAATCTAAAGGGGCATTACCGAAGTCAATGTCCTAAGGGGAAGAAGGTGGTCAAGGCTCATGGAGGAAGCTCTAGTCAAGGGGGAGCCTCTAAGGTAAAAAGGAAGGTAACTTTCATTGAGCCTATTCCCTTACAAAATGGTAAAAAGCATGCTAGGTCAAATTTCTATCATTTTAATGCTATTTACCATGAAAATAGAAAGCATGATAGCGTTAACGAAAAACATATAGCTTTTCATGCTAAAACTACTACACCTAAGGCTAGGATTGTAGGTAAAAATCTAGGCGAAAACTCTAAGGATTTAAGATACAAGCCTAGAAACAAAAATGCTCATGGATCAAATACTAAGGACTTAGTGAGAGAAAATCAAGTCTTGAGGTCAAGACTTGATAAAATGGAGAAGACCCTAAAAATGATGGAAAATATCCTATTAGGGCAAAGTGAGCATAACTTAGGTTTAGGAAAATCAAAGTCATCCAATGGCCATAAAGGTTTGGGATACAAACCAAAAGCTAAGAAGGATGTGCCTAGTTATCATAGGGTTCCATATAGTTATGGAACGAACCCTAAGTCTAGAGGTCAAGTCAAGGATACAAGGGAAGATATCCCTAGAAGTATCTTTGCAACCAAAGTGACTAAGACTTCTAAGAGGTCTAAGAAAGTCACGAACAAGGTCACAAGGGAGGTTATCCCTAGAGTTGACCTAGAAAGTGTGACCAAGGCTTCTAAGAAGCCCAACAAGGTCACTAGGAAGGTATCTAGGGAAGTTATCCCTAGTGAGTACCTAGAGCATCCAAGGAGCACCAATAGGTGTTGGGTTCCTAGGAGCATCTTCTCTACCCCATAGATGGGTTAGAGAGTGTCAACTCCGATTAGAAGGGTAGTTAACCCAACTTTGAGGAAATTGACACTCAAGGAGCATTTTCAAGGTTTTAGTTAACCTTTGAAAATGAAATGGAATTATTGATTATTCCTTGAAAGAGTAAAATGTGCCTAATGGTGGAAGAATTGATTTTAATCTTAAATGGCACATATTGGGAAATTCATAAGAACTATCAAGTTGGGATTTTGGTATGTTCTTAGGCAATTTAAGGCAACCGGGCCTTAAATTTAAAAGTGCTACTCTTGAGGAAACATGGAATATGCCAACATTTGAGGACATGTTTATTTTCAATTGGCATACATTAAATCAAGGAAATTAGAAATGCCAATTTAGGTTTTGGCATTCTCTTGTAGCACTTTAGGGCAATTTAGGTTTAAGGTGTAAGTTTAGCTAAGACTTTAAGGATACTTAGATAGTTAATCTAGGTATATTTTATTTATGCTAAATCTTGCCATAATTGTTTGCCCATCATATGCCATGACATCATGTCTAGTTTTTGCATTCATGTTTTATTATGGAAAATCCAAAAATACCATGTCATGACATTCATACATCATGTAGTAATAGGATATTTTCTTTTGAAAATTATTTTCTGTTGATGTATGCCATAACATAATCATGCATTTAGTTTAATTCCTTGTAATTAAGGATGAATGGCATTTAACGACACTTATTAACAAGTGACATCCTGGGTGGATGTCTAATATCTCTAAAATGCCTAGATAGATATGCATGATCCCTAGATTAGGGCAAAAACCAAATTTTACATCTCACAAAGACCTCTAAGGTGACTTGTATGTGTTTTAGTGCATATTATATACAAGTGAGATGTTAGGATGATGAACAAAGCTCAAGATGTTGATTTAGTGCATTCCTTTGAGTTTTAAATTCATCAAAACACATAGTTATGTGTTTTCCCATCATTGGGAAAGCTAATGTACAAGTCATGTGCATTATGCCCAAGGAACATGATGGGATATTGGTTTTGAAAATGTTTTTAAAATGTTTTTGGAAAACCTTGGTGAAGGCTATCTTTTGATAGTAATCACCATTGAATAGTTAGACACAAACTTGAAGAAAAACACTAAAGTTTTTGCAAGTTTTCAAGTTTGTGTCAATCTTTGAAAATATGATGTATTTTCATGAAAGCTATTTTTCCATGATTAATTATGCCTAAATAATGTCCACACGAAATTTCATAATTTTGGATTTTGTAGAATTTTCTAGGGGTTTCAGTTGACTGAAATGGAATTTCAGCAACTATCAGAGCTCCGATCGATCCATGGATCGATTGGAGTTACTGAATCGATCCATGGATCGATTCAAACGGCAATTCCCGCGAGCAGAAGCTCGCTGGATCGATCAGCCGATCGATCCAGGGAGTCTGAATCGATCAGTGGATCGATTCAGAAAGGTTCAATCGATTGGAACCCAACTCCAATCGATCCAAGTTGCTGATTTTGGCTGGGAAGGCTTGATTTCAGCATCTTTGAACCTCTTTGAGTCTAGGTAACCATTCCAAACCCCTTAAATACATTTGTATACATACAAAGGGTGTTTTCATGTTGAAAACAAGGATGGATTGGTTAACGAAGACTAAGTAGAAGTTCAGGTTGAGGTTGTTTCAAATTTTGAATATTTGAACCTCAAAACTTCAAAATTTGGGTTTCCTAATGTTTTAGGGATTCCAAGTCATTGTTGGTGCAATGACAGAAGTTACCACCATGTCTTTAGGGGGAGGGACTCTTTAAAGACATGAAATTATTTTTCATGAACCTTGGAAGGTGGTTAACCTTCTGTTGTGAACTTGCTCAAGGTTGAGCATTTAAACTTGAAATGGGGAGAAATGAGGAGTGGATATCCTCATTATTTCAAGTGGACACTCAAGTGGTAGATAATGCTCAAGGTTGGGTAGTTGTCTACATTGAGGGAGAAGTTAAGGATAAATGAAGGGTATGGGACCTTCATTATCGTGTTGATCACAACGAGTGATGTTGTGAACAACGATGAGCAACTCTTCAGGGGGAGAGTCTTCAACAAATGGATTTGTTGAAGTGTGCCCAGAATTGGAGCATAGGTTGATGTGTGTCCAACGATGGGTTGATGTGTGCCAATAGGGGGAGAATGTATGGTTAAGCTTAGTCCTTCATTACCTATGGGAAGGTCATAGGGGGAGAATGAAAGGACTCATGAAAGGGAGTAAGTTAGGCTTTCATTACCTAGAGGGAGTTTGCCCTCTTAGGGGGAGAATGAAGAGCTTAATTTATGCTTTCATTACCTAGTGGCATGGAGAAGGAGGCTATGGGATTAGCCTAACTTACATATGGGATTGTAAGTGTTATTGTGGTATTGTCAAACATCAAAAAGGGAGAGATTGTTGGTACAATATCCCTCAGGTCAAGGTTGACCTGGGTAACCAAGCTGAGTCTTGGTTTTGGTTTAGATGTTTGACAATAAGATATTGATTGAAGAAGAGTCAAGTAGGTCAAGGTTGACTGGATACTTGACTGGGAAGTCCTAACTGGGATGTTAGGCAAAATGAAAGTCCTGGTGAGTGAAGCCAGGCAGAAGAAAAGTCCTGGTGAGTGAAGCCAGGTAGGAGGAAGTCCTAGTGAGTGAAGCTAGGCAGATGGAAATCCTGGTGAGTGAAGCCAGGTGAAAGTCCTAGTGAGTGAAGCTAGGCAGATGGAAATCCTGGTGAGTGAAGCCAGGTGAAAGTCCTAGTGAGTGAAGCTAGGCAGATGGAAAACCCTAGTGAGTGAAGCTAGGTGAAAGCCCTGGTGAGTGAAGCCAGGCAAGGGAAAATCCAGATGGATCAAGGATGATCGGACATCTGGTGTTGGGAAGTCCAAGTAGGTCAAAGGATTGACTGGATACTTGGCATGAAAGAAAAGTCCAAGTAGGTCAAAGGGATTGACCGGATACTTGGCACAGAGAAAAGTCCAAGTGGGTCAAAGGGATTGACCGGACACTTGGTAAGGGAGTCCTAGCAGGTCAAGGGTGACTAGATGCTAGGCATGACATACCAACAGGTCAAGGTTGACCGGATGTTGGTTTGGGAGTTTGGACTTGGTTTTGGACAAAAACAAGAGTTGGATCGATCAGTCGATCGATCGGCTCATGCTCAATCGATCGGTTGATCGATTGCGAGTCCCGACAATCTCCCGATCGATTGGGAGAATCGCCGATCGCACAGAAAGCCTCCGGATCGATCCGTGGATCGATCGGGCGCCTCCAATTGATCGGCCGATCGATTGGGAACTCCGATTTCGGGCGATAAGCCTTCGATCGATCGGTCGATCGATCCAGGCAATTCCTGAGAGCACAGAGGTGCTCTGGATCGATTCACCGATCACTCCACAGCTCTCACCAACTCCTCCACAAAGCTCAGATCACCAGTTCTTGAAGGATCTTGGAAGCTCTCCAAGTCAAGAGGCGGATCAAAGCCAAGAAGAGAAGCTAGGGTTAGGGTTTTGTACTCATTGTAAGCTTGTAAGCTTGTATTTCTTGTATCCTTTCCCTCTCTTCTTGTATTGAGTCTTGTAGGGCTTCTCCGCCCTTGGTAGTTACCATAAAGGAGAGTTTTATTTAGTGGAGGGTGTGTGTGTTGGTGTGGATCCTTGGATTAGTCACCTCTTGTGAGGTGGATACCAAGTAAAACCAACCGTGTTAGCGTTGTGTGTTTGTTTCTGTATTTTCCGCTGCACATCTTTGAAGGAACAAGCAACGCCGAGCAACGAGCGAAGCGCGACGAGCTATTCACCCCCCCCCTCTAGCTACTTTTGGTCCTAACAAAGGTTGACCTGGTTGACTAGACTCGAGTTGACTGGACTCGAGTTGTTTTTTGATGTTTGACGAGTTATGGTTATATCTTGATGTTTGACAAGGATACAAGCTTGGGAGATTGTGGGTGCAACCTGTGGTCAAGGTTGACCTGGTTGACCCGAAGTGAGTTGACCTGACTCGGAAAAGTCCAAGCAGGGAGCTTGGCACGGGGAAAAGTCCAAGTATGGAAGCTTGGCACATGGGAAGTCGGAGAGGGCTCGGTAGCTCGTTCTCCGGACTGTGGTCAGAGAGGGCTCGGGAGCTCGTTCTCTGGACCGGATGGAAGTCGGAGAGGGCTCGGTAGCTCGTTCTCCGAACTGTGGTCAGAGAGGGCTCGGTAGCTCGTTCTCTGGACCGGATGGAAGTCGGAGAGGGCTCGGTAGCTCGTTCTCCGAACTGTAGTCAGAGAGGGCTCGGTAGCTCGTTCTCTGGACCGGATGTGGAAAAGTCCTGGTGAGTGAAGCCAGGCAGACGGGAAAGTCCTGGTGAGTGAAGCTAGGCAGTTGGGAAATCCTGGTGAGTGAAGCCAGGTGAAAATCCTAGTGAGTGAAGCTAGGTGGAAGTCCTGGTGAGTGAAGCCAGGCAGTCGGAAAGTCCTAGTGAGTAAAGATAGGCAGTTGGGAAGTCCTGGTGAGTGAAGCCAGGCAGTTGGAAAGTCTTGGTGAGTGAAGCCGGGCAGATTGGAAGTCTTGGTGAGTGAAGCCGGGCAGATTGGAAATCCTGTTGAGTGAAGCCAGGTGAAAAACCCTAGTGAGTGAAGCTAGGTGAAAGTCCTGGTGAGTGAAGTCGGGCAAGGAAAAATCCAGATGGATCAAGGGTGATCGGACATCTGTGTTGAGAAGGTCAAGTAGGTCAAGGGAGTGACCGGATACTTGACACGAAGAGAAAAGTCCAAGTGGGTCAAAGGGATTGACCAGACACTTGGTGGGGAGTCTTAGCAGGTCAAGGGAGTGACCGGAGGCTAAGCATGATGTACCAACAGGTCAAGGTTGACCGGATGTTGGTTTGGAAGGCTTGAGACTTGGTTTGGGCGAAAACCAAGCTCTGGATCGATCAGTGGATCGATCCAGTGATACACTGGGTATCCGGATCGGTCTGGTGACCGATCAGTAACCACACAGTGAGCTTCTGTGTGTTATCTGATCGGACTGGAGACCGATGAGTGATCGATCAGTAGCATACAGTGAAGTTCCTGATCGGTCTGCAGACCGATCAGGAGACGATCAGAAGGAGGGAAAGGCCCTGATCGGTCATGGGACCGATCAGGGAAGGACCTGATCGGTCACCATGACTGATCAGGGAAGGTCATGATCGGTCCTGTGACCGATCAGGACCCTTGTGGACCGATCAGGATGAAGCCTGATCGGTCCACATCCTAGCCCTTGCGTAGCAACGGCTAGTTTCTGTTGTGTCTTCTTCGCAGGTTATAAAAGGGGTTGAGGAGCTACTGTTTACTTCTTCTTCTTTCTTCTTGAACTGCTGTGATCTGAGCTTTGCTGAGCTCGCTTCTGTTTGAAGCTTCGTGTGAGCTTCATCGGCTGGGTTCCTGCTGTTGTAGGCGTCGTTTGAAGTTGCTGCCTCATCCAGTCGACAAGAAGGCAAGCTAGGGTTATTACATTTTTGTATTGTACTTAGTTTCTTGCTGTATTCTCGTACTCCTATTTATCTTGCTGTTGCAAGACATTGTGGCGAGGTTTCTCCACCCAGAAGGAGTGATTATTAGCCGGGTTTCCGGGGACTCATCCACCGACGGATTGATAGGCTTCGTCCACCTTACGGACACGCCGAGGAGTAGGAGTTTCATCTCCGAACCTCGTTACATCCATCGAGTTTGAGGTTTGTCTTTTTCCTTTACGTTTCTATTGTTTATTTCCGCTGTGCTAACCTAATTCGTAGGAAGAAACGCGAAGATTTGGGGTCGGCTATTCACACCCCCCCTCTAGACGCGATCATCGATCCTAACAAGTGGTATCAGAGCAAGGTTGCTCTTCGTCGGATTAACACCCGGGGGAGCACAAGCTAGAGAATGGATCGACTCGGAGAAGACATCACGTTTCCACCATTCTACGAGTGCTGCGACTTCGAGTATTGGAAGGTAAGAATGAGGTATTTTCTTATGACTAACCCTGAAAATTGGAGTTGTGTTCAATTAGGTTTCAAGTCTCCGATGGACAAGAAAGGAGAAACCCTAGAGAAGAAGGAGTGGACCAAGGAGCAAATTCACCAATCAACCATCAATGATGAGGTAACGAAAATCATTGAATTTTCTTTACCTAATGACATTTTGTGTAGAATAGGTGGTTACAACAACGCCAAGGAGTTGTGGAATAACTTGGCCAAGTTTCATGAGGAGAGCTCCACTTCAAGCCATGAAGAGGAGTCAAGTGAGCCAAGTAGCTCACATCATGGAGGGAGCGAATTAGAAGTTGAGAGTCACTCAACGTCTAAGGAAGAAGAGGAGGAGGTCTCTTCTTCAAGATCGGAGCAAGAAGAAGCATCTACCTCCAGAAGGGATGAGGAAGAGAGCCTTCATCTATCCTCAACCCTAGGTAACTCAAGCATCGTAATTTCAAATAAGTTACATATAATATGCTTTGAGTGTAGGGAATTTGGGCACTACAAGAGTAAGTGTCCAAGGAGGGTTAGGAAGACTCCACCGGCACCAAAGGCCAAGGGAGCCGGAGTCCCGACACGCAAAGGCAAGGGGCACGTGGTATGCTTCCAATGCAAGCGAAGGGGACATTATCGGAGTCAATGTCCAAGGGGGAGGCAACCTCACAAGGATAAGGGATGCACATCGATAGGGGGAGCTAAGGCAAACCCTAAGGTACCTTTTAAGGCACATTATTGCAATTCAAATAAGAAAATGCTAGTAGTTTTATTGCTATTGCAAATAATGATGAGCATGTTAACAATAGAAAATCATATGTGTGCTTAGGTGCTAAACATGTTAGCTTAGATAAGGATAATACTAGAAATGTCAACCCTAGGATTAACTCATCTAAGGCTAAGGAGAACCTAGGTAGAAACCCCAAGACAACTAGACATATGCCTAGGAACACCTCAAGAAAGAATGATAAATTAAAATTTAAGGTTTTAGAGAAAGAAAATCAAGTCTTGAGGTCAAGACTTGACACTCTAGAAAAGGCCCTAAAGAATTTAGAGAAGTCAACTCTAGGGTCTAAGGGTCAAATTTCAAAGCCCAAGGACAAGAAAGGTTTGGTCACAAACCTAAGTCTCAAGTGGTCAAGCCCACTTATCACAATGTTCCATTCGATTATGGAACAAGACCTAGGGCTAGAAAGACCATCACCAAGGTCACAAGGGGAGTCACCCCTAGAGTGGATCTTGATGAGTCCCAAATGACCAAGGCTTTAAAGTCTAAGAGGGTCATTAGGAGGGTTGCTAGGGAAGTTATCCCTAGTGAATATTTAGTGAACCCAATGAGCTCTAATAGGTATTGGGTTCCTAGGAGCATCTTCTCTACCCCATAGATGGGTTAGAGAGTGTCAACTCCAATTAGAAGGGTAGTTAACCCAACTTTGAGGAAATTGACACTCAAGGAACATTTTCAAGGTTTAGTGAATCTTTGAAAATGAAATGAATTTATCATTTACTCCTTGAAGAGTAAATTGTGCCATATTTGAAAAAAAAATTATATTGACTTTAATCTTTATTGGCACAAGTTAGGAAAACCTAGAGAAATACCAAGTTGGGGTCTTGGTACTCTCTTAGGAATTTAAGACAATCTAGGCCTTAATTAAAAAGGTGCTATTCTTGAGGAAATATGAAATATGCCAATATTTGAGGATATACTTAATGTTAAGTGGCATAAATTAATCAAGAAAAATAGGAATGCCAACTTAGGTTTGGGCATTTTCTTGAAGCACTTTGAGCAATCTAGGTTTAGATTTTAAGTTAGCTAAGGTGTTAAGGATACTTAGATAGGTAATCTAGGTATTTTATTTGTGCTAACTTACCATGGTTGTTTGCCATATGCCATGCCATGACATCATGTTTAACTTATTATCATTCGAAATGTCATGATAATGCTTAGGCTAATTATATGTCATGCTTATTTTAAGTTTTATACTTTATGCCATGACATCATGAAATTGGAACATGCTTATATTTATGACATCATTTTATGCCATGTCATCATCTCTTGCATTGATAATCAATGAAATTGATTTAAGGATAAAAACACAATTTGATATTGAGATCAAATTGGTGTTTAGAAAATGCATGAGAACTTAGCCTAAGATAACCTAAACTCATATCTCACATTAAAATTGACTTGGATGTGTTTGATACACTTTAGATGTGTGTGAGATTTTAGGATCATGAGTTAGGATCAAGGTACATAGTTTTTGTACCTAGATGAGCCTAATTCAAGAGATTGGGGATCATATGGAAAGCTTATGTACAAGTCATGTACATATAGCCCAAAGATTGTGGTCCCAAATTAAAGGGTTTAAAATCATTTCAAAATTGATTTGAAAAACCTTGATGAAGCTTTTCTGGTGATAGCATTCATCATTGAGCAAATTGATACAAAGTTGAGGTAAACTTGAACTATTTCAAAGTTTTTGAACTTTGTATCAAGATTTGAAAATGGAAGTTATTTTCATAGAAAACTATTTTTCCTTGATAGTATATGTTATGAGGTGTGTATCCTCAAAATTTCACAATTTTTGGAGTTTTCTGTAATTTTCTAGAGGTTTCTGAATTTCGGGAGAAGAAATCAGAAATCAGAAATCAGAATTGTGGACCGATCAGAGGGGATTCTGATCGGTCCAGAGTTTCCTGGATCGGTCACCGTGATCGATCCAGGGAATCCCTGATCGGTCTGGTGACCGATCAGGGCGTGCCAACCTGCCTGAATTTCGACTGTTTGTCTGAAATTGCAGCTCGGGAAGTGGTGTTTTAGGTTTCTAAAGGTTTGAAACTCTCCAAGACATTGTTGGTGCAATGGTCAAGGGGGAGTTGACCTTTAGGGGGAGTTTTACCTATTAGTCAAGGAGGAGTTGACTTTTAGGGGGAGTTTTTACTCATCGAAATTTTTGAGGATGAGTGATATGGGATTATCACTAAGTTAATTATTGACTCTAGTGTCAAGGGGGAAATTAAGAGTTTCAATGAAAGGTATGGGACTTTCATTAGGAAGAAACTCTTGACCTTGATTCACTCTTTTTGATGTGTGTCAAAAAGGGGGAGAGTAGAAAGGAGAATGGAGAATGTCTAGAGAATGTTCAGGGAAGAACATTGGAAAACCTAAGTTAGGTTATCGAGTTAATCTAACTTGATTATGGGTTTTGTCAAACATCAAAAAGGGGGAGATTGTTGGTGCAACCTTAGGTCAAGGTTGACCTGGTTGACTAGACTCGAGTTGACTGGACTCGAGTTGTGTTTTGATGTTTGACGAGTTATGGTTATATCTTGATGTTTGACAAGGATACAAGCTTGGGAGATTGTGGGTGCAACCTGTGGTCAAGGTTGACCTGGTTGACCCGAAGTGAGTTGACCTGACTCGGAAAAGTCCAAGCAGGGAGCTTGGCACGGAAAAAGTCCAAGTATGGAAGCTTGGCACATGGGAAGTCGGAGAGGGCTCGGTAGCTCGTTCTCCGGACTGTGGTCAGAGAGGGCTCGGGAGCTCGTTCTCTGGACCGGATGGAAGTCGGAGAGGGCTCGGTAGCTCGTTCTCCGAACTGTGGTCAGAGAGGGCTCGGTAGCTCGTTCTCTGGACCGGATGGAAGTCGGAGAGGGCTCGGTAGCTCGTTCTCCGAACTGTGGTCAGAGAGGGCTCGGTAGCTCGTTCTCTGGACCGGATGTGGAAAAGTCCTGGTGAATGAAGCCAGGCAGACGGGAAAGTCCTGGTGAGTGAAGTCAGGCAGTTGGGAAATCCTGGTGAGTGAAGCCAGGTGAAAATCCTAGTGAGTGAAGCTAGGTGGAAGTCCTGGTGAGTGAAGCCAGGCAGTCGGAAAGTCTTAGTGAGTAAAGCTAGGCAGTTAGGAAGTCCTGGTGAGTGAAGCCAGGCAGTTGGAAAGTCCTGGTGAGTGAAGCCGGGCAGATTGGAAGTCCTGGTGAGTGAAGCCGGGCAGATTGGAAATCCTGGTGAGTGAAGCCAGGTGAAAAACCCTAGTGAGTGAAGCTAGGTGAAAGTCCTGGTGAGTGAAGCCGGGCAAGGGAAAATCCAGATGGATCAAGGGTGATCGGACATCTGGTGTTGAGAAGGTCAAGTAGGTCAAGGGAGTGACCGGATACTTGACACGAAGAGAAAAGTCTAAGTGGGTCAAAGGGATTGACCGGACACTTGGTGGGGAGTCTTAGCAGGTCAAGGGAGTGACCGGAGGCTAAGCATGATGTACCAACAGGTCAAGGTTGACCGGATGTTGGTTTGGAAGGCTTGAGACTTGGTTTGGGCGAAAACCAAGCTCTGGATCGATCAGTGGATCGATCCAGTGATACACTGGGTATCCGGATCGGTCTGGTGACCGATCAGTAACCACACAGTGAGCTTCTGTGTGTTATCTGATCGGACTGGAGACCGATCAGTGATCGATCAGTAGCATAAGTTCTCGATCGGTGCGGACCGATCGGAGACGATCGAAGGAGACGATCGGAGGAAGGCCACGATCGGTCATGGGACCGATCAGGAAGGACCTGATCGGTCACCATGACCGATCAGGAAGGTCCCGATCGGTCCGTGACCGATCAGACCCTTGTGGACCGATCGATGAAGCTGATTGGTCCACATCCCAGCCGTAGCAACGCTAGTTTCGTGTCCTCTTCGCAGTTATAAAAGGGTTGAGGAGCTACTGTTTACTTCTTCTTCTTTCTTCTTGAACCGCTGTGATCCGAGCTTTTTGAGCTCTTCTTTGCAAGCTTCGTGTGAGCTTCATCGGTGGGTTCCTGCTGTTGTAGGTGTTTCAACCAGTCGACAAGAAGGCAAGCTAGGGTTATTACATTTTTGTATTGTACTTAGTTTCGTGCTGTATTCTCGTACTCCTGTTTATCTTGCTGTTGCAAGACATTGTGGCGAGGTTTCTCCACCCAGAAGGAGTGATTATTAGCTGGGTTTCCGGGGACTCATCCACCGACGGATTGATAGGCTTCGTCCACCTTACGGACACGCCGAGGAGTAGGAGTTTCATCTCCGAACCTCGTTACATCCATCGAGTTTGAGGTTTGTCTTTTTCCTTTACGTTTCTATTGTTTATTTCCGCTGCGCTAACCTAATTCATAGGAAGAAACGCGAAGATTAGGGGTCGGCTATTCACACCCCCCCTCTAGCCGCGATCATCGATCCTAACAGTCGTTACAGCTGGTATCAGAGTAGCCCCCATTCTCCAGCATCACACACACATCAGCATCAGCCTTGCCGTATTCAAGTAAGAAAGTACTTAATTTTTTATTTATTATGCATTTCCTTATTAATTGCAGTATAGAGAAATCCTTAGAAGTATTTGTTTATATGTGTTTAAGTAAGATAAAAGTTCTTGTTTTGGTTTTTCTATGTTTATATATATATATATATATATATATATATATATATATATATATATATGTCTAGAGAGTATAGGGACGATTTCAAGTTTTCTCTCTCTGCATGACTAGATGGCAAGAAGAGGGTGTCCCCGTACCACTCGTACTGAGGACCGAGCTCAGGAGAACGAAGAGCCCAGAACAACTGAGCCTAATCTCTCTGAAGTTGTTGCTCAACTCCAGAAACAAGTAGCAGAGCAGCAACAAGTAATTGCCAATCTGATGGCAAATCAGCAGCCAGTTCTTTTCCCTCCCCCAATTATCAACGTGGAGACCCCAGTGGTGGCTGAGGTTCCACCAGCTGTCCTAGAAGGCGCCACAACACCTAAACGACAAGAAGCATACCTGATACAATGGCTGAAGTTGAAGCCAGAAAGCTTCTCAGGCACGACTGAACCCTGGGATGCCCAGGCTTGGTTCAAGACATTGGAGAGCACAATGGAACTTCTTGACTGGCCAGAACCCGAGAAGGTCAAGTGTGCCTCCTTCTGCTTATCTGGAGATGCTCGTATGTGGCGGGAGAGAGTTAAGAGCAAGAGAGCAACCAACCAGATGAGCTGGGCTGACTTCGAGACAGAGTTTTACGAAGAATTCTTCCGCCAACGGATCACCAATAAACATTATGAGGAGTTTATAGAATTCAGACAAGGTGACCTACCAGTAGAAAAAGCAGTCAAAAGATTCAACAGGCTAGCTCGACTCTGCCCAGAGTTAGTGAGTACAGAGAATAAACGAGTCAAACTGATGCTCCGAATGCTGAGACCAGAAATAGCACTTAATGTGAGTAGTGGAACTCACCGGCCACAGACTGGTGAAGAGCTGGTCAGCAAGGCATTAGTCACTGAGCATTATCTGAACAGCATCAAGGCACAACAAACGCAACTCAAGCCAGTCAAGATAGAGGACAAGACAGTAGGGAGTCAGAAACCCCAGGCAAGTAAGCAGAACTGAAGGGCAAGGATAACAAAAGGAAACGATGGAATACAGGAGGTAGCCAGAAGGGAGGTCCAACAAACAAGCAGGTCAAGTTCCCTCCCTGTCCCAAATGTGGGAGACTGCATCCAGGAGCCTGTCTTTTGGGGAAGACCGGGTGTTATTCGTGTGGTCAAGAAGGACATATGGCTAAAGCGTGCCCTAATAAGTTTAAGGCACCTCAGCAACAGGCAGAGACATACGGGAGCAAGCCTCAGTTACACTACATGCCTGCAACTCTGGACGGACCTCAGCTCAGTCAAGGAAGGTTGGAAGGCCCACCAGTTCTAGCCAGTGTCAGAGTATTCTCCCTTACTAAAGAGGAAGTTGCTAGTGCCTCCACGATCGTAACAGGTCAAGTAGTTATTTTTCAGCATTTAGCTACTGTACTATTTGATACTGGGGCGACCCATTTTTTTATATTAGTGCCCTTTGCCAAAGAATTTCAGGTGCCTACAGAGAGCATGAACTCCAAGTTCTTAACAACCCTATCTTATGGGGAAGTCATGGAGTCCAACCAGTGGCTTCGGGCTGTACCAGTCAGAATTTCAGACCGAGAGCTATATGTTAATTTAGTAGTCCTTGCGATGCAGGATTTTGACGTTATTCTGGGTATGGATTTCCTCAGCAAGCACAGTGCTCCGGTGGACTGCCGCAGAAGGAAAGTGATTTTCAGCCCAGAAGGTGAACCATCTTTTGAGTTCACGGGAGTGCTGAAGAGGAAGACCCAGAAATTCCTCTCTTCCCTAACAGCTCACCAGATGTTAGCTAAGGGTGTACTGGTTATCTTGCATACATTGTGAATACAAAAGAACAAAAAGGACCCGAGCAGGAAGACGTTCGGGTAGTCTGTGAGTATCCAGAGGTATTTTCAGAAGAGCTACCTGAACTACCTCCCAAAAAATTCAGAGAAACCCGAAATCTGCAATGGCAATTGTAAAGTCGTTCACCCTCAACAAAACCAGCAAAAAGGGATAAATCTACACTGCATTTGGTGGCTGTTCTTGCTCGTGGAAATACAAAACAAGAAAATCTGGACTGCATACTAAAGAGAAACGGTGCATGCTTATCAAATCAGCAAGGGAATAAATCTGCACTGCTACTACAGGCTGTTCACACCTGGTTGCTGGTAACGAAACAAAAGAAATTCTGGACTGCATACTAAAAAAGAAAACTATGCATGCTTATCAAATCAGCAAAAGGTCTAAAGCTGGTATGAAATTTATGGGCTGTTCTTGTTCGGATTTAACAGGAAATCTGTAGTTGAAACACTAAACTATGCCACGAAAAGATCTAAAACTGCATGTTTACATAAGCTGCTAAAAGATCTAGCTGAATACTCCCAGAAATAAAGGCTATTCATGTCAAATGCATAGCACAAACAAAACTAAAACCTGCTGAAGTTTAAAACCTATGTAAAGTTTGTTTCATTTATTCCAAAACTTATACTTTTATACTTCAAAATAATAATAATTATCCTCTTGGGCCCAGGCGTAGTACCAAAGCACGCTCCCTAATAAAGACTGGGGTGGCGAGCCACCAATCCTACGAGGGTGAAGACTTTGGTCTTACCAGGGCCGAGACCTCGGAATCGGTCACCTGGATTTGTTTAACGACAACCTCGGAAGTCGGGTACTATGCTCTTCAAGTAAAATACTTATTACTTGTTAATACTTCTAATAAAAGAATGCCTCGGCATCTCTTCAAGCACTTGGCGTGCTGGGGACCCAAAAATCCAAAACTGAGGTGTTGCACATCCGTTGTTCCTGTGCATTGAATTAACAAGGAAAATCTAAAACTGAGATGCTACATATTTATATGGTCATTTCTGTTCATCGCAGTGACCACGAAATGAAAACTACATGCTCAAAAGAAAACTAAACCATTTCATGTTCACTGCCTGGCAACCAAATCTGAAACCTGCAAGGCTCAAAATGATCCGATCGTGCCCATTAAGGTAACAACAAATAGAAATCTAAACATGAAACGCTAATTATGAGGGCTGAAGAATCTAAACTATATGCCTAATCTATACAAATCCCTTTTTATTTTCTTTTTTTGAGATTCACGGCAGCAAGCTCCAAAAGCAACACTCCTTACAACATGCTTCGAGAATCAAGAAGAAACAAGGATCCGAAAGCTACTCCTACTGCAGGTGAGAAGCACTTACCGAGTTTCCTTGACTCACAACCGAGATCAGCTTCTAGGGTTTCGGAGAATCTCAAAATTTCGACAACTTCTTCACGTCTACGCGTTCTCCTCGACGAGGTGATCGTGATGGTGTGGAAGGCTCTCGGAATTGATCCTTGGCCGGCCGCCGGAGACGAAGCCCTAGCTCCCTTTTTTTTTTCTTTGCCCAAGCAGGAGCCGACGCTGTGCGCGAGAGGAGGAGAGGTTTTAGGTCACGAGAGAAATAATTCCAATTCCTCTCTTAACTTATCCCTCTTTATACCTAGGGTATTTCTGTTACCTATTACCGCTTAAATTTATTTTCGTCCTAATTGATCAGCACGACCCTGCTGGGTTCTTGGTCATCCGAAACAACTTAAGGCTTTGCTTAACTAGGGGTCTCCGGTTTGATCCTTGTGTTGGTGCAACATCCCTCAGGTTAAGGTTGACCTGGGTGACCAAGCTGAGTCTTGGTTTGAGTTTAGATGTTTGACAATAAGAAATTGATTGAAGAAGAGTCAAGTAGGTCAAGGTTGACCGGATACTTGACAGGGAAGTCCTAGTGAGTGAAGCTAGGTGAAAGTCCTGGTGAGTGAAGCCAGGCAGAAGGAAAACCCTAGTGAGTGAAGCTAGGTGAAAGTCCTGGTGAGTGAAGCCAGACAGAAGGAAAACCCTAGTGAGTGAAGCTAGGTGAAAGTCCTGGTGAGTGAAACCAGAGGAAAACCCTAGTGAGTGAAGCTAGGTGAAAGTCCTGGTGAGTGAAGCCAGGCAGAAGGAAAACCCTAGTGAGTGAAGCTAGGTGAAAGTCCTGGTGAGTGAAACCAAGTGAAAACCCTAGTGAGTGAAGCTAGGTGAAAGTCCTGGTGAGTGAAGCCAGGCAGAAGGAAAACCCTAGTGAGTGAAGCTAGGTGAAAGTCCTGGTGAGTGAAGCCAGGTGAAAGCCCTAGTGAGTGAAGCTAGGCAGATGGAAAACCCTAGTGAGTGAAGCTAGGTGAAAGTCCTGGTGAGTGAAGCCAGGCAAGGGAAAATCCAGATGGATCAAGGATGATCGGACATCTGGTGTTGGGAAGTCCAAGTAGGTCAAAGGATTGACTGGATACTTGGCACGAGGAAATCTGATGGAAGTCCAAGTAGGTCAAGGGAGTGACCAGATACTTGGCATGAATACAAAAGTCTAAGTGGGTCAAAGGATGACCGGACACTTGGTGGGAAGTCCTAGCAGGTCAAGGGAGTGACCAGATGCTAGGCATGATGTACCAACAGTCAAGGTTGACCGGATGTTGGTTTGAGAGGCTTGGAACTTGGTTTTGGGCAAAAACCAAGTGTTGGATCGATCAGTGGATCGATCTAGGAGCTGGATCGATCGGTGGATCGATCCAGGCCTTTTCTAGCGAACAGAGAGTCTCTGGATCGATCCGTGGATCGATCAGATGTTCCAATCGATCGGTGGATCGATTGGGACGCTGCTGCTTCGCGCGATAAGCGCTGGATCGATCCACTTTTCCAGAGCACAGAGGCGCTCTGGATCGATCCGTGGATCGATCCAAAGCCTCCCGATCGATTGGGAACATTCGAATCGATCGGGATCCGACCGTTGGCGTCGATAAAGGCCGCAGCGGCATATCTTCTCCGATTCACTCCAGATTTCTCGCCAGCTCCTCCACAGCACTCACAAAGCTCAGATCGCCAGTTCTTGAAGGATCTTGGAAGTTTTCCAAGTCAAGAGGCGGATCAAAGCCAAGAAGAGAAGCTAGGGTTAGGGTTTATACTCATTGTAAGCTTGTAAGCTTGTATTTCTTGTATCCTTTCCCTCTCTTCTTGTATTGAGTCTTGTAGGGCTTCTCCGCCCTTGGTAGTTACCATAAAGGAGAGTTTTATTTAGTGGAGGGTGTGTGTGTTGGTGTGGATCCTTGGATTAGTCACCTCTTGTGAGGTGGATACCAAGTAAACCAACCGTGTTAGCGTTGTGTGATTGTTTCTTTGTATTTCCGCTGCATATTCTTGAAGAAACAAGCAACGCCAAGTACCGAGCGAACGCGACGAGCTATTCACCCCCCCCCCCCTCTAGCTACTTTTGGTCCTAACAAGTGGTATCAGAGCGAGGCCGCTCTTCACCGGAATCATCGCCGGAAGGGTCAAGCATAACAAGAAAAGCTAGAGGGGTGAAGAAGTTGGAGCAAATTCTTCAAGTTCAAGATTTTATCAAGCTCAACTTCAAGATGCAATTCCAAGATGGACTTGGATTTGACACAAGGGTGGCTCCACCATATTCATCTACAAGCTTCGATTCTTGGAAATCAAGAATCGAAAATTTTCTTATGATGGAGATAGAGCAATGGTTTACTCTCATGGAAGGTTTTGAAGCTCCCACAAATTCCAAGGGCAAAGTACTCAAAAGGAGCAAGTGGAGCAAAGACCAAATCCAAAGATGTGAGGCCAATGACAAAGTGACCAAGCTTTTGGTCAATTTATTGCCAAGCAACATCTTGGAGCAAATTGGAGAGTTTGAAGATGCCAAGGAGCTTTGGAGCAAATTGGCAAGAATTCATGAGATCCCCTCCACTGTACCAAATCAAGGAGAATCCAAAGAGGGCGACTCATTGGATCAAGACCAAGAGGAGGACTCCGAGGTTGAGAGATGCTCAACCTCCGAAGAAGAAGTTCAAGAAGAAGCTTCATCTTCAAGGGAATGCAACGAAGGGAACAAGGAGGGAGCATACTCCTTGTTTCATATTCAAGATGATGAAGCCTCCACCTCTGGGATTGAGGGGGAGCAATCCTTGGTGACGCCGGATCAAGATGAACGAGAATCCTCTACATCCGGGTCAAGAGAAGAAGAGGATGAAGAAGCTTCTACCTCCACAAGTCAAGAAAAATCAAATGGAGGGGAATCAAGGTTCGATCAAGAGGAAGCTTCCACCTCCGGATCCAAAGGAAAAGATGCCATCTCTACAAGCGAAGGTATAAACATTTCAATTAATAATAAAAATCATATTATATACTTTGAATGTAGGGAACATGGGCACTACAAGAGCAAGTGCCCCAAATTGGCCAAGAAAAAGGGCCAAATGGCACAAAAAGGAAAGGAGAAGCTCAAGGAGACCATCCCCGGAACAAAGAAGAGCAAGGAGCACATTGTGTGCTTCTCTTGCAATAAAAAAGGGCATTACCGAAGTCAATGCCCCAAGGGGAAGAAGATGGTCAAGGCTCAAGGAGGCATTCGTCAAGGGGGAGCCTCCAAGGTAAAGAAGAAGGTAACATTTATTGAGTCTACCCCCTTACATTATGGTGAAAAGCATGATAGTTCTAACTTTTATCATTTTAATGCAATTTACCATAAGAATAGAAAGCATGAGGGCTTTAAGGAAAAACATGTGGCCCTACATGCCAAAACTACCCAACCTAAGGTTAGGAAGGTAGATAGACACTTGGGCAATAACTCTAAAGATTTTAGACACATGCCAAAGATCAAAAATGCTCATGGACCAAAACCTAAGGATTTAATGATAGAAAATCAAGTCTTGAGGTCAAGACTTGACAAACTAGAAAAGACCCTAAAAAGGATGGAGAATATCCTTAAAGGGCAAAATGAGCAATACCTAGGGCTAGGAGCACAAAGGTCATCCAATGGCTATAGAGGTTTGGGATACAAACCCAAAGCTAAAAAGGATGTGCCTAGTTATCATAGGGTTCCATATAGCTATGGAACAAACCCTAAGTCTAGAGGTCAAGTCAAAGATACAAGGGAAGATATCCCTAGAAGTATCTTTGCAACCAAAGTGACTAAGACTTCTAAGAAGTCTAAGAAAGTCACTAACAAGGTCACAAGGGAGGCTATCCCTAGAGTTGACCTAGAAAGTGTTACCAAGGCTTCTAAGAAGCCCAACAAGGTCACTAGGAAGGTATCTAGGGAAGTTATCCCTAGTGAGTACCTAGAGCATCCAAGGAGCACCAATAGGTGTTGGGTTCCTAGGAGCATATTCTCTACCCCATAGATGGGTTAGAGAGTGTCAACTCCGATTAGAAGGGTAGTTAACCTAACTTTGAGGAAATTAACACTCAAGGAGCATTTTCAAGGTTTTAGTTAACCTTTGAAAATGAAATGGACCTATTGATTACTCCTTGAAAGAGTAAAATGTGCCTAATGGTGGAAGAATTGATTTTAATCTTAAATGGCACATATTGGGAAATTCATAAGAACTATCAAGTTGAGATTTTGGTATGTTCTTAGGCAATTTAAGGCAATCCGGGCCTTAATTTAAAAGTGCCACTCTTGTGGAAAAATGGAATATACCAACATTTGAGGACATGTTTATTTTCAATTGGCATACATTAAATCAAGGAAATTAGAAATGCCAATTTAGGCTTTGACATTCTCTTGTAGCACTTTAGGGCAATCTAGGTTTAGGTTGTAAGTTTAGCTAAGACCTTAAGGATACTTAGATAGTTAATCTAGGTATATTTTATTTATGCTAAATCTTGTCATGATTGTTTGCCCATCATATGCCATGACATCATGTCTAGTTTTGCATTCATGTTTTATTATGAAAAATTCAAAAAATACCATGTCATGACATTCATACATCATGTAGTAATAGAATATTTTCTTTTGAAAATTATTTTCTTTTGATGTATGCCATAACATAATCATGCATTAAGTTTAATTCCTTGTAATTAAGGACGAATGACATTTAACAACAATTATTGACAAGTGACATCCTAGGTGGATGTCTAATATTTCTAAAATGCCTAGATAGATATGCATGATCCCTAGATTAGGGCAAAAACCAAAATCTACATCTCACAAAGACTATAAGGTGACTTGTATGTGATTAGTGCACATTAGATACAAGTGAGATGTTAGGATGATGAACAAAACTCAACATGTTGATTTAGTGCATTCTTTTGAGTTTTTAGGTTCATCAAAACACATAGTTATGTGTTTTCCCATCATTGGGAAAGCTAATGTACAAGTCATGTGCATTATGCCCAAGGAACATGATGGGATATTGGTTTTGAAAATGTTTTTAAAATGTTTTTGGAAAACCTTGGTGAAGGCTATCTTTTGATAGTAATCACCATTGAATAGTTAGACACAAACTTGAAGAAAAACACTAAAGTTTTTGCAAGTTTTCAAGTTTGTGTCAATCTTTGAAAATATGATGTATTTTCATAGAAAGCTATTTTTCCATGATTAAGTATGCCCTAAATAATGTCTACACGAAATTTCATAATTTTTGGATTTTTGTAGAATTTTCTAGGGGTTTCTGAAGTTGACTGAAATGGAATTTCAGCAACTATCAGAGCTCCGATCGATCCATGGATGGATTGGAGTGCCCGAATCGATCCGTGGATCGATTCAGAAGGCAAGTCTCCCGCGAGCAGAAGCTCGCTAGATCGATCAGCTGATCGATCCAGGTAGTCTGAATCGATTAGTGGATCGATTCAGAAAGGTTCAATCGATTGGAACCCAACTCCAATCGATCCAAGTTGCTGATTTTGGCTGGGAAGGCTTGATTTCAGCATCTTTGAACCTCTTTGAGTCTAGGTAACCATTCCAAACCCCTAAAATACATTTGTATACATACAAAGGGTATTTTCATGTGAAAACAAGGATGGATTGGTTAAGGAAGGCTTCATTGAAGTTTAGGTTGAGGTTTGTTTCAAATTTTGAGTATTTGAACCTCGAAACTTCTAAATTTGGGTTTCCTAAAGGTTTAGGGATTCCAAGTCATTGTTGGTGCAATGACAGAAGTCACCACCATGTCTTTAGGGGGAGGGACTCTTTAAAGACATGAAAAATTACTTTTCATGAACCTTGGAAGGTGGTTAACCTTCTTTAAAGAAAATGCTCATGTATGAGCTTTTGAACTTGAAATGGGGAGTGGATATCCTCATTATTTCAAGTGGGAACTCAAGTGGTTAGATAATGCTCAAGGTTGGGTATTTGTCTACATTGAGGGAGAAGTTAAGGATAAATGAAGGGTATGTGACCTTCATTATCGTGTTGATCACAACGAGTGATGTTGTGAACAATGATGAGTAACTCTTCAGGGGGAGAGTCGTCAACAAATGGATTTGTTGATGTGTACCCAAAATTGGGGCATGGGTTGATGTGTGCCCAAAGATGGGTTGATGTGTGCCAATAGGGGGAGAATGAAAGGACCTATGAATGGGTGTAAGTTAGGCTTTCATTACCTAGAGGGAGTGTGCCCTCGTAGGGGGAGAATGAAGAGCTTAATTTATATGTTCATTACCTAGTGGCATGAAGATTGAGGCTATAGGATTAGCCTAACTTACATGTGGTATTGTCAAACATCAAAAAGGGGGAGATTGTTGGTGCAACATCCCTCAGGTCAAGGTTGACCTGGGTGACCAAGCTGAGTCTTGGTTTGAGTTTAGATGTTTGACAATAAGAAATTGATTGAAGAAGAGTCAAGTAGGTCAAGGTTGACCGGATACTTGACAGGGAAGTCCTAGTGAGTGAAGCTAGGTGAAAGTCCTGGTGAGTGAAGCCAGGCAGAAGGAAACCCCTAGTGAGTGAAGCTAGGTGAAAGTCCTGGTGAGTGAAGCCAGGCAGAAGGAAAACCCTAGTGAGTGAAGCTAGGTGAAAGTTCTGGTGAGTGAAACCAGAGGAAAACCCTAGTGAGTGAAGCTAGGTGAAAGTCCTGGTGAGTGAAGCCAGGCAGAAGGAAAACCCTAGTGAGTGAAGCTAGGTGAAAGTCCTGGTGAGTGAAACCAAGTGAAAACCCTAGTGAGTGAAGCTAGGTGAAAGTCCTGGTGAGTGAAGCCAGGCAGAAGGAAAACCCTAGTGAGTGAAGCTAGGGGAAAGTCCTGGTGAGTGAAGCCAGGTGAAAGCCCTAGTGAGTGAAGCTAGGCAGAAGGAAAACCCTAGTGAGTGAAGCTAGGTGAAAGTCCTGGTGAGTGAAGCCAGGCAAGGGAAAATCCAGATGGATCAAGGATGATCGGACATCTGGTGTTGGGAAGTCCAAGTAGGTCAAAGGATTGACTGGATACTTGGCACGAGGAAATCTGATGGAAGTCCAAGTAGGTCAAGGGAGTGACCAGATACTTGGCATGAATAGAAAAGTCTAAGTGGGTCAAAGGGATTGACCAGACACTTGGTGGGAAGTCCTAGCAGGTCAAAGGAGTGACCAGATGCTAGGCATGATGTACCAACAGGTCAAGGTTGACCGGATGTTGGTTTGAGAGGCTTGGAACTTGGTTTTGGGCAAAAACCAAGTGTTGGATCGATCAGTGGATCGATCCAGGAGCTGGATCGATCAGTGGATCGATCCAGGCTTCTCCTAAGCGAACAGAGAGCCTCTGGATCGATCCGTGTTCCAATCGATCAGTGGATCGATTGGGACGCGGCTGCTTCGCGCAATAAGCGCTGGATTGTTCCAGAGCACAGAGGCGCTCTGGATCGATCCGTGGATCGATCCAAAGCCTCCCGATCGATTGGGAACATTCGAATCGATCGGGATCCGACCGTTGGCGTCGATAAAGGCCGCAGGCGTTTCCTTCTTCTCCGATTCACTCCAGATTCTCGCCAGCTCCTCCACAACACTCACAAAGCTCAGATCGCCAGTTCTTGAAGGATCTTGGAAGTTTTCCAAGTCAAGAGGCGGATCAAAGCCAAGAAGAGAAGCTAGGGTTAGGGTTTATACTCATTGTAAGCTTGTAAGCTTGTATTTCTTGTATCCTTTCCCTCTCTTCTTGTATTGAGTCTTGTAGGGCTTCTCCGCCCTTGGTAGTTACCATAAAGGAGAGTTTTATTTAGTGGAGGGTGTGTGTGTTGGTGTGGATCCTTGGATTAGTCACCTCTTGTGAGGTGGATACCAAGTAAACCAACCGTGTTAGCGTTGTGTGATTGTTTCTTTGTATTTCCGCTGCATATTCTTGAAGAAACAAGCAACGCCAAGCACCGAGCGAACGCGACAAGCTATTCACCCCCCCTCTAGCTACTTTTGGTCCTAACACCTTGGTCCGGCCTCTTTTTGCTTCGACTTTGTTTCTTTTGGTAAAAATACCAAACGAACTCCGAAAATTGCATAAAAATACTCTAAAAATTTTTAAAAATCTCTAGAATATTTCTAAAGCATTTCTAATTATTTATAATTACTATTAGGACTCGTAATGAGGAAATTTGGGTTGTTACACACTATCGCTCCTCTCCAGTTGCTTACCTCAACTTACCTGCCAAACATTTGGTCCTCCAGACCTGTTTGGACTTTCTCTGCTCAGCATTTGATCGCCTGATCCACTAAAACTTTTCCTGTAATATTACATTAGCCAGCAACAATAATAGTAATACAGAATACTATGGTAAAACTAAACTTAGATTTACCAAGATCCACTGGTCCAGTCGACCGCACGCGGTCGATTGGAAACCATCCGATCAACCTTGCTTGGAGTTTACTCTTCCAAGACTTCTAGTTACCTAAGGTTACCTCCCCGAAGGATTTTCTCCATCTGGCTTCACTCACCAAAACCTAGAGTTAACTCCCTCTAGGGTTTTCTCCACTTGGCTTCACTCACCAAGACCTAAGGTTACCACTCCCTAGAATTTTCTCCACTTAGCTTCACTCATTAAGACTCAGTATTGGATCGGCCCACTAGGGATTCCGATATCGGGTCCTCCAGACCTATCGAATCCACCTGACTTTCGTGATCTACCAGATTTTCCTTACCTAGTTGTAACTAGGACTTCCCTTGCCTAATCGCAGTTACGACTAGTCACTCGATTGACTTCTCACCCTGCCCTATCCACGACTAGGGCTTCCTTTGATCAAGTTTTATTAAACATATTTGTTAGACATTAAAACCTTGGAGGTCGATTGCACTAACATTATCTATATTTATAAAACCTAGTTAAGCATATAAAAAATTTTATATTATTTAATAAATAACTCTTATAAATATGTTTGATGATTACTTTCAATGAAATTAATTAATCAACTTAAATTAATTAATCACATCAAAATAATCAAAGAAATTATCATCCAAGTATCAAAATAACCTTAAAACCATCATCTAAGTATCAAAATATCTCTAAAATTACCATCTAAGTATTAAAATAACCCTAAAATTTTGATTAAAAATACTAGATGGAGAGCTTCTATCGTAGTCGAGGAGAAAAGATTCGGATGAGCGATCGGAATAAGAAGAAGAGATAACATCGGAGCAAGAGAAAGAGCAATCACTAGGAAGAATGGCTAGAAAAAGAGCAATCACCAAAGCAGAAGAAGGAATCATCGGAGGAGAGGAAGAATCGTCAGAGGAGAAGAAAAATTGTCAGAGCCAAAAAAACAATCTTCCTCGATAGGGATTGGGTTTTTTTTTACATATTTTAGGGACGATTTAATTACATTCACTACTAAAGTAAATATTAGTAACCATTTATTCATATTCATCGCTATTAATTAAATAACTATAAAAAAGTGATGAAATAAGATAAGCATCGCAATTATAATTAGTACAAGTCATCACGCACACGTTGTATGCATAATATAATGTATGAATACACATAAATTAGTGCCTACCAAGTCCATGCAGTAGTGTAATGCAAGGATGATGCTCGAGAACCCAGCAACAAGCTACTGTAATGTAATGGACTCTCCCTCATAAAAAAAATTAATTTAATTTTTTATATCAAATATTAAACTGATAAGAATAGATATTACATTTGATCTTAGCCAAAAGGCCGAGAAAGGTATAGTTTCTAACTTCGTCGACCCAAAATATTTATAGAAACTTCTCCGCTCGTGATGTTATCAATCTTAAGATGTGGGATTAAAGAGAATCATGATAGTGTATATTTTTTATAAAAAAATAACCAGGAAAAATTACTAATAAGCCTTAAATTTATTTTAAATGTTAAAAGGAAAAAGGATATTAACGTAATTTAATTTTAGACTTCACCAAATTTAGTTATTAAACAGACTAGATTCTTAATTAAATAGTAAAATTAATGACCGATTATCCTAATTTGCCACTAATATATTTTTTTAATTACTGAAATTATTAGTATTACTTTTTTTCGCCAAGTGTATTTATATTGTGGATGCCCTAATAAATTATTAGCAATGAATAATTAAAATTCATCGCTAATAATTTAATAACTATTAAAATACTTGTTTAAAAATATTTAGCGTAGCATCGAATATAACATATTTAGTTACTAACAATTTAATAAAATTAAAACGCAAAACTATTAGCAACGACGTTTTATTTGTTCATCGTTAAAAGTTTTATTTTTTTATGAAAATATTTTTTAATATGATTATTTAGGATGATCTATTGTTTCATCGCTAATAATACTATTTAGCTATGAACTGTTATTTTGTCACTACTGTTTCGTCGCTATTTTGATGATTTCTTGTAGTGCGCTATGAGTTGAATGAAATCCACTCAGTGCAACACGGTCGGGTTGTGTTGGCCACCACGATTGTGGTGCACCCCGAACCTAAGCTCGTTTACATATTTTTCTAGATCATGCGATGATTACAATGGCAGTTACCATTGTTCTCCATGTTCTCAGGAAAATCGCTACTGTTGGACACAACGGTTATAATGTTTTTACATGATAATGGTCTAAAAAAAATCACGACAGTTTTAAGATCGCAGCCATTCGGTGCGATTTAGGATTGCGATTTAAGATCCTACGTTTTCTTTGCCTAATTTTGACAATTTTACTTCAGTTTTGCAAAACCTAATGCAATACCTTTGTACATAAATCAAAATCATAAAAAAAACAAACACTACAAACTCAACAACACAATAAAATTTGACTCTCATACCATTCGATAGAAAATTTTAGTAATCATGCAAGTTTACAAAACCAAATTAAATGAGATGATTCTACATACAGGATCATGATATTGTCGAAAGATTCATAGCATAAGACATAAAACAGTAAATGTGGGAAACCATAAACCGAACTTGAATCCAATTGTCACAATCTTATTTTTAATTTCAGATGCCATAGACGAAGAAGATGCATCGGATGAAATCTTCCACTGGAATTACAACAACAACACAATGTTGGAATACAAACAATTTGTTGCCGGAGAGTTTTAGAGGACTTACTTGAATTTAAAAATTACACAAAATTTAAATTCAACTTACAGTTGAACTGACCTGACCAAATGATCTCAAGCTGTCAGCAGGGGCTGGTTTTTATCCAAGTGTCGACCTTAGAGTGACTGAGTGAGCAGAGCGTTCGACCAAAGAGGTCGGTCGGACGAGGCAGGCAGGCCTAACAGGAGAGGCCGGTCGGACGAGGCAGACAGATCAAGCAAGAGAGGTCGGTCGGGTTGACGCAGACAAGCCAAGCAAGAGAGGCCGGTCGGGTCGAGTAGACAGACCGGGCAGCAGACAGGTCAGGCTGTCAGAGAGGTCGGTCGGGTCGAGCAGACAGACCGATCGGCAGACAGGCCGGTCAAAACAGACAGGTCGGGCTGTTAGAGAGGTCGCTCGGGTCGAGCAGACAGGCTGAGTGAAGCAGACAGGTCGGGTTGTCAAAGAGACTGGTCGATCGGGTGAGCTGACAGGCCGATCGACGATCCCGAGCTGGCAGAGAAGTATGTTGGTCTGACAAAGAGACCGACCGGGCGAGCGTTGACCGAGGCCTGCGAGTCGTAGTTTCCTTGAAACAGATTCGCCCACCACCGGCTGTACTTCGAGGCCAAGGGTCATCTGTTTCCCATGATACAACGACCGTCCGTGAATCCGATCAAGCACTGGTGGTCACGGCGAGCTGAGTGGTACCCTGAATGCTACCACGTGCACTCTGCCGAGCAGGAGATGAACGACAGAGGAGGACGAAGAAAAATGGAGAGCCTTTGCTTGTTGTGTGTTCTTTGCCTATGATCGGAGCCTCCTTATATAGGAGATCGGATCAATGGCTGGTCATTAATCTCGAATTTAATGCATCCGTTTCACAGCAGCAAAAGATCTACGTGGTAAAATATTGGTTGTTCCACTTGGGTAAATTTTGCCCCAACCGATCAATTCGAGTCTTGGATTTACACCCCCTGTGTACCCACGTATCACGTATGAGAGAGAGTCTATCCCCATGCATTTATTCAGTTTTTTAATGTATATGAATCAATATATTAACCAACAAAAATACCTTGCAATTTTCAATGTGGACTTTCATTTTTTTTCTCTATTCATTTATTCAGCAAAACAGTTTCTTGAGTCTCTCTCTAATGGGATGAGATGAGATTACACTTCTTACCCCTTATATACTTTAGACCCAAAATCCGTTAACAACCCATCATTATTAACGATATTGGATTAATGATCCCACACATATTATCCCCACATCCCACAGGGGCGGAGCTAGGATATTGGTTTAGTGTAGGCAATTGTAGCTACCGTTGACGGACATGTTACGGAGGGTGCCTCGTCCAGTTCAGACAGCAGCCCAATAGTAGTGAAGCAACTAAAGCTCTCCGCTTTACAAGTCATGTTGTCGTGTATCTTGCAATTTTTTTTTTTTTGCATCATCTGCCTAATTTTTTTTTGGCGTCATCTGCCTAATTTTTTTCTTATACTTGTATGAAAAACACAACAAGAAAAGAAGTGTATCAACATGTATCTTGCTTTCGGCATACTGCATATGCTTGTTATGCTGTTTAGTTAGGAAAAAGCAAATACTAGAGGAGAGAATCATAAAATTAAGGGTGGTTTCGGTGTCTAGGTCTAGCAACAGAAAAAAAATGTAAAAAATTAATGTTTTTGTCCAATAATGTATTTGAAGTGCAATGAAATTTTATAAAGAATTTGGGATTGCAAAAAATGTTGTTAACATGCATCAAATATTGTTGTAACAAGACAAAATGAACAAGCACTTTTTCTTTTTTTGTGTCATCTGCATCATCTATTTTTTTTCCTAGGTTGTGTTAATAATATTTTTTAAATGAGTCCTAACTCAGTGTGGGCAGCTGCCCACACTGGGCCTGTGCTGGCTCCGCCCATGACATCCCATAACATGTAAACCCGCAATCAAGATCACTTTATCGAGTTTATCCACAACGACATATACACATGTTGTTAATTAACATATATAAGTCAACACATAAATGAGAAATAATCCAACATCATTTCACTAGCCAACCCGAGTGACTTTAACAGGTACTCAGGTATTCAGGTACGCAATTACAATATGACACGATAAACATTCCATAAGGAATAATAAAATTTAATTATCATGTATTGAACTTTCGTATACAAGATGAGCTTAGAGCAATCTATTAAAATATTGCACAACTTAGGAACACAATTAGATTTGTCTAGTCATTGGCTCATTGCTCTTTTAGGATTGGACGAAATGTTTTATAAGATATTGTAAAGAATTAAACGTTAAATATAAGAAAATACCTACTTGATTTAAGCATTTATGTGGTATGTATATTGTTTAGGAGCTATTTGGAATGTTTTGTGGTTTATTACTAACCAATTAAAAGATATGGATCGATTATAGGCTCAAAATGCATATAATTTTTTAATTTTTTTACATATAAACTTTCTATTATATATAGTATAACTTAACACCTAAATACTTCATGCATTATGCATGATAAGGTTATTAAAGTTATTGAAGAAAATTTTTAAAAAGATGTTATTCTAAGTTTTTATCATTATTGTATATAGAAAAAAAGTATAAAAAATATATAAAATATAAATTAAAATTTAAATAAGAATATATATATATATATATATATATATATATATATATATATATATATATATATATATATATATATATATATATATATATATATATACAGAAATGATATGCTGCGGACAAAGCCGAGCGAACCGCTGTGGACATGCCTTCCTGATCGGTCTGGTGACCGATCAGGGAACCGATCATTTTCTGATCGGTCTACAGACCGATCAGGAGGTTCCCTGATCGGTCCAGAGACCGATTAGGAGGTTCCTTGATCGGTCTGGTGACCGATCAGGAAGGCATGTCCGCAGTGGTCCGTTCGGTTTTGTCCGTAGCATATCATTTCTGTATATATATATATATATATATAAAATAATATTTACTTAATTTGAGATTGATATCATTCATATATAATTGTGTTATGAATTGTTAATCTGGGAGCAGAATTATTATAATAGGATAAGAGTTTGAATCTTGATAAAATTAAGGAAAAAGTCTTCTTCATATTAGTTAATTATAATTTTTGATTTATCTCTTTATAGATGATCATGAGACTGACCATATAAAGCCGCTGAGATAAAATTCCACCTCTTGCTATAATATATAATTGAGTTATGAAAATGAAAAAATAAATCAATAACCAATTAATTAATATGTTTCTATAGAATTTCACAATAAACTTTATGTTTGTTATTTATTTATAGAATTATAGCGAAGCGAACCCTCTCGCTTCGCGCCATTTTCCACATCCCGCCCGCCCTTCCGCCCCCGTTCTCTCCGTCTCTCAGCAAGGAAACCCTAAGTCCTCGCCATGGACCAGCAGATCAAAGCTGAGTTCCAGAGCAGCGGCTTCAAGCTCGATGACGATGAACAAATTCTAGACAAGTGTATTTTTTCTACTCTCGATCCCTATCTTTACTACTCTCGTTTTTTTTATGTGCCTTTCACCGTTAAATTTTCTGTTTAGGTCTTAGTTACTGTATCAATTATAATCTCAGCGCTTCGGACCTCGTATCGCATTGGGAGATCTACTATCTCAACAGGTAGGCCTCTTAGTTTTAGGATTTTACTGGCATTTTACGATCCAAATAATGATTCTTTTGTGCGTGCTGAGTTTTCTTTTCATACCAGGCGCTCACTCAATGAATAAATAAACCAAGATTAACAACTTTTTCTTTTGACTGAGTACCATCACTATGTCATCTAGGTCAAATCTTTATGATACGCGTTTACTGTTCTACATGCTTACGGTGAAGTATTTGGGTTAGATTATTCCATATAGTTTTGCTATGCGCTTCGCTGCATCTGCAAACTGATCAGTGAGACTTTCTCTGGACTCCTTGTCCGATTTCATAGATCGGGTTCAAAGGCTCTTTTACTAGGTTCAAGTTCGATAATGACATGCAACTTAGACATTAAGAAGGCCTAACCTCATAAGTTGTGCATATGCATTTAGGGTCATTGTTTGGGAACTCAATTAAACTATCTGATTGACTATCTAATTGTCATATTCTTACTTTTAGAAGTAGATAAATTAAATGAAAGGAATTAAATTGTGCATATGCATTTAGGGTCATTGTTTCAGAACGTGGATTGCCACTTCATAATTTGACAATGATCACAGTTTAGTTGTAATGACACAGAAGGTTTTATTCTGTTAGAAGGTTGACTTTTAAACATTCTTCTGGTTTCCTTTACAAACAACTGCAACAGACAACTATTGTTTAACCTTCTCTAATGTACTAAACTTGATTCACAATGAAGAACTGTACCTTAAAATGGGTTGAGTTGAGTAGCATATAGAGCAAGTAACACATTTCATGCTTGTTTGGAACTTTTCTTGCCACTTAATATGATTTTGTTATGACCCTTAGCTTCAATCAAATAATCAGTTATGCCACTGTCAGAAAATTTGATATTATCTCTGTTCAAGAAATTCTTGTCAATTATTTGACTAAGCCAGTTGATTAAATGACAACAGGATGAGAAATAAAATACCATAGTAATTCTAAGACTTGGAGATGAATTAACTGAAATGTAATAGAACGAATCCTTTTGTTTGTGGACTTTGGGAAGGAGTCTATTCCTGCATTTTGAAATAACAACTTAGGGTGCCAGACTAACGTTTGAGTGTCTTTATTTGATATTTATTCCTTGGAATTTTAAATCTTTGGAAAATCATTTTCAGGAATGGTCGGAAATTATACTTGGACATCTTTGTGAAAATCTGCAAAACTAGTAATGAACTTTGCAAAAGAATTAAATTGACCATTCTCTCCTAATGAATAATCCTTTATAGTATAATAGAATGCATTAAACGATAATCAAGAACTTGAAGTTGTAATTAGTGTAATTTTATTAAGAAAATTGCATGCTGACCATTCAAATTTGCAACTACTCAGATCAATCACCTCATCCATTCCTCTCTTTCTCAATGTTGATCAAGAGAGGTTATTACTAATTGACAGTGAACTCAGTATCTCTCTTGATCAACAATAGCTTCAAAAGCCCCTTCCTACATATGAGTAATCTAATATTACTTAATAACTTTATGTTAATAATGAGTCTATTATTTATTTTAATACATTATAACAATAATATCCTATTATTAATCTGATAAAAAACTATTATCAGAATATGATATTATGGTAATATGTTTTTTTGTTACTAATCTAATTTTATTATTTATAATATGTATTATTGTAATTTGAAAATTGCATGTCCGTCGCATTCTTAAATGAAAAAAATGTTGACGGGTGTGTGAGGCCTAGATATCAAAATTTGTCTAACCTATAAACATTAATCAGTCTTTTCCTACTTTTCTATAAGGTTGGATTGACATTCCCAGTGATATACCCTTGTATAAAGCTCAATTGAGGAGTGAGATTCATATAGCTCACCCAAATAGTTGGGACAAACTTAGTTTGATTTTGATGATGATGTCACTACTAATTTAATATTTTATGAAACAAAATGATATTCTTATTATGATTGGACATTATTTTATATATGTCGAGATTGCCACCAATGGTTTTTCTTGTTTCTATGTATTTTTTATATCTGATTGTTAAGTTAGTTATTAATTGATTATATTGATAAAGAAGCAAAATTTATAGGAATATCACAAGGTAGTGTTTAGTCATTGCACTTGGACTAACATTAAAAAATACATATGTATATGATTGTATAAATTTATAAATTTAAATTTTAGTTTGTGGATTTAAGTACCATTTGTTTAATGCATAGGCCTTATTATAGACTTTTCTTTAGTGATAAGAGATGGTATATGCGGCTTGTATTCTGGTTCAATTTTACTATAACTTGCACGTTGACTTCTATATATCATCAAAATTAAAATTAAGTGAGATAAATTTATTATAGTTTTATTTTTAGAAGGAAAGAAATTAAGGGTATTACAGGATTGAAAATCAAAATTTATCTCAGCATGATTCAGTGTGTTCCAAGTGTTCGCACAATACGGTGCTGTGAAAACTGAAATTAAGTGTATTAAAGGATTGTACCGCTTCAATGTAGGACTGAAATTCTGTCACAGAGGAATACTTTAAATCTCTAGCAGTATAATTTCACAGATGATATAGCTGTGAAAACTGATATTGTGAAGAATATATGTTTTTCATGTTAATAAATTGTTTCTTAGTTTTGAAAATTGTCTATTCCTTAAGCAGTAAGACTAACATGGCTTCATTATTTTCATATGTGCTTGTTGTAAGGCAACTAACTGACTGGAAGGTAGAAACTGCTCACATGAATGGTTTTTTGTCCTATCTGCGGAAGGAAATGATGGAAAAGATTACCAAAGAAGAACCTCGCTTGCATGTTTACTCTAGTGATGACGTTGAGATGTGAGTAGGAATAGATGTCTAATTTTTTTATTTATTTTTTATGCTCTTTAATTAATGGTCATATTTTTCTTTATATTGTTAATTTAGATATACTACAATTTAAGATTCTGGAAGATTATTTGTCTAGGCTTCTAGGTGAAGACAACAATACTGATATGGGAATAATTGATGACCCTAGCAATCAGTATGAAAGGCTAGGCATGGATTCGAATGACTCAGCTACAACTCCTAGAACTAACAGAAATCTTTCATCATCAAAAGATCCAAAGGACATAAACATTCGAATAACTCCTTTTGGACAAAGGATTAACAAATTTACTTCACAGTTTCTTTTCAATTATCAGAACTCAGATAACAGCTTGACTAGTCAAGAGCTTGAAAACATGGGAGATGATGTGATTAGAAGAGTTCAACCAACTGAGAGATGCAACTTACAGGTTCATCGCTTGCAGCCAGAATCTGGTTGCAGGTTCATGTATGACAGGACAGAAGATCAGGTAATCATTATAATTAGCATGAAGTTTCATGTTATCCTTATTTCTATTGCTTTACATATTGCCCTATTGCCTTAGTTTAATTATCTAGCCAACCGGATTATGAAGCATGCACATGCTTTTACTGCTTCTGGTCTTTATGGAGAACCCACTGATGCTACTTTTGCATCCCAGGTATTTTCTTGATCTATGGCAAAGGACCTTTCTTTAATTAGGACTTTCTGTTGAATTCACCTGGATTCAAAGACTTCTATTCCTAATGAGAATATCAACTATATTTCTTTCTGGTTATGCATTGATAGTCTTATGAAAGTTTTGTTGCCTACAAGAAAAACATATTGGCAGTTGGGATGGTTTGTTGTGATGGAGAAGGCCACATAAATGAGAAATCTATCCTGTTGCAAGGAAGGTAGAAGAGTTAGTTTCACTAAATAACCTTCCATAAATTTACATTCTTGGTAGAATTGATAGTTTCTTTTGAATGTGACAAATATCATCATGTAATAACTTTCTGTGTATTTTGCAGTATCAAACACTCTGGGGGCCAGCGTGTGCGTCTTGACCTCCAAAAATTGCCCTACTTTTCCCTTTTTCCTGGTCAGGTAAATTTCAGACAGACAAAGGTTATGTCTATGGATGAACTTTCAACTTACATTGAAAGAATCAGGTGATTGGGGTTGATGGACACAATCCAAGTGGGCATTGTTTGATTGCCTCAAAAGTGTTTGACTTGGTGCCCAATCCCCCTGATGTTGATTGTCCTCCTGCTAAGAAGCTAGCAATTGACTTGGATCACCAGACTAGTTCAAGTGAATCACGAGTGCTATCACTGGTGTGTATGCATTGCTTTGGAAATGATCAAAATAATATTTATATTGTTGTATATTATTTATGTTGGATTGTAGCTGGCATCACATTTTAGTTATCCTAATTTGATAAATATTTTTTCTAATTTTCCTCTAAAATTGATGATAGGGTATCCCACAAAATAAGCAACATGTGTGATTCACTGGTGTGTATGCATTGCTTTGGAAATGATCAAAATAATATTTATATTGTTGTATATTATTTATGTTAAATTGTAGGTGGCTTACTTCACATTTTAGTTATCCTAATTTGCTAAATACTTTTTCTAATTTTCCTCTAAAATTGATGATAGGGTATATCCCACAAAATAAGCAACATGTGTGATATATACGACTATTTTATTACAAGACTTATGATTGACATTTAGCTTTATCAAGGATAGTTGATGTGCTTTGACTTGCAAATGAAAGATTATTTTTCTCTTACGTATATTTATGCAAGGCCAAATAACATAATAGGATTCCCTGTTGTGCTTGTTATTTGTTCAAGTTAGAGAGAACACACTGAAATAATAATAAAACAAATATAAGAAAGATAATTGTTAACACAATTATGTGATTTGGGTTCTAGATCCTACTCTATGACCTAATGATTTGTTCAGTGGATCAAATTTGGAATTGATACTAGAGAAACAACTTCTTTATTAAAGGTGGAGATATCTTCTTTACAGAATATGAAAATCAAAAGTCATGTTAGCAGAGAAGTGTCATAGGCCTTAGAATGAGTGGTCAAGACCAAATACTTGTATGCATGAGTTGTGAATTTGAGATCCCTTGCTCCATCTATAGTAGTAAGGGAGTATTTAAATAAAGGATAAGATTACTCATTCTAATAGTTTCTAGTCGAGTTCAGTTGACTCAATTAGATAAAATCACAAGCTTAGTTTATTTGCCAACTGTTGTCACATTCAGTCGACTCAACAAGATTCCTGTTGACTTAAATCTTGTTCAATCAACTGAACTTATTCAGTCAATTCAATTAGCTGCTTCAATCTATCCATCTAATTGTATTTCTATTGGCTCAATTTAAATGGAGGGCAAGGCTTATCTTTGAGGGTAGGATTTTAGTCAATTCAATAGTTGAATAAGCATTTTAGTCAATTGGAACAAACCTTAATTCACTCAATCTCCATTTTTGCTCAACTTACACCTTGCAAGTCTTCATAAAGCTCCAAGATCAAGCTCAACTGTAGACTACGACTAAGAAACCATGTTCCTCAATCAAAGACTCTTAATTATGCCTAATTAACTCAAAAGCGTGAATATAGAGATTATAACTTACACAATCTCACTTATCTCACGGTCTTTAGGTCGTCATAGCTTTATATTGCCTAAGAGTTCACCTCTTGTCAAGTCCTCAGTCCCTTAAATACATCGAGGCTTGATTCATTTCACGTACCATCCTTCGCTAAATTACCCACTTAATTCACCTATTACAACTTTCGTCAAAGTTGTTGAATCAGCACTCTAAGCTCCTCATGGTCTTTTGGATGTCTCATACCATTCTTCATTGATCTCCAACATCTTGGTGCCATCGCATCAACAACTTATTGTGTCAGTTAACAATCATAATTTAACCTCGTTGAGTCAAAATTTCATGAGTTTCATGTACATCCTAACAAGTCCCTACAAACTTAAACCTTTTGCAAGACACATTAAAATGTCCTGCTGAACACAACTACAAAAGTTTTGTTGTGGCAGGCCAAAATGAAGTAGTACTAATGTTGTGACAAAATCCTCACACATGATGGTAGTGGTATGGATGATGTGGAGGGGAAGGAGGGTGGAACTTAGATGAAGCAGAAAAAGTGGAAGGATCACATGTTTCAAATTGAAGTAGAAGACTGCTAGAACCAAGAGGAGAAGAAGGCTTATGTCTTCGAATTGAAGTAGAAGACTCATGTGTCATCAAATGAAGACTTACCTCATCAAATGGAGCAGAAGACATCTGCAATGGTAGAATAAGGAGTCTTACCTTGTTGAATGAAAGACTTGCCTAATTCCCAAATGAAGAGTAGAAGACTTACCTTGTCAAATCTAAAAATAAGACATGCAGGCCCTAAAACAAGGAAATTAGGTCTAAGTTTAATGAGTTCATAGGTCCATGGGTTACAAAAATGGGTTTACGGTTTTATTGTTTTAAGTAAAGTGAAATTTGTCCTATGACTTCCATCTCTCATATACTACAGTGCATGAAAGGTGATAGGTGGCAGTGAGCTTGGTGAGTGATGGCGTGGTTGATGTAGGTTTCATTAGCGCCGAACAGTTTTGGTCCACAAGTGGAACAATATGTTTTGCATGTGCAGATCAAAACAGAATAATGTTTCAATACATGATCAAGGAATTGTTTACTATTTCTTTTAAATGTTTATTTTGTAATTCTCTTACCGTATTTGTCCAAGCTATTAGGATCAAAAGAAATCACATTTCTCCACAATAGTATGATATTGTCTACTTTGAGCTTAAGCCCTTATGAATTTGTTTTTGGACTCTACCCAAAAGGTATCTTTCATTTTTTAAATCCATGATCTTTTTCATATATTTCTAATGTGGGACCTTAATTGTATTCTCAACAATTCTTCCCTCAAACAAAGGACTACTATTAATCTCATGGTCTGAGCCTCCCTTCAAGCATCGGGTCACGCTTGACTGCTCCAGGCCTCCCTTCAAATATCCGGTCACTTTTGACTTGCTCTGGATCTCCCCTCAAGTATACGATCACTCTTGACCTGTTCTGGGCCTCTCCGCAAGCATCCGATCACTCTTAACGGCCTCCCCTTAACTTCGTTCAAGGCACATCACATGACATCTGGTTTGGACCATGACTCTGATACCACTTGTTAGAACCAAAAGAATTCACATATCTCCACAATGGTATGATATTATCCACTTTGGGCCTAAGTCTTCATGGATTTGTTTTTGAACTCTATACAAAAGACCTCATACTAATGGAGATATCTTTCATCTTTTAAACCCATAATCTTTTCCAAGTAATTCCAATGTGGGACTTTTATTGTATTCTCAACACAAGCTTCACGTAGTTAATTTATACTCACTATCACATTAATTGCCTCACACCCGTGCTTTATCTCGGGGTAAATACAAATATTTTCACTACACGTTTACCATATGGAAAGCATCAACTCACAATCTTGACCAAGAAAAAACAGCAAATTGCAATGCAGATATTTTTGCTAGCAAAAATCGAAGCCTCTGAACTGATTCTATGTTTTCAGTGACATGGTTTAAGTTAGATGTTAGACTGGTTTATATCAACTATTTTCCAGTCCAAGTACTTGATATCAGAATGTATAACTCAGTACATGATACAATTTATTTGGCATTTGTATCTAAATCAATGTTATGGAACTATAGGTTATTATACCACAAGGTATACTGATACATAGAGGAACATTCAACAATTGAGTAAAACCTTGTTTATAAGGATAACTATGGCCTTCCTATTTTATTAAGTAAATTAGGAGACACACACACACACATGATTCTGAAACCTTCGATAGTCTGTTGAGTGGCTGCATCCAAGTAACACTTATAGTAGATGAAGCAGTTAGTAGCCTTTCATACAAATGACATTATTTTTATTTCAAGAACATTATACTGCATTCATTTGATGCTTTTAATAATACTTGCTAGTCTCGCTTGCATTGAATCTTGTATGTTTCATGAGGTATAATAGAGATTATGCTCCTTGGGAAAGTGCTTGATAACCTAGTAAAACAATTAGTAAATGCAAATGTAGTATATTAGAGTCTACATTATTGGAATCGATAGAAAAAAATACTAATATTAGAGAGCAATTATGTGAAGCTGCAATATATGACAAAAAAATGAGAAAAATAGGTTGATAAGATATGAACATATTCAAAGATGACCAATAGATTGTATAGCTAGAAGAGTTAAATATATTAGGTGGATGTTGTCAAGGATAGAGGGAGGCCAAAGAAACATTGATCAACATGTTACAAAATAAAAATGTTTTTTAAAAAAAAAAATTATTATTAATATAGCTTTTCATATGATAGAATTAATGGAGGGATAAGATTCTCGTTGACATCCCCAAACAGCAAGGACAAAGACAACATGTTGACAATGATGATGACAGCCTACACTATGTTACGGCTTCCTGCTCATGGATACTTCTAGCAAATATCTTGCAGACCATAAGCATTAGTTAATCTTTGATATTGTGGGTGATGCAATCTGGAATTGTGCAACAACTAAATAAAACATAAAATAATTATCCAAGGTTCTTTGTTTCAGAAATCTGAGGAATATATAAACAGTAGTTCTGCAATTTAATGCCTTAAAATCATACCAGTTCATGCATGGCATTGATAATTATTTATGTTATTCATATCAAGCTACCTTTGCTAATTGATAGTTTTGAAATCTTTTATAGCTTATTGCTGCAGGTCCATTTACTACAACTGACAATCTCTTATTTGAGCCTTTGACAGAGCTGCTTGCATATGCAAGTAGGAGACAGCCGCAGCTAGTTATCCTGGTGAGACTAAATGATTGACTAAGACTTTCAATCTTTTGCTGTTATGCTAATATGTTTTTGATAAAACTATAGGAAGTTACATTTCCATTACTTTGGCAGATGGGTCCTTTTATTGATTCTGATCATCCGGAGATCAAGAAGGGAACCGTTGATAGAGAGTTTGATGAGATTTTTCGTGTTGAAATTATTCAAAAGGTCTATAGCTCTATAATGTAGTTACACAATGTTGATTATCAATTATGGTTATTGCGTGTCTTTCTTGACATATTTTGATGCAGTTGGAGGACTATGCCAAGTATATGGGTTCAGCTGCACATGTGATACTACTTCCATCAATACGTGATGCTCACCATGACTTTGTCTTTCCACAGGTTCCTCATGCCACCCTTAGCTTTGACTTGCTTAATGTGTTTAATAATATTGAGCTGCTACAAATCCCATCTTAAGGGGGTCCAAGGCGATTAACTAGGAAACATCAACTTCCCACCTGCAGCTAGGGATAGGTGCATATTAGTTTATTAGAGAATTTTCAAATCTGACTTAGTAGTTGAATATTTTTTAGATTGAAGTAAAACCAAAATCAATAAGATTCCAAACTGGCAACCAATTGGTTTTGTTTGATTTTCTTTGTTTTATATATAGATCGATAAATATATAGATACTAAGTCTTATTATCCTGGCAAATATATGTATATATATTATACATGAATATTAGAGTGCGGATATACAAAGATGAATAAGATAAGAAATGAAAATATAAAAGAGAAAATTCAAGTTGCACCTATTGAGGGAAAACTCTGAGAGACATGTTTAAAATGGTATAGATGTGTACATAGGTAACCAATAAATGTCCTAGTTAGGCGATATGAGATCATGACAAATACGCATATTAATCGAGGAAGAGGGAGACCAAAGAAGACTCAGTTAGCAAAAATAAAATATGATAAAATTCATTAAATATAGATAAGGATATAGTAGGAGATTGAGCTCAATAGCATGGAGGATTCATATATTTGATCTCACTAAGCGTGATAAAGACCGATTGTTGTTATATATCATACATGATCGCATACAAACAATATTACATATACAATTCGGTATGTCATCTGCTTTTGTTCAATTTTAAATTGGGACAAGCAAATAAACCAATAGATCGAGCATTGTTTTGCTTTTCTTTGGTTTAATTATTCAGATTTTGGTTTTGGATGGAAGTCATGGAACCCCTATTTGCAGTCTAGCCAAGTTAGACCTTGCATGAGGTACGGTTGCAGCTTGTATGTTGGGCTAGTGATAGTATATAATATTATTAATTTTTTTATTCTTCATTCCTTTTTCTTCAACTGATAGTGGAAGAGTTTTACACATTAAAGATGGGATCAATGAATCTCTTTCCAATTGATGAATCAGATTCTGGATGCTAGTGATGATGATGTTAACATCCATTCGTACTAAATAGCCTTTTGAGCAATCCTTCCCAGTAAAGCTATCATTTATTTCCAAACAGGATATGCACTTTGGCCACACTGAGAAATTTTCCATTGCTGATTATTTTCAACCTAATGATTTGGATGGGTTTGTAACTTGAGTTTTATGGTGCCTGCAGCCTGCTTTTGATATTCATCTTACAGATGATATCAAACCTCAGGTACTTTTCTCTGAGATCTAGGTGATCTATTCTCTATTAATGAAATCTAATTCTCTTATTTTGTATTCATTACATTCTTGCTCCGGACTAAAGTTGTAGCTATGTCTTGCAGATAACTTGTCTTCCAAATCCTGGTTTCTTTAGTGCAAATGAGGTACTAAAGCTGCCATTAGATATTGCTTACTGGCCGAGTAAAATGGATTTTCCTTGCATTTGAGAGTACACAGTTATTCTTTTAATGATCTTTTCTTACAAGCAAGCTGTTGGAGATGGTAGTTATTATTTGATAACTTTTTTTTACATTTCTGTGAATGGATTATATTCAAGGTTCCTCTGGAATATTTGTGGAGTTTCATATGAACAAGGACGAGCGTAATGGTTTATGAGCCACTTTTTGTATTTAAGACATTTTTCTTCTGAAATGTTTGCTCTAGATTGTTGCTTGTTGTATGTTCTTTAATACAAATTCATGCCTTCTAGCCACATGGCGGTTAGTTATAAGTTGACCCTTTGATTTACCTCTCTTCACATAACCTTGGGGCGGGTTGTAAGGGGTGCATGGGATGAGCGTAATCACCTTTTCTATAATTTAATACAAATTCATGAACTTCCTAACAAGACCGTTTGTTTTAGAAAAAAAAAAAATAGATTCACTTCTTAACATCAGATCTTGGCTTGTGCATTTATTTAGTTGGTCCATAATTTCCTAGTGTTGTGCTTATACTTCAGTTTACCTTTCTTCTTCATCCTCCATTTTGTATTTATGAGCCATTAAATTTTGCTAGTTACCATTATCTTGTGCATCCCTTCATGCTATGAAAGTTTGGTTCTTTGAAATCATTATTGAATGATGTTGCTAAAAACTATATTAGCTGGCTCTGACTCCTCAGGTGTACTTGATTGATATGATACCCTAAGTGCAATCAATCAAATTGATGCATAATTCCTTTAGTGACCAAACACAAGAATTGTTTGGAAAACTCTGTATTTATGCATCATTGAGATATTTTTTTTCATGTTATGCATTTTCAAATCATATAATCTTGGATTTGTACTAAGATATTCTTTCAATACTCGTATATCCACCCTTGCAGTCTTAGTCTTAGCCTATTAGCCAACTTCTGTATGTGTCGTTTCATTGATTTTTTGCAATTCTGATTTAGTTTTGCATGTGATGCACCAATTTTTTTTGTTACCTTATCATGTTTTCTGAGTTTAACAACTCCTGATTTCTAAGAGTGATAAATTGTTAGCCTGATGTGTCCCTGGTTAAACATGTTTATCCTGTGAGCGACCTCTTTTAAGGAGTGAGCTTAGACCTATTTCATGTCAAAATCTTCTTTCCTTTTTCTCTTTCTATTTTAGTACTATGTCATTCAGTCTCAGTGTTCAACATTTATTTGTACAAAACATTTAGATCTAGTTCCTTATTCTGCTTCTTTTTTCAGATTGCCATTGGCTGTTGCACAGTTGATATCTTGAAACAACTCAGTGGTGAGGAAATTTCACGGATTCCCATTGACACAGTGTCAGGAGACCGTATGGCACGTCTGGCAACTCATATATTACGTCAACAGAGGTAATTAAAATGCCATTTTTTTTTAATTTGACCAAAACCATGTTCTTGTTACAGTGGATTCTCAAATTTATATCTGGTTGCAGCTTTTATCCACTACATCCACCCGCTCTGGGGGTTCCTGTTGACTTTTCACTTGCAGTTGAGGCTTTGGAGATTCCTCGTAATCCAGATGTTCTAATCCTTCCCTCGGATCTTGCACCATTTGTGAAGGTGATCTCAATACTTGCAACTTGATACTTTCAGTTTATGTGACGAATAGTTCAGTGTGGCATGGTCATATGCTCAATAGACAAAGAATAAAGGAAAAATAGTAATTCTCGTTGCCTGGATAGGATTACTCATTTTCATAGCTAACTGAAATCTGAGTAGAACCTGTATGTATAGTAATCAGATTTGTAGTCAATTGTAAGTAAAATTTGTAATTAGTTTTGGAGAATAAAATAGTTCATCTTAGTTATAGTAAAACATAACAGCCTCCTGAAAGAAAAAGAAGAATAATACAAGCATTTAATATATCGAGAAACCAAAATAAGAACAAATATTGCATCTAATTTCTATGAAACAAACTGATATTAGTTGTGGACTATGTACTTAAAAAGCAACAAGTTTAATGTTTTAAGTATATTGCTACTTCAACATCTATGGTATAAAGTATTTTTACCAACACTAATTAGGCTATGAAAAATCTAAACTTAAATTTTGACTTGGAATTTGATAAAGTTGACATGTAAAACATTTTATTCCATCAATGAATTGAATGGTATTAGTATATGAACTAAATGTTGGAATTGATAATTCTGAAATCAGCTTCATTTTTAAAATGCTATCAAAGTGCTTACTTCTCCTTGTGTGCAAACAATGCATTCATACAGGAAAGTAATCTCTCTAATATATGTAATTATTTGGGATGCTAATTCCTTAATTTAATAATATAAGGATTCATGGTATTTGATGTGCAGTTTTCGCACAAGGGAAGCGATGGAGAAGTGGAATGCTTGTGCATAAACCCTGGAAGATTAGCCAAAGGTATTGGAGGTGGTACTTTTGTGGAGCTTCACTACAACCGTGAATCTGATGGGACCAAAGCATCAATTATTCGTATCTAGGAGCTCTATAAAAGCGAGTCATTAGAAAGATTTTTGTTTAGTTCGTTAAAGTTTAAAGTATGGTTTGTTAATGTTCAAGCTGCGCATTTTAATATTTAATCCAATCCATTCTAGTTGCTTTTCGTCGTCAAAATTTCTAGAATTTATTAATTACAATCTTGCAAGTTTACAGCGTTACCAGGAAATAAAAGCAATAGTTAAATTGATCAATAAAAAAATATGTACTCTTAAAAATCTCACTTTTCATACACCCTTTTCTTTAGGATCGAATCTTCTAGTCTCCTTATCTTGGATCGGGACAAGGAGATTGATGGGAAGTAATAGACTTCCACTTGTTAACAAGTGGGGATTATTATCTCTCATCAATATAAAAATTGGATCATAAATTGATCCAGCCTTGTGGACCAGAGGATCTGTCCTTATTTTTGTTAGGGACACGCACAAATTTAATTAAATTGAATAAATTCATCAAATTTTAAAATTTAATTTGATTTATTTAAAAATTTGATTTGATTTTAATTTTAAAATTTTTATTTGATTAAACCGAATAATTAAATTTTAGTTCAATTTGAAAATTTCAATCTTATTTTTAAAAATTGAAATTAAATTTTATTTTAAAAAGCTGATTTGATTTGAAAAAAAAACTGATTTTTTTTAAAATGATTAATTCTGCTAGTTTGATTTTTTTTACTTAATTAATCGATATTTTATTGGTTCGATTTATTTTATTTTTTTAAAATTTAATTAGTTTGGCTTGTCTGAAAAAAAATCAATTCAGTTCGATTTTAACCACTTCTATCGTTTACACCAAAATTTTTGATCTATTTGAAAAAAGTACTTTCCATTTTTATATGTACCCTATGATCGTTATTAGGACATCCGTATTGATGGATACACCTACCACCGTGTCAAAAAAATGTAGAATTTATATATCTTATATACATTATATTAACATTTTTATATTTTCTCACATTCATTTTAACATTAATATTTATTATTTGTGATCTAACTATCTAATAAATACAATTTTAATTTTATTTATCCAATTTAAATTATTATTATTTAATAATAATAATAATAATATTTTAAAATATATTTATTATGTAAAATAACCTTTTCTTATTTTATGAGTATCATTTATTTAAAATTAAAATATTATTATAAATTTGATATGGGGAGAAAAACATATAAAAAATCACACTTACATAAAATCAAAAAATAACATATAAATTAAATAAAGAGACATTATAAAATACTAATTCAAAATTATTATTATATTGTAACTAAATATATTTATAGATAAAAATATAATTTTATATTAAAATAGTCATTAACTCACCGTTTATTTTTTTTTATTTTAGCCTTATTAAAATTATTTTGATAATAAAATTTCATCAATTCAATTTTGTTCGATTGATTTTTAATTTTTAATTTTAATTTTTTTTTAATAAAACAATATGGGAGGATATTCATGTGATCCTTCCATCTCATGTTTTGAACATATGTGGGGTGGGCCAGCCCTTTGCCCACCATCACACCCTCCCATCAAGCGTGCAAAGCACACAATGAGTTTCTCTCTTTAGTGTGTGCATGTATGAATTAGAGTGAAAAAAAATTATAAAATTTTTTTTTGAACATGTTTAGTGACATGATATTATGTGGGTGTTATAATATCCATTCATATTAGTTTTGACACCAATTGAGTATTATAACACCTAACAAATTCCACCATACACTAATTGAATGCTAAAACACCTAACACATTCTACCAACGTGGAAACCTTAAACTTTGAAATACTATACGAAAATTTTATACTAGCCAAGGCGCCTGAATCAATCCAAGCACCTTGGATTCAATCAGAAAGTTTTTTTTAAAATTTTTTTAGGATATAATTTTAAGATTTAGGAATTGAGTTATAATGAGTTTGAGCTAATAAGATATCCCCTCTAGGATTCAGGCTTCCCTCTTATGTTATAGTATTGTAAATTAAAAATTTTACAAGCTCATGGGATATATTATACATATTTAGAATTTAAGATTTTAGGATTTAAGAGTTGGGTTATAATAAGTTTAAGCTAATAAGATTTTTCCTCTAAGATTCATGTTTCCCTCTTGGATTATAGTATTTAAGATTAAAAATTTTAGATACTTATGGGGTATAGTGTTCATCTTTAAGGAAATATTGATTAAAAAATGAATTGAGGCACCTAGATTTAATCCAGACGTCTTAACCTCGTTAAAAAAAATATGATGAAGGTACCTCCAATGCACTAAGGTGCCTCAAGTTGGGGCACGCACAAATCCGCACCAAGCGATCTGCAATATATATATATATATATATATATATATATATATGTGTGTGTGTGTGTGTGTGTGTGTGTGTGTGTGTGTGTGATTCGAACGCGCACAACGGTCGTGGGTTACGTGTGTGGGCGCCTCTTATGTGGGGAGGCACCCATGCATATTTTGCAGGGGGTAAAATTTGTATGTGTGTCTATATATATATATATATTCGATAGCTTGCACACAACACTTGATGAGTACTTAGTATTTTTTTATTCGTAGAGCTTAGTGTTGGGATCTTAGATGGCTAGAGGGGGGGGGAGGGTGAATAGCCTCTTTGAAAAACACTAAACGCAAATTTCTTCAAGAACTTTGTTAGCACAGCACAGCGGAAACAGAAAACTAAAGCGAAGGAAAAACAAACACACAGCAAACACAAGGATATACGAGGTTCGGGGATAACTTGCCCCTACTCCTCGGCGTGTCCGTAAGGAGGACAACTCCTTGATCTTTCGGTAGATCACACCCCGGACAAGATCCGGCTAAAGATGTCTCCTTCTCGGTGGAGCAACCTCTCAACAAAGTCTCAGTTGATTATAGATTTAAGCACAAGACTTACAGCGGTGGCTGAGAAAAATATTAAGATGAGCTTACAGCCACGCGGAGAAGAGAACAGAGCAGAGAGCGCACAATCAACCTTCTCAGCAAAAAGCTCACCTTCACCAACTTGCTTTCTCGAAGGCTTGATCACAAAAGACAGAGCATTCAGAATTACACTTTCTGAACTCCTCTTCTTCCTACTTATGTCTCTCTGCTCGTATCACCGCCGTCTGCAGAATCGCTGCTGCCAGCAAGGCGTAGCCAATCACCTCTCCTCCTCTTCTGATTCTCTGAACCCATGCCAATGGAAATCACTGGCGTCTCTGGATACCAACCAATGGGTAGAGGTCAAACTGAGTAGCCCAATCGCAATCGGATTTCGCCAGTGAACGTTGATGCCCCAAATGTATCTGTTGCAGCAAATTACAGTGAAAAGGGTGCTTGTCTCCTTCTCTTAATGAAGCTTAATTTGAATCCAAACATGAGAATGTGACCTGTAACCTGCAAGCTAGAAAAACTCACAGCAGATGGTTAAAAACAGATGGTGAAGACAAATACGGCAATCAGAAAAAGTACATGCAAAACAAACAATACTGTGGATCGGTCTGCAGACCGATCCACGCTTTCTGGATCATCTCTGATCGGTCTGCGGACCGATCAGGAACCAATCTGATCGGTCCCCAGACCGATCAGATAGCGCTGTTTGAAAATACGCTCAGCTCCTGATCGGTCTGCGGACCGATCAGGCACTAATCTGATCGGTCCCCAGACCGATCAGATAGCGTTCTTCCCAAACGCTTACAGCTTCCTGATCGGTCTCCAGACCGATCAGTAAAAACACAGTAGGCTACTGATCGATTTCTGATCGGTCTGCAGACCGATCAGTAAACGTTCAGTAGCCACTGATCAATTCCTGATCGGTCGGCAGACCGATCAGGTATAAAGGTTTCACTGGATCGGTCGGCAGACCGATCATGGATCGGTCCGACCGATCCAGCTTCTTGACTTAGTCCGGGTCGAGCCCTCTCTGACCTAGTCCGGAGAAACGAGCTCCCTAGCTCTCTCCGACTTCATCTGGTCCTAGAGAACGAGCTACCGAGCCCTCTCTGACTTCGCATGCCAAGCTTCCTTCTTGGACTTTTCAACACTAGATGTCCGATCACCCTTGATCCATCTGGATTTTCCCTTGCCTAGCTTCACTCACCAGGACTTGCATCTAGCTTCACTCACTAGGGTTTTCACCTGGCTTCACTCACCAGGATTTCCAATCTGCCTGGCTTCACTCACCAGGACTTTCCAACTGCCTAACATCCCAGTTAGGGCTTTCTCAATCAGGTCAACCTAGTCAACCTAGATTAGTAATTAACTGAGTTAAATATCGATACAAACTTAAATCGGTGTCAACAACAAAACAACATCCAGGTCGTATCAACAATCTCCCCCTTTTTGTTGTTTGACAACACGATTTAAGTTTAGATCAGAAATGCTCATATACCCATAATTTTAGGGAAATCAGGATCCTCCCCTAAGACGGATACACCACCAAGTCAATGACGGGAATCAAGATCCTTCCCGTTATCCTCTCCCCTAAAATCAAGCTTTCATACATTTCTAAACTTAGGTATCCTCTCCCCCTTTGTCAAACACCGAAAAGGTGCAAATGAGGTGACAAAAACTCAAAAGGCTCCCCCTAAATCCATACTGCCTTCTCTTAACTGACCTAGAGTTCCCTCTAAGGTCACAATACGACAGTAAGAAAGACAAAAGATACAATCAAATCATGGCATAGGAACAACATAATAAAAAAAAACATAGAAAATGAAGCATAATAAGGAGCAAGCAAATATAAAATCGAGTAGCATAAATATATGAGTAGCATCAGAAGTGCAAACATCCAGGTCCGACATAAAGACTAACAAATAACATCCAAAATACAGACAGCCAACAAACAAACTGTATCAATCAACATCCTCACACTGAGGAACACCGCCATCATCGGCAGGAGGGGTGAAATCCTGAGGCGGCACGCTGGAGGATGAATAGCCTGGGTAAGACTGCGGAGGCGGGTAGCGTGCCATCCATCCGAGTAGCAACTGCTGTGTCACCACCTGATGACTGCGCATATCATCGAAACGCTGGTCAATATGCCTGCGCAGGTCATCGTAGCGCTGGTCTATCCGAATACGTAGTCCATCGAACTCAGCAGCCACCATCTCCTCGTGTCGATCAAAGCGACTCTCCAGCTCGGCGATCTGCCAGCGCAGATCAGGATCGGCCTCCCCATCGTCAGCAGCATGAGGAGCAGCAACAGGAGCAACCTGTCGTCGAGGTAACTCACCAAGTGCCCTCCCATCCTTCCACCTAACTGTCCCATCCTGTCCTAAGATTCCAGACTTGGAAAACGCACATTTCCCAAGTCGACAATCCTGCTTAACCATCTTTACTATCCTCCCCTTAGAGACATCAATACCCAGGGTCTCAAGCCAGTCAGTAATTACATGCCCAAAAGGCATATAGATGGTGTAACCGCTTGGCTCGCTATGGGATATGATAGAAGTATAGACACTCGACATGACATCAAAGTCAAGACGCCTACGCAACCCGTAAAGCATCAGACAATGATACGGTCGAATCTCTGCCAATGGTTTAGAAGTAATAGGGAGAAGACAGTTTGTAACAATTTTGAAAAGAATGTAATCAGGAGCAGAAAGGCCAAGGGCTGCAAATGTAGGAAAGTCGACATCTAACTCATCTAATCCATCTGGTCTCGGATGTCCAAAGAAGTACTCATAAATCGAGTCAGATGAGACATCAAGAGGATGAGGCACGGGTTCAGGCAAAGAAGGATAGAATGAGAACACCGTCCCCGAACACATACGACAGCCTAAATAACCAAAGAAGGCAATTAAGCTGAAATCAATGTTTTGCTTAGCCACTCTTGATCTATAACTACCATCAAGAGTCTGATGAAGGTTGTTATAGAATTCAGAGACTAGGTCAAAATTGATATCTCTCTCTAAATAGACTAAGGAATCAAGTTTATAGTAGGCTATGGTCTCCGTAATGGCTGGACAAAACTCATTCATGTATTTTCTATCGACTGATCTACATGGGAGCAATTTGAAGGTCCTTTCCTTAAAGGATTGTTCAAACTGTTGGTTGGGAAATCTTCCCGAACTGGATGGTTGAGGTCGGGAAGGAGCAGCAGGAGCTTTGGATTTATCTTTGGACTTGGAAGTACCCTCACCTACTGATTTCTTCCTAAGGGGACACAATGGGGTAAAATGGGGCAATGAGTGAGCACCGGAGCCATCAACAATTAAGAACCGAGACAAACACAACAACAGAAGATGAGAAATGAAAACACAATGCCAAGTTCTATAGAGGTGAGGTAAGAAGATACCTTGGTGCCATCCGAACTTTAGGCTAGTGCTTCCGAGGGCTAGAGCTTCGGCGTGCAAAGAGAAGAGAAAGGGTGAGCTGTGGGAAGAGTCGGCTAGGGTTTCGCGTGAATGAGGAAAAGGAGGGATCGGGAGGTTTTAAGGGTTTAGATGGGTGTACAGTGAAGAAATGATCGGACGGTTGTCCGATCAGAAGGTATCCGAAGCCCCTGATCGGTCACCGGACCGATCAGAACCTCCTGATCGGTCTGCAGACCGATCGGAGTTCTCGCATTCGCGATCGGTCCGTAGACCGATCGGATCGATCAGTAGCCCGGTGAACTTCTTGATCGGTCCGTAGACCGATCGGAGTCGACAAATTGAAAAGTCAGGAATTGAACCACCGATCGGTCTATGGACCGATCGAAGAGCCCGGCGTATCGAGTTATCCCGATCGGTCCTCGACCGATCGGTGAGGCGCATAAATAACCTGATCGGTCCTGGACCGATCAGACTGACAGAAAGGTTGGGAAGTTTTTGGATCGGTCCGTCGACCGATCCATCTTCTCTGATCGGGCTGTAGACTGATCAGTTAACTTGGTGTTCAAAATTGAAATCCTTAGATATGTTTGATAGTTCGTAGAAGTTTCTCCAGTAAAACTTTCAAAATCAATATCTAGAACCCTGAGAATCTACAAGCATAACTATGTCCTAACGATGGGCTCTTATGGTGTGAATTTGTTTATAACTTGAGACTTTCAAATTCGACCACAAACACTGAGATTTCAGACAAGTTTCAAGTTTGTCAAAATAGACAACTCAAGGTTAAAGACTGAAATCTTCAACCTTGCTATGTTCAGTCCCAAATTTGGCAAAATATGTCCAAATTTCTATCATTATTTCAATGACTTATCCTAGTTTCAATCAAAATCACGAAAGGTATCGATCAAAGGTATCAAACATTCCAACAATCAAGATTACATGATTTATAGAGAAAAGTCCAACCAAGTTTCCTTGGTTGGAATATATGAGTAAGATCTAGGAACCAAATACACATGAATTATGTAATGGTCTTCCCCATACTCAATTAATGTCTCTTCAACCTAATTATTCAAGGGATGCATGATACATTTTGAATAATTTGGTTGTTCCTAGCATCTCACCCCATTTCTAGCAAACAAAAATATTTTGTTAAACCTTATAGTTTGTGTGAGATGTTCCCAAGTTGCCCAAAATATTGTCCCAATTACTCTTGTCATTTTAATAGTCCTTATTGATCATGGTGAAGTTCTAATGACCTAAGGAGCCAAACACATTCCCAACTCCCTCCTTAAATGACTAAATTCATTCTCCGGAAGGGGTTTGGTAAAAATATCAGCTAGGTTTGACTTTGACTCAACATATGTGAGTGCAATGTCTCCCCTAGCTACGTGATCTCTAATGAAGTGATGACGCACTTCAATGTGCTTGGTCCTTGAATGATGGACTGGATTTTTAGTTAGGTTGATCGTGCTAATGTTGTCACATAGCACTTGTACACCCTTATAAGAAAGTCCATAATCCTCTAGGGTGTGTATCATCCACAACAATTGTGATACACTCTCTCCCATGGCAATATATTCGGCCTCGGTCGTGGAGAGAGCAACACAATGTTGCTTCCGACTTGACCAACTAACTAATGATGAACCTAAAAATTGACAACCCCCACTAGTGCTTTTCCGATCCAATTTGCACCCAGCATAATCGGAATCGGTATAGCCTATCAAGTCAAAAGACTCTGTACGAGGGTACCATAGACCTACTCGAATTGTGCCCTTAAGGTATCTCAATATTCTCTTAACTGCAATTAAATGAGATTCCTTGGCACAGACTTGATATCTAGCGCACATGCCCACAGTGAAAAGTATGTCCGGTCGACTAGTTGTGAGATATAGAAGACTACCAATCATGCTTCTATATTGCGTTAGATCAATTGATTTTCCACTCTCATCATTGTCAAGGCGAGTGTTTGTCGCCATTGGAGTGGACACTTCCTTAGAGTCACTCATATTGAATTTTCTAAGCATCTCTTGAGTGTATTTCGTTTGATGGACATAAATGCCATCTCGAGTTTGTTTGATTTCTAATCCAAGGAAGAATGTCAATTCTCCTACTAGACTCATCTCAAACTCACTTTCCATGTGAGAAATAAATTCATTCAAATAGCCGTTGTTATTTGAGCCACAAATTATGTCATCGACATATACTTGGGCTACAAAAATATTTTCACCATCTCTACGCAGAAATAGTGTTGGGTCTATTTGGCCTCTCACAAAACCCTTTTCTAGTAAATATGTTGACAACCTTTCGTACCAAGCTCGTGGTGCTTGTTTAATTCCATAAAGTGCTTTCTTGAGCTTGTACACGTGGTTTGGAACTTCGGTATTCACAAACCCCGGTGGTTGTTCAACATAGACTTCTTCTTTAATAAAACCATTTAAGAAGGCAGATTTAACATCCATTTGATAGAGTTTGAAACCTCTATGTGCAGCAAAAGCTAGCATCAAACGAATGAACTCTAATCGTGCCACGGGAGCATAAGTCTCATCATAATCGAGACCTTCGACTTGACTATAGCCCTTGGCTACAAGTCTTGCCTTGTTTCTTACAACTTCTCCATTTTGATTTAACTTATTTTTGAAGACCCATTTAGTTCCAATAATGGTGGTCTTTTTCGGTCTAGGAACCAAGTCCCACACTTGGCTCCTTTCAAATTGACCTAATTCGTCTTGCATAGCTATGATCCAATCAGGATCGCGCAATGCCTCATCAACTAATTTTGGTTCAATCTCTGAAATCAATGCGACTTCACTAGACTCATTTCTAAAGAATGATCTAGTCCTAACCCCTTGTTGGATATCTCCCACAATTTGGTCTTGGGGATGACTAGTGGCTATCCTAGATTGTCTTGGTGTTGGTGGTGCCTCATGAATGGTCTCACTCGGCACAGGCGAGGACTCAATATCAAGCAAGGGATCAACCGGAGCCTTTTGTTGCCTTTGCTCATCGTCATCAGAGTCAACCTCGACTCTTTCTTCATTTTGATCATTCAAACTTAGATTTCTAAGTTCAAGTTGAATTTCTCCTACATCCCTTGATTGATCATTTGATTTAGGGATTTCTTCAAAAGCTACATCAGAGGACTCTTCAATCAATTTAGTCCTATTGTTGTAGACTCGATAGGCTTTGCTGGTGAGCGAGTAACCGACCAGTATCCCTTCATCAGCCTTGGCCGAAAATTTTCCAAGATGGTCCTTGGTGTTCAAAATAAACACCTTACAACCAAACACCCTAAGATGTTTAATTGTACGTGGTTTCCCAAACCAAAGTTCATGAGGAGTCTTTCCTAAAAACCTATGTATCAGGATTCGGTTTTGCACATAGCAAGCTGTATTCACAGCTTCACCACAAGTAACTCGGTAGTGAGTACTCATTGAGCATGCTTCGTGCAACCTCTTGTAAGACTCGATTCTTTCTCTCCACAACCCCATTTCTGTGGGGTCCTTGGAGTTGAGAACTCATGTCTATACCCTTTTGCTTGACAAAATTCTAAGAACCTATGGTTTTGAAATTCACCACCATGATCACTTCTAATGGTTTTAATTGTTGTTGATTTTTCATTTTCAGTTCTTCTACAGAAAGAAATAAAAATATCTATGGTTTGATCCTTAGTTTTCAAAAAGAAAGTCCATGTATATCTAGTAAAATCATCAATAATTACTAAACAATATCTACTACCATTCAATGAAATAACATTGTTATCAAACAAGTCCATATGTAATAAGTCTAAGGCAGTAGATGTACTCACAATGCTTTTACCTTTATGAGATGCTTTTGTTTGCTTACCCATTTGACATGCATCACATAGTTTGTTCTTTTGGTACTTGATGCTTGGTAAGCCTCGTACTAGTCCTTTGTTGGTCAACTTCCGAATGTTCTTCATGTTTACATGTGCCAACCTTCTATGCCAAAGCCAAGACTCTTCTTCTTTTGACATGAAACACTTAATCAAAGCATTAGTAGCACTTTTAAACGATACTTGATAAATATTATCAACCCTTGTGCCTACTAGTACCGTGTCAAGTGTGTCAATGTGTTTAACCAAACATTGACTTGAATGAAATTCAATTGTGTAACCCGTATCACACAATTGATCGACACTTAGGAGATTAAAAGTCATCCCTTGACTAGAAGAACATTCTTGATGTGGAGACATTCGGATATATGAATGTCTCCAACCCTATAACCTTAAGACTACCATTATTGCCAAAAGACACATTACCTCTATTTTTATTTTGTATGGTAGAGAATAGTGACTTGTCCCTGTCATGTGCTTGGAGCATCCACTATCAACAAACCAAGTTGATAGACGCCCCCCACCAATGCCTACAAGACACGAAAGACGGATGTTTTAGGTACCCAAATTCTGGGACCTAATGCATCTACAATGAGAGACTTAGGCACCCATGCCTTAGTCACCTTCTTCCTAGTCTCATGAACCCTAGAAACATGTGTTCTATGAAATTGGGTTCTTGACACTAAAGAAATAAAGCTAGACTCCTTAGGTTGGTATCCTAATCCAGCCTTGTTGTAAACCGCCCTTTGGGCATTTAGAATCATGTCTAAGGTCTTAGAGCTGGTTGAGAATTTCTCAAGCATTTTCTTGAGCTTCTCAATTTCACCCTTCAAGGTTTTGTTTTCATCCTCTAGGGCCTCTTGATAAAGGTCATCGACCTCATCTTCCCTAAGGGCCCTTAATTTCTCTATTTCATCTTTTAGCAGTTTAGTTTCTGTTTTTGATTTTTTAAGGGAAGTAGACAAATGTGCAATTGTTTTATAACACTTTTCTAAATGGGGAGAGGTTACCTCTTCATCATCCGAAGATGATGAAGTCGCGGCTGAAGAGCTTGAGTCCTCACTCTCGGACTCGGACTCCTCTCTTGCCATGAGGGCTAACTGCCGTGTACTCTTCTCCCTCTTCTCTTCCTCAGATGAACTTGAAGAAGACTCATCCCATGTAGCTTTTAGAGTCTTCTTCTTCTTGACTCTTTCTTCCTTCTTTTTGGTTCGTTCCTCCTTCCTTTTTAATTTCGGACACTCGCTCCGATAGTGTCCCTTTTTGCTGCACTCATAACATGTAACATTAGTTTTGTCAATATTTTGTTCACTAGGTTTACCTTTCCCTTTGTATCTCTCGCTCCTTCTCATGATTCTTCTCACGAAGTTGGCCATCTCGCTTGATGATGATTCACCTTCATCATCGGACTCGGAGGAGGATGAAGATGAAACAATTTCTTTCTCCTTCTTCTTTTCTTTCTTTCTTCTTCCCTCCTTGCTCTTTTCTTCTGCAACCAAAGCAATACCTTTCTCTTTTTGCCCTTTGTTAGCAAGTTCATGTAATTCCATTTCACAAACAAATTCATCTAACTTAACAATGGAAAGATCCTTGGATACCTTGTAGGCATCCATCATGGATGACCACAAGGCATTCCTAGGAAAAGCTTTTAGAGCATACCTTACGAGGTCACGGTTTTCGACTCGTTCATCCACCGAATGGAGACCATTGATGATCTCCTTGAACCTTCCATGTATCTCACTTACAGTTTCATTTTCCTTCATGACAAGGTTCTGTAGTTGGTTTAGGAACAAATCCCTCTTGGCGATCCGAGAGTCTCGAGTCCCTTCTTGGAGCTCGATGAGCTTGTTCCATAGATCCTTCGCACTTGTGAAAGGACCAACCTTGACAAGTTGATCCTTGGCTATCCCACATTGCAAAGTGACAACCGCCTTGGCATCGGCTTGTCCCTTGCGAGTTTGCTCGGTTGACCATCTCGATGAGTCAAGTTCCTTACCTTCTTCGTCCTTTGGAGGTGAGAATCCCTCCTTGACCGAGAACCACATGGAGATATCAGTCTTGAGGTAATACTCTATGCGACTCTTCCAATACTGGAAATCTGCTCCATCGAAGAACGGTGGTCTGTTGGTGCTGAATCCTTCCTTCATGGCCATCTTGTTGCTCCTTGGAATGTTAGTCCAGATGAAGAGCACCTTGCTCTGATACCACTTGTTGGGATCTTAGATGGCTAGAGGGGGTGAATAGCCTCTTTGAAAAACACTAAACAGAAATTTCTTCAAGAACTTTGTTAGCACAGCACAGCGGAAATAGAAAAACTAAAACGAAAGAAAACAAACACACAGCAGACACAAGGATATACGAGGTTCGGGGATAACTTGCCCCTACTCCTCGGCGTGTCCGTAAGGAGGACGACTCCTTGATCTTTCGGTAGATCACACCCCGGACAAGATCCGGCTAAAGATGTCTCCTTCTCGGTGGAGCAACCTCTCAACAAAGTCTCAGTTGATTATAGATTTAAGCACAAGACTTACAGTGGCTGAGAAAAATATTAAGATGAGCTTACAGCCACGCGGAGAAGAGAACAGAGCAGAGAGCGCACAATCAACCTTCTCAGCAAGGAGCTCACAGCTTCACCAACTTGCTCTCTCGAAGGCTTGATCACAAAAGACAGAGAATTCAGAATCCCTTTCGAACTCCTCTTCTTCTTTCTGCTCGTATCACCGCCGTCTGCAGAATCGCTGCTGCCAGCAAGGCGTAGCCAATCACCTCTCCTCCTCTTCTGATTCTCTGAACACATGCCAATGGAAATCACTGGCGTCTCTGGATACCAACCAATGGGTAGAAGTCAAACTGAGCAGCCCAATCGTAATCGGATTTCGCCAGTGAACGTTGATGCCCCAAATGTATCTGTTGCAGCAAATTACAGTGAAAAGGGTACTTGTCTCCTTTCTTAATGAAGCTTAATTTGAATCCAAACATGAGAATGTGACCTGCAACCTGCAAGCTAGAAAGACTCACAGCAGATGGTTAAAAACAGATGGTGAATACGGCAATCAGAAAAAGTACATGCAAAACAAACAATCGTGGATCGGTGCGCCGATCCATGCTCGATCATCTCGATCGGTCGCGGACCGATCAGAATTAATCTGATCGGTCCCGGACATCGATCGATAGCGCTGTTGAAAATACGATAGCCTCCGATCGGCGGACGATCAGAATTAATCTGATCGGTCCCCGCACCGATCGATAGCGTTCTTCCCAAACGCGCTTCTCGATCGGTCTCGACCGATCAAGAATATCATGAGGCTATCGATCGATTTCGATCGGTGCGCCGTCGATCGTTCAACGCTCGATCAATTCGATCGCCGGCACCGATCGGTATAAGAATTTCACCGGATCGGTCCGCACCGATCAGTGTCCAGTTTCACCGGATCGGTCCGCCGACCGATCCATGTTACGAGCTCCGAGCCCTCTCGACCTAGTCCGAAGAAACGAGCTCCCTAGCTCTCTCCGACTTCATCCGGTCCTAGAGAACGAGCCACCGAGCCCTCTCGACTTCGCATGCCAAGCTTCCTTCTTGGACTTTTCAACACCAGATGTCCGATCACCCTTGATCCATCTGGATTTTCCCTTGCCTGGCTTCACTCACCAGGACTTGCACCTAGCTTCACTTACTAGGGTTTTCACCTGGCTTCACTCACCAGGATTTCCAATCTGCCTGGCTTCACTCACCAGGACTTTCCAACTGCCTAACATCCCAGTTAGGACTTTCTCAATCAGGTCAACCTAGTCAACCTAGATTAGTAATTAATCTGAGTTAAATATCTGATACAAACTTAAATCAGTGTCAACAGCAAAACAACATCCAGGTCAGACTGTATCAACACTTAGAACTTAAGGCGTAGGAATCTATGCATACCTTATGAGTATCTAGTGTTATTTTTTTTTAAAAAACAAGTGACATATATATATATATATATTAGTCATTACAGACGTGCGCTATATATGTAATATAATACATGAATACGTATAAATTAATATCTCTGACCCATAAATTGAACTTAATAAGGATGAACTAGACCCATGCAGTAATGCAACGGAAAAACAGATATTATATTTGATCTTAACTAAAAGATCGAGAAAAATATACTTTCTAATGTCATCGACTCAGTATTATCAATTCTAGGATGTGGAACTAAAAAAATCATGATCCCATACACTTCTAATATATTTTTTAATTAATTTTTTTTATACTTAATATTATAATCCAATAAAATTTTATTTGCACAACCCAAAATTAAAAAATCAGCATTTTTTTTCCATTACCGCTCACCTTACTACCATGAGCGTGCGTATATACATATATGCCATTAAAGAGGCTAGAACTATGAAAGGACTTTTTATTCCAAGGATACGCCAAACGAGTCACTCAAAATTTTCTTAACCGACAATTCATTTAAAAATGCTGGACAGATAAATTATCCATGCTTCTAAATTTATCCTAATAACATAAAAAAACTTTGATAGAACAGAACCAATCAACCCCAAAATTAATCAAAATAAACAAAATATATGATCCAAATAAAATATATATATAAATCATTCTCTCAATAATCATAGTCATCTTGTTACTAACATCTCTGCACAAGACCGCCCCATGCAATTGGAACTGACATAATAATACAATCAAAGCAATTAAAACATCAATAGCACATATTGATCTAACAATTTTAATTCGCGCATACAATCAACTTTAGTCAATTTTAATTCTCAAGTATATATAATATATATGTGAACAGTTTGCACTTTCCTACTTATCCATTAATCAACTGCAAGCTTTGAATGAATGGTTGTTAATCAAAGCCAATAAAATTTTCATATATTTTTTTTCTAAAGGATGTTTGTGAGATCTTCAAGATATAATCTAGAAACAAAAGAATCAAAGATATATTTCTATGGCACACTAATAACGAAATAGTCTTTGGCATTCACATTATGTAGAACATTTCAAGGGTTCAGTTATGACCGTTGATTCATAGCACGATTTAAAAATGAGTGAAAAGTAAAAATAATCAAGTAGCAAACTTGATAGAAAAAGAGTTAATGCAATTTTATTTCACTGCAGTTGAGTGCACAATAGCTACGGGAAGAGAAGGGTGCTTCATGTAATTGTGCGCTGATAGAGGGGGAGCGCTCCCAGCGCCTCACGCTCTGCACTCTCCTTTTTAACCTGCCAAAAATTGTTTCAGAATCCAAGCGCCATAATTCAAATTAGCATCACATCGCATGTCGTCGCCAAACCCAACGATGCAGAACGCGAATAAATAAGGGGCAGAAAATAACTACCATTATGGCAAAACATTTCATCAAAACAGTGGAGAATTTTATAAATGCTCTTGTGAGATCAGGATACATAGTTTACAATATATATAATTAGTGATAACACTCAATCTTATGAATCTGCCTAATTCAACAGGAAAATTTAACCACAAATATTGAAGCAGAAGGAAATCATCTCTAGTGGCTAGTGGCTAAAAAGGGATTAAAAAAAAATCATCTCTAAATATTTGTTGATGAAATTCTTCTGTCCATATATAACAGAGAAAACCCAACTTGTAGAATAAAATAAGAGGCGCTTATTTATTCATAGGTTTTTATAGAAATTGTAAGAAGAAAATGCATTTTACCTTTTCAACAAAATTAGTTGAGTAGCTTTCCATGTGATAAACTTCATATACATACATATATATATATATCTAAGTTAATCTGACACTCTAAGAATTAAATGAAAAGAAAATTTTGAGGAGTATAACTTCAAATTGTTTAGATACGATGCTATGCTATTGCTATTGAATTTTATATCGAAATACTAGGATCTGATACGCTGGGATCCCTCATTGCCTAATGATACGAGTGTTGGATTGTTAAAAATAACATCGCGGAACGTACTAGAAAAAAATATATATAAAAAAATTCACTACTATTCTTAGCAATTAGGCATTACTATCAATATAACAAATGAAAAAGAAAGTTAAGATGATAAGAACATTTTTAACAATTCTGATAATCCCCTATATGTTTATTATTCAACAACAACAATAATAACAACCAAACCTTATCCCACTAGGTGGGGTTGACTATATAGATCCTTTTACGCTATTGAACTCTATCTCCTACTATATCATCATCTATACTTAAATAAATTTTATCTTATTTTATTGTTAATAACCAAGTCTTTTTTGTCTTCTTCATTTGATATGCATGTTTGTCATAGTTTCCCATCGCCTAACTGGAGCATTTATTGATCGTTTAAACATGCCCGTATCATCTTAAACGTGTCTCTCGGAATTTTCCCTCAATAGATGCAACTCCGACTTTCTCTCTAATGCTCTTATTTCTTGGACTTGTTAGACCTTGTAAGTGTCAATCAATCACTATGTATTATCCTCTCATAAACAAAGGGACTGGATAAGAGGTTATGTCCATGGCAACTTGATTGTCAAAGTATAACTTCCTAATTTGATTCAGTTGTTTAACCCAAATAAGTTCTTCATGCATTTAGGATTATAACATCATTATATTCCACATCTGCACTCAAATCTCAATCTGAGTATATATAAGGGTTTCTTGCTCTTAGACAGAACCAAAATATACATAGCCAATCAACGTCAGTCTACCCCACAAATTAAATGCCACTGTAATCTTGATACAAAAATTATTCTCAGGCAAGAATTTTAGATAACTTAAAATTCTTAAAGCTACTCCTAAATAAGCAATAAACACGACATGAAGCTTTAAGAAACAAACATATCACTTTCACTGTGAATGATGTGTCTGATCTTCTAACTGAGATAATTTTGTTTCTCGACCAATCTTTTGCGCCTTATTGTATCACTTAATAAAATATTGTGCCGTACCATATCATTTAATAAAGATCATCGTACCTTGAGTGGGCCAGTATACCTATCCACCATTAACATAGTGATCACTTAGCTAATAGTTGAGGCTTCAATCATTCTATAATATCAATAGGTGAAACCATATCTATATTGTGAATTTTCATTTGCACCTTATTTTCAACCTGTCAAAAGGAAGAAGTACTAATCTAGAATAGCATTAGAATGTAAGAATTGTATCACTTTGAAAATTTCCTACCTCTACTTAAATGTGAGAGTGCCTAATGGAAGAAAAATACATAAGTGAATATAAGATAGGAAGCGACAAATGAGAAATAACATGATTGCAAGTACTTTTCCAGGGAGAAATAAAAAGATCCAAACAAAGAACTAGGAGTGCTACTTGGTAAGCAACAGCATCCTATGATTGTCTACTACAAATCATCAACGGTGAAGGATTTAGCGCTAGATTCAACAAAAAGCAATGGAATAGATAAAGCTGTAGACAAAGATAAATTTATTTCCTCTCTTTTCATATAGACACAAGAGAGGAAACCACTCTAGCACCAACTTATTATCTCAAACTATTAGGCAACCAAATGATTCCCTTGATGTTGAGGAACCGATCCTCTAATAACCCAAAGAAAACCACTCCTCTCTTTTCTTTCCCCCTCTTTCCCCCCTTGAGTGCGTGTGATCCTTGCCATTCTCTATCTTCTTCTCAACACCACACAGTGGGTATTGTTTCTAAAGGGTTCAAGGCAAATAGCAGTGTCACAGCAGAAATTCTTAGACACCTAGTTGATTTTCTAATTGCAAGCTTCGTGAGAGACTGAGAGGTAGGAAGCTAATCTCTAATGTGATTTTTTTCTTCATTAAGTTAAAGGTTCGGCTGAGGTGTCTTGGAAAGTGAATTGTTTCAAACTTTGTTAAATTGCTAAACAACTAAATTGATTAGATTATCATCGATTCAAACTTTTAAAGGGAATTAAAGACGATACTTCATTAGTATATGATTGTATATGGTGTGTAGTTAAAACAAAATCATTTTAGGGGTTAAATAAGACTTTTACACACTTGCTAACTACAACAACAGTGTCTTGGGATTGTTTCCCTTCATCTCTGACGTCCGAAAAAGGTCTTCATATGCTTTAAAACAAATCAATGTAAGGACTCCCTTTGGATCAATAGGGTTTATGATTTATGGTAATTGGCTAAGAAACACTTATGGTTACACTAGTCAAATATAAAAGTGAAGTTTCAAGGTTTACCCCCCAATAGCTAGTATCTAAAAATGGACAATAATCGTGGTTTAAAATTTCGTTTCATGATGTGCCGATCCGGACAAACGGGCAAAACTTAACCCTACACCCGCACTGTGGGCTACCACGGGGTTGTGGAGGCGTCGTGATCCCACAGTGAACTCCATGGGGTCGCGAAGGCCCCGATCCCACGACAAACTCATGGGATCGCGGAGGCCACAACGATCCCATGACAAACTCCGCAGGTCACGGCGGGGATGCCGCTAGGTTAAGCTATCGCTGCCACAAGAGGCCACGGCGACCTCCACAATTCGCAGCAGGGACGCTTGCGGGCACAAGAAGGATGCACCAATTAAATTATTAAAACTTCGGTTAATAAATAAACCTTAGGTTAATAATTACAATTAACTCCTAACTATAAATAGGAACCGACTTAATCAAACTCTAATATATATATATATATATTAATTTCAAAATATATAATAAATTTTTATTTATTTCTTTATTTACTTACCATATGGAGGCACCACAATCCCATATTTTTTAAACAAACTATTTATTTTTTTTGCATTTTAAAATTTTTTAATTAATATATTTATTTTTAAAAAATATTGAAACCATATCAGCACGACACAATAAGATACCCGTGTAGCATGGATACTCAAAAAAAAAAATTTAGAAGTGTCAGATACAGACACGACATGCAAATATGTGTCATTGACTTTTTTTTAAGTTTGACCAGTCAGATACGGCTAGGATATGGCTAAGACATATTTCCGGATACGTTTGGGTTCAATTGCAAAAAATTAAAAGTTGCAAGGGTTAAATTGAAAAATAATAATTTATGAGGACTAATTAATAAATAGATTAATTACGAACAAAGACGGTGTTGGTGATAAGACCGATATAGATGTTTGAGTTTTTTTACCTGTTTAAGATGGATTTGGTGTTTTATATTTTGTTATATATACTTTTTATTTGTAATGGATATTATGATTGATGCAATATGGTTTTCTATGCTAGGATTTTTATTTTTTAATACTAAATTTATATATATATATGTTCAAAATTTTCTGTATCGCTGTATTCATGTTGTGTCTAATACGATACCTGTACCCATATCCATGCAACATAGTACGACACTAAAACTGTATCGTTTCTGTCATAACTGAAACTCCGATATGGGTCAAGATTTTGAATCATGAATAGAATATAAGGTTTGGTTCCTTGATATTTATAGCTAGTTAATGTCTATTAAGACATTTTGTCCTCTTATAACCAATCAACATCAACTTCCAAAGTTATTGAAGTTGACCCTTAAAGCATAGGCCTATTAACATAGAATATTCTAGTTGACCTCGATAGAGAACCTTGGAGGAAGAACCTTTATCCTTAAATACTCTTACCTGCTTGCGTAATTTTTATAATTTTTTATTCTTATGTTATATCCTTTGTTCATATGCATATTGCTTGTTTGAGTAACACTAACACATGCTTAGATTTTTAAAATCAACATTATGTTCATGTTACAGTGTTTACAACTAGTTCATATGCATATTGCTTGTTCGAGTTACACTAATACATGCTTAACTTTTTAAAATCAACATTATGCTCATGTTATAATGTTTACAACTACTATTGTTAGTACATATACACACCTATCATGCTAGCCAGAATTAAAAATCATGAAATGCTTATTTGAATATTGACTTCTCACCATTATCACTATACATGTACTCACAACTTCTATAAAAACATACAGATCACTCAACCCCTTCTAAATCCATACCTCAAATGCTTAATTTGTTAGTTATACTAAAAATATTGCATGTGTTGCAATTGTTTAATTTTTTGTTATTATACATGACTGTTTGATGCATTCCTATAGACTATTTCCTTAAGTAACACTTCTTATTGTATTGACAATAGTATGTTTCTATTTCTCCCTACTATTCTTCTATTTCCTCTTCCCCTCTTCTTATACCTCTCCTACGTGTCCATTTGTTTCAAGCCAACACAGTTAAATTATGCCCACCTGTACCATGTGTAGACACAAGTCAGTGCTGGAACCATTCCAATGTGGGACTAAAAATCTAGTTCTCATATTTTAAACCAAGATTGGAGTCCTATATTGCTGTCCCCATTAGTGATTTTGGCTCAAATAAAGATACCTTTCACAGCAAAGAGAAACTTTTATACCTAAAACTTTAGTGGCTTATTGATGTTATGATACAATTGACAGCAAGAAAAGATTTTCCTAGATAATTTTAATGACTACAAATATATAAAGGAAAATAAGTTATTTACATAATTCCCCAGGGTTAAAAATTCAGGCATACATATCCAAGCAAAATTAAATAAAATTATGTTTGATCAGATGGGTCTAACAATTAAAATTGATCTGAACTGAAGTTGAAGATGATCTGATTTTCAAAAAAAGAAAAAGATAATTCCATCCAAGAGTATGAAGTCAACTACAACAACCACCACCAAACTTTTATCTCACTAAGTGGGGTCAATTGTATGAATCCTCCTATGTCATTGGACTTGATCCCCTATTATATCCTCATCTATATTTAAATAAATTTTATCTTATTTTATCATTTCTAGCCAAGTCTTTTTAGTCTACTCTTTCTTGATTAATATGCGTATTTGTTATGATCTCATATTGCCTAACTAGGACATTTATTGGTTGCCTGAATACATGTTCATACCATTTTAAACATATCTCCCGAAAATTTCCCTCACTAAGGTGCAATCTCGACTTTTTCTCTAATATTCTCATTTCTTATTCGTTCATCCTCGTATATTTGCACATCCCCTTAACATCCTCATCTTTACGACTCTCATTTTCTGCTCCTGCGCTCATTTCATAGCTCGACATTCAACTTCATATAATATAGCAAATCGAACTACCATTTTCTAAACTTCCCTTTAAGCTTTAAAGGCACCTTACGATCACAAAAAAACACGTGACACCCTCCTCTATTTCAACCATTCTGCATATATCCTTTGTAATCACATCTCTATCAACTCCTCCAACCTTTTTTAAAAAAGATCCTAGATACTTAAAACTTCACACTCTATTTACTTTGAAAGATGGAAGGGGAAAGAAAGGACTTAACACGGAAAATATTTCATAATGAATGGTACAAGAAAGGAAAGAGAAAAGAAAAGAATCCATGGGACATGGGAAAGAAAAAAGGAAAGAGAAAAACAAAAACAAAGGAGGGAAGAAGAAAATCACGGACGAACCCCTCGTGCACGCCGACCCTTAGGCCGCATCCGTGGCTATGGAAGCCGACCTCATGCTCGTGAGGCCTCAATCGTGCGAGGTCACTGCCTCACGCACATGGAGCTGCTGACCGCAGTTGTGATGCATCGTCGTTCGTTGTCGTGCGGTGCTAGATACTCTTGCAAGTTAGGTTGGAGAGAGTTGGGAGGGAATTACTTTCTACCCAATTTGGCAGATAAAAATATATCAAAAATTAATCCACAGACGAATTTGTAATTTCGTCTGCTCATCTGGTAAATGAAAGAAAGAAAAATAATTCATCCTTTTTTGTTAAGTAAAGAGGGGAAAGTTTCCACCGTGGAAAATCTTTCCACGATTTTTATTTCTATCCTCCCAAATAAATAGAGCTTAATGATAATCTCCTATCTTAACAATTGTCTTATTATGTTTACTTCTATTACACCATCAACAATCAAGTCTAATCCCACTAAGTGGGGTCAACTATAGGGATCTTCATATGCCATTGAGTTTTATCCTCTACTATATCATCATTAATATTTAAATAAATTTTACGATATTTTTCATTGTTAACCAAGTCTTCTTTGATCTTCCTCTTTCTTGTTGAGTCTGTATATTTGTTATAGTTTCACATTGTACTGGAGCATTTATTAGTCATCTAAGTATATGTTGGTACCATCTTAAACGTGTTTATCAAAGTTTTCGCTCAATAAGTATAATTTCGACTTTGTCTCTAATGCTCTCATTTTGTATCTTGTTCATCCTTGTATGCTAGCACATTAACCTTAACACCATCTTTGCAACTCTCATCTTCAACTGTTATGTTCGAGTCATAACTCAACATTTAGATACACAAACAGTTAAACAAATAACCTAATTTCAAATGGCCCCCAAATAATATTCCTATTTTTGGGTTACAATCAAAACACTGAATTCAAACTCATTTCAATGAGAATATACCATTAAATTTAATTCATAATGTCTCTACGAAAGTGTTAAATGTTGTGTAATATAATAGATAAACATAAATCAGCTCAGCATCATCCACGTGGTAATGGAATAATAAAATTTAGTATTCCTTCTAGGTAATGGAATACACATCCATCTAATAGATAAGCATAATACCAACACCCCTAGCATATAATGAAAAATCAATATCCATCCAAATAGTAATAGTACATAAGTCATGTAATAAAATAAAATTACTTCGGTATTAAATGCAAAATCAAGATTGGGTTGTGTGAACATAGACATCGCCAAATAAACTATAGTTGACATTTGATTTTATGGAGGAATATGAGGGTATAAGAGGCATTGAAATTTATGTTCATAGTCTGAGAGGTTAATATAACAATGCAGGGAATAAACGTTCAATGACATCACCCAAAGATGAAGCATTGGGAATCCAATTGGAATATGAGCTCGAGTATATCTAATTTTTAAAATAAATACAGAAATTCAAACTAAAAGAGTCTGATATTCGAACATAAACAAGCTCTTATCAAGCCGAACACTAAACTTGTTCATGAAAGTTCGGTTCATTTACAGCCTTAGGGGAGGGGCATATAAAGAGTCAAGTATAAGAGATCAACCTTACGGATGTATCAATAAAAGCTACATTTTTACAAGACTTATCACATAATGTTTCAATCAACATTAATGAATTTATCTTCACAATGTCTGCAAAAGTATGCATTGTTATTATTAAATTGAGACAAAGCATTTAAAACAATGTGTCAACTCAATGAATAGACAAAATACATTAACTTTAGAAAAAGATAAAATTTCCAAGATTATTTTACCAAAGATGATATTGATTATTAACATTTCACATTCAATCTAGAGAAGATCATAATGCAGTAATGGAATTCTCTCACGATTGACAGAGATACAAAACTACATTTACAGATTTAGAACAAAGTGCATCCAATGTATGTTAAAATAAACACTTACAAGAGCAAGCATATCTCTGAGATAGCTTCTAAATGGTGTCTGCAATGCCTGTAAGGTGAAGATGTTAAAGTTGTGTTAAACTATAGGGGGGAAAGATGAAATGCTTTACTACATCTAAAGTGTAACAAAGGGCATTTGCCAATTCTATAGGATACGGGTGAAAGTGCACAATTTCAGTTACTTTATAGCGAGGAGGAAAGTTAAATAAATAAATAAAAACTTCACTTACTCAGGGCAATTACTGCAAAAAAAAAAATATATGGTAATAAATATTATACTGTACAAGCATACCAGAAGTAAAGGATATCCTCTCACATGACATGAAAATAGAAACATTTATCCAAAATATCTTAGAATCATTCATATTAAGTCATAACTGATAATTATTACATTGAGCTTCTGTTACTGCTATTACAAAAGATTGTTCATACTGTGTACAACTCTACAAACTAGCAAGGAGAGTTGAAACATTAAAGTGCTATAGAATGTGATGGATTGGAAATTCAAACAATCAAATGTTTTGTTAGCACAAAAAAATAATAACAACAGTAAATCACATATTTGCAAGAAACTCTAAAGAAAATAAAAGGATGGCCTTTCATGGTAAATGTGGATGACCAAGCCAATAAATCAGCCAAATGATTGCAAGATAAGAATTAGTTATGAACATCATATAACTTCAACATTTTAACAAATTTATCCACCTTTTACAATTAGATCTTATACTGTTGGACATCATAGCAAACCTCTAGTATTATTGATTCTCTATTACAATTTTTTCTGTTAACTTTTCATTCATAGTTAAATAGGGAATGGCATCCCAATAATATAAATAAAACACAAATCAATACCACACAAAAGCAACATAGAGGAAAACATGCAAGATTTATGAGTTGATTATTATAATTTCAGGATATAATTTATTCTTTAGGTTGTGATAACATGATAAATAATTTAGATTTATTTTATGATATTTAGATGCTAAACCATCCTATTAGCTAGCGGAAAGGCCAGGCTAGATATGTCAAAACCTGAGAAGTAGGTAACCAACCAAAATTGTGATTCTACTAAGCGAAGCAAGACAAGAATGAACAGTTTGATAGAGATTAATCTGTTGGACATTTGACTAAACCCAATATCAAATTGTAGCCAAAAAAAAAAAAATCATCTGTTGCCAGACTCCGCCCTCCAACATAGAGAGATCTTCCAACCAATCAATGAGGCAATACTTCCTTAAAATCAAAAATCATTTCCGAACCACAAAAACAAAACAAGAGAGAAAGCAAGCGAAAACCTGTAAATCCTCGGGAAGGTACTCGTGTTTCATGGACAGATCCATGGCGCGCTTAAGGCGTTGGTTCCTGGCGTCCACCACTTCGCGCGGCAGCCTGTTGAGAGCCTCCTTAATGTCCAGATCGTACAGGGGATCATACAGATCCTCGTATCTCAGCCCTAAAACAGAAGATTTATTTGTTGTTTTCAGAAGAAATTATATGAAAAAAAAATCGAATAATCCAAGAGCAGGATCCGTATGGGGAGGAAGGAACGACGAGATCACCATATCTCTTGAGGCGTTTGGAGAGGGCTTTGTAGTGCTGGGCCGCGAACCAGTTACGGCGGGGGTCAGTGAGCCATTTCACAAACGCAGACGCCATCCTCAAATCAGCCGGCGACGGATCAATCAAACAATCAATCACCTAGATCGAGGCGACGCCGACAAGCTTCCACCCACGCCTCTCTCTATACAACAATTATCAGCTACGGCGGAACCCAACCACGGGAAATATAAAGTAGAGCAACGTGAATTGGGCCGCCCTCCAAGAGTTGGGCCGGCCTGACCCTAACCAATTCACAATTGTTGGATTTTAAGGGTAATTTGTTTTGTTTTGTTGTATTTTTTTTTTGTTAATAGTAAACCTCCACTTACATTTTTAAAGTTTCTTCAACGTGTCCCTCAATTCTTAATCATTGATATCCTAAATATTAGATAAATTCCCCGTTAAATGTTAGAAAATAACACTTATGTTTTTTTAGAACATGTTTAAGATCTTCTTAAACGCAAACTACTCCACTCTCACTTACGGTAAGCTAAGAAGAAGATTCATTAACGGAAGAGCAAATGATAGAAAAATAAAATAAAATATTTATGTTACCTTTGTTTAAAATGGAGAAAAGATTCACTAACATAATATGTATTATCCTATTTGTGAGGAAATGGAGGAGAATAAAAGATAAATATATAAAATTATAAAAATACTCTCACTTCTTCAATTAGACATGGATTTGATTTTTTTTTTATAAATACAAATTAGATACTTTTTAATAAAAAAGATTAATTCTTTTATATTACCATTTAAATTAGTTTTTTAATAAAAAATAATTTTTTATATTACCATTTAATTAATAAATCATTAATTGATTTAATTAATATACTCTACTTGCGTGGCTATACGAGCTAGCTCTGACCTTCAAGAAGACGATGAAGTGGTTGCAAGAAGAATAAGACATAATTGACAAGAACAAGAAGAGAAGGATTAGCTTGTGTCATGAGAAGAAAATAGAAACTCAAAGAATGGAACACTTCGGGTAGAAAGACAATAAAACAACATAAAATTGGAATAGGGATAATTTGAAAATTAAGGGTGCGTTTGGTTTACGCATGTTCCATTTTCATTTTCTGGAAAACGCGCATTTTCTAGAAAATAGAAAATAACTTTTAGTCATTCTCTATTTTTCTAGAAAATGCTATCTATTTTTTTAGAAAACAGACATGTAAAATGCAAACCAAACATCATTTTTTAGAAACACGCATTTTTTCAAAAAATGAAAATGAAAAACGTTCAAACCAAACGCACCCTAATATTTTAAAATAAGAATAAGATTAGAATAAAAAATATTTTTGGTTCCCTTCTCCTTCTAGAAAATCTTCCTTTTTATGGGTAAGAAAAGTTAAAACTTGCCAATCCCTACCTTTTCCTTCTTTTAGTTTACTCCTTTTCAAATAAGGTTCGAAGTTTTCTTATATATATGAATGGGAAAGGGTGATATGTTGTGACTAATTAGCGCAATCAAGGTCATGATTACCTTATGGCTGTGTAGTTATAATTGGGGAGCGGATTATGTGTAGACCATAAAAGGATGATATCAGACACTTTAGGGACTACGAAGAAGAGCAAGTGTAGTTGTAATGGAGAAGCAAACTATGTATGTAGAGCATGAAGAATGATATAAGAGGAGAGTCCATGATTTCTTATATCCAAGGGATGAGAAATTTGATGGGAGATAACTGGAGGTGGACTACATAAGGAAAGTGAGAAGGATGACACAAGAAGAAAATTAATGGCCTAATGTATCGAGAAGTTGAATAGGAGATTATTTTATAGGGGAAGATAATTGCAGGTGAATTTAGAATTGAGAGAAAATGTATTTGAGCAGGGATAAATCTTAAGTTAGGTGGATTCAACCATTACATACGTTGTAATAGATATATCAATCACTTGAAAGAGTCTTTTAGTCAACTGATGGTTAAGTTAGTTAGGTAGTTGACATAGAAACTAACAAAATCGTATTCTTTATTGAATAATTGATGTCTCTAAGTAGTGATTGATGTAGGTTAGATGAAGAAGTCGTCAATAAGAAATGGTCAAAGTTTGGAAGATAGTTGATTGATGTCGATGATCAATGGATTGATAGTATAAGAGATAAATTCAATAACATTGTATAGAATGAATTAACAAAGCTCTCTATTGATTAGTTAACTGATGCTACCAAATAGTCAATTGATTGCTACTAGCACATCAAGACCATGTCAAACATTTGTTGTAGAGAGAAGGCTTTAGAAAGAGTTGGGAGGTATGTGAAAACAATAACAATATCTTGATCTACAATAAAGTCTTATTGTTTTTGTTTGCCTTATTACAAAACTCTAATACCTCTATTGAAAACCTTTTGTACTCCTTTTGACCAACTCATAAGAGGAATCTCCATCTCTAGTACATATGCCATGGAATAGGAGTCTGGGCAATCAAACTATGTAAATTCCTATAGCATTATGGTATGTTTGTGCTTTCATTTACTTTTTGTTAGAGCAAAGGGTAATAACATTCACCAATCACCCCATACGGCCTAGTATCATCGACTCCCGATTAGATATAGACAGATAAATTACGAGAGACAATTTTACCCTATTACAGCAACCCTTTGCATGTGAGAGATCAGACATCCAATGAGGTATTTTGTACATATTGGAAATTGATCCCAAGATCAATTTGAGCAACCACCCATATAGTTACTAACTGTATCAACCCATGGTGACATCATTTACTTTTTGTCGCTAACATTGTAGGTGACCTTGCTACGATTATAATGAGAGTATTAGTTTTACATTCACAAGCATAAATCATATTCACCCTCTCCCTCTATCGGCAATTGATCTTTGAGTCTCGGGCTAGAGGTTTGTTATAAGATTTTTCAGTCGATTGAATAGCCATGTTCAATCGACTGATCAAAATCTAATTCAATTCAATATGTTGTTTGAATTAATATGCTCTTTAGTCGACTGATCAATAGATTCAACCAACTGATAAAGATTTGTGCTATTTTTCCACCCAGGTTTATTTATGGATCAGATCAACATCCCTTTCCATCTGCTGATTGGATCTTTTTTCAATCATCCAATCAACATGAACAGTCGACATATCATAAACTTTTCGTCTAGGGTCGGATCGGCATCCCGCTTGATCCAATAATCAAATGTGTTCAATCTCCCAATAAAAGTATCAGTCGACCAATCTTTCCTTCGATTTTATCTTCTGCCTATTAGAAATGTGAATGGAAAGAGGTGAAAAGGAAGAAGATTTCATTGTGAATGAGACTTTAGTCCTATATTAGAAATCTCATGGCAAGTTTATTGGTTTAAATTGTTACACATACATATATTATGTAAACAAATGCATGGAGAGAGACTCTCTCTCACGCGTGAGTGTGCAAGGGGTGCAAATCTATGGCCCAGATTGCATTAAACCAAATTGACTTATATGACAGCATGACTTGTCTACGTCGAATGTCAAACTAGTCGGGGTAAAATTTACCTAAGCGAATGAATCAATAATTTGCCACATTTTTTGTTGCTACTCAAATGTAAAATGAATGAATTAATTGAGATTAATTCCATCAAGTTGACACCGATGAGTAGCAATGGTTGGTGAGTGATCCTGTCCGAGCGCTGAGTGGACGGATGCTGGGGACGTGGCACTCTCCGCTGCTGATCTGACTGGTGGTGTAGATCTCCGACGAACCTGCAAAGAAGCCGAGCTGGGAGGGGTTTCCCGTCGACAATTTGATCCTGTCCGAGTGCTGAGTCGACGGACGTTGGGGACATGACACTCTCCGCTGCTGATCCGACTGGTGGCGTAGATCTCCGACGAACCTGCAAAGAAGCCGAGCCGGGAGGGGTTTCTCGGCAACGACCCTCCGACGCTCAAGTCAGGCAACGAGAAATGAGAGAGGCAGCGTAACTGTGGCTACAGTGAGGATTGTACATACCTTCGTCGACGTCTGGGAGTCCTTATATAGGACCCCGAGGAGGCGCGGGCACACTTCTCGATGTGTGCACGCTTCCCCAAACATACCTTAACGAGCTCATGTCAAAAAAGTACCTCTGACGTCATTCTGCAATCATCCGAGCATATCCCGGATGTGACGGTGGAAGTTTCCACCGTATGATCCTGTGTACGGCTCGGGCGCCAACCCTGCTGCCTATCAGCGACGGATGTCTCGAGGATGATGTTATCCCCTGTCTCCTTTGTCCTCTTGCGCCTCCTGTCTGTTCCAGGGCCTAGCGGTTCGGCCGCTCGGCAGGCATATCACTTCTGCCCTGGTTGTAGGTATCGGTCCGACTGGGAGGACTCCCGGTCTTATGCTCGGATGAGATTGCTCCTGCCTATCTTTGTTGCCTTGTGCCCCGGCCGAACGGACAACCCGCTCGACCCTGAAACCTTTTTACATTGAGCATCGGAAACCTGACCCCTAGTCGGGTTGTCTTTTATTCGGCTCGGGAGATTCCCGGCCAGTCGGCTATCTCATTCCGGTCGATCGGGTGGCCGGTCGACCATCTCAGTCTAGTTGGTTGGGTGGCCGGTCGGCCCTCTCAGTCCGGTCGGTCGGGTCTCAGGGTTGAATCTCTTGACCTTTGACCTACACGTGTCGTTGACCTTCCGCCAACAAGGGTCCCCCATCCTTATCACCGGATCACATGCCTCCCCCTCAAGTCTAGTCGAAGGAGGAGCTAAGTCCGACTGACTGGACTGTCGGTCGGCCGGAGTGACACCGCTCTGCCACTTTCTGGAATGTTCCTCCTCACGGCCGCTTGGCCTCTTACTGCCGCTGGCTTTGCTACCGTGTCGACGATCAATGCTGACGCCCTTCGGATCTCCTCGGGATTCATGTAAATCCTCTCCATTAAGACCGAGCACGCGCACTGCGCGCCATAATGACGCTCATTAAATGCGCCCCTATGGCATGGTGCCACGTGGCGCCTTCGCTGACATCATCGTACGACTCGGCGATGTGTCCGATGGGACATCGACGGTTTGAAATGAACGACCCGATGTGGGCCTCGGTTCCTATGACCTGCATCCGACGGTCAAGGCCGATCGGGCCCGACCTTATAAAGCCGTCACCTTCTTCCTCTGCCGCACCTTTGCCTTCGCGTGTCCCGCAGCCTTCTTCGGTGCTTCAGCGTTCCGGTGACTCCGATTTTCCTTTTTCCGACAATTTCCCGCCTCCTTCCTTCGATCCCCAGCTTCTTTGTAAGGTTCCTCCGCCTTTCTTCTCTGTTTCCCTTGTGTTTTTTTTGTCAAGTTCTTGTCTTTTGGTCGTTGTCCCCTTCATCATCTTCTTCCTTCTGCCGTGTGTCTTTTTCTTGCCTTTTGCTTTCTTACCCGGTCGGATAATGGCCAGTTCTTCCCAACCCGCAGACCTCACTTTAGGCCCCTGGTATACTACCATGGAGTCTCACTTCGATCAGCGCGACGCCGAGGTCTTGCTTGATGGTTATGATATTCCGTCCGACTTTGAACTCGTTCTACCCTCACCATCTGCTCGGCCTCACAAACCGCGGAGCGGAGCTATCTGTTTTTTCTGCGACCAATTCATAGCCGGTCTGCGGTTTCCTCTCCACCCCTTCTTCATCGACGTTTGTAATTTCTTTAGTCTTCTGCTCACCCAATTAGTTCCCAACATTTTTCGCCTTTTGTGTGGAGTGGTGGTATTGTTCAAGATACACCGCATTCCTCTCCGCCCGAAATTTTTTTATTATTTTTATTATCCCAAGCAGTCCGAGGTGGGTACCTATCTATTTCAGGCTCGGCCCGACCTAGTCTTCTTTGATAAACTTCCCTCCTCCAATAAACACTGGAAGGAGTATTACTTTTATCTTCGTCTTCCCGAACGGGCTCCCTTCTAAACCAAATGGTAGGTCGGACTGCCAACTTCTCCCGAGCTAAAAAGATTTAAGACCCGACCGGACTATCTCCAGGCCGCGAATATGCTTGCCGATCTGAAGCTCGATATCAACAAGCTTCTGCCTGAAGGTGTGCTGTATATATTCAGCCTGAGTCCGAGCCGAACTCCACTCCCGAGCAGCTTCGGTAAGAATTTCACTTGCGTATGTACTTTGAGTGCTAACTGATTTTCTTCTTTTTCCTTTGCAGCGAATATCGTTATGGAGTCCGTGATGCTCGGGATTTTGAAGAGAAAAGCGGAGGCGCTTGAGGCGGCAGCCGCCAAGGAGATGGAGCAGCTGGGCATCACCCCGGTCGACTCTCACGAGGGTGAGAGTGGGACAAACGCGGAGGAGTCGGCCACTCAGGCCTCCCCGTGGAGGTGACGGGGGGCGCTACGTCAAACAGGGAACCGACCGTCCAGGAGGAAGGCTCCGATCGGGAATGCGAGCGCCCTCTCAGACAAAAAAGGCGTCGAACGGAGACGCCGCTGCGATCGGCTACTTCCGCGGTTCATGTGTCCGAGCGGACGGGATCCGATTCTCGTGGAAAAACCCCAATGGTGGAGGCAAGATCCTCCGATCGGACTCCGTCTCAACTGAACCCGCCTGCCAACCCTATCGAGGCTATGCCAGTCAGCACTCTTCCACCTGCCTCCCACCGGGTCCAGCGCTCAGCCATTTTGTCCAAGTTCTCCGCCCCGACCTCTTCTCCCTCTGCGTCTGCTCACACGACTCCAGGCCGGAGCCGCACCATCAAGGCCACCCTGCACCTTCCCACCGAGGAGATTTTGCCCGAGTCTGATTGGTCGACCGCGCCCGAGCATACGATCACATGAAGGGGCCCCTCGTCGAGATGTGGGCCGACGCTCGGGGCCGTGCTGCGATGATTCCGCTCGGCAACCTAGCCAACAGCCAAATGCAGCAGGCCACTGGGGTAAGTGTGTTGTCTTCCAAAGTCCTTTACGCCGTCTTTCCGATCAGCTATTAATACTCCTATTTATGTCAGAGATGGGTGGAGGAGATCGTTGTCGCCAACCGACTGGCCATGGCGGATGAAGAGCTGAAGAGGCTGAAGAGTTCGGGCGGCCCGTCCTCCCAGGGCCCCTCATATGCCGAGCTGCAGAAAGTACTCCAGAGGACCAAAGATTTGTTGGAGGCAGAGCGAAAGAAGACAGCCGACCAGGCCTATACGCTGGCCGAACTCGAAAAATAGGTCAAAACTCTTGATCGAAAAATAAGCCTTGCCACCGATCGGAAGAAGCAGGCTATCGCCGATCTGGATAAGAAAAACGTCGAGACGCGGACCCTGGAGCAACGAGTTAAGGAGTTGATGGAGCAGCTGGACGGCGAGAAGAAGGGTCGCTCGGGGGAGGCGACCAAACACAAGGACGAACTGAAGACCCTGCAGGAGGCTCTTGAAGCTTCCCAAGCTGCCTTCAAGGAATATAAAGAGGCCGAGCCAGGCCGGGTCGCAGCCCTGAGACTGCAGCACATCCGCTCGAACGAATTTTCTGAGAAAGTCTGCGAGCGGATGTATACTGCCTTTGAGTTGGCCATTGTCGCCATAAAGTGTTGGTTGCTACTCGGAAAACCTATAGGTTCCACTGTACAAAAATTTTGTACAAAGGTCTGAACCTTTTCCTAGCTACCATGTGTTCTTTTAAATTAAATTTTGGATCGCCTGCGGAACTTAACACGTTTGATCCAAAACTTAATCTATTTGTTCTTTTAGGTTTTGACTTGGATCTCCTGCGGAACTTAACACGTTCGACCCAAGTCTCCTTAAGTTATTAATTCCATTAAATATTAATTTCCATAAAAGGTTCCCAGTACTGACGTGGCGAGGCACATGGCCTTCTTGGATATGGGAGCAACCACCACCGACTAGACAAAACCTTTAATAGAAAGCTAATATTTAATTTCCTAAAATAACTTTAGGTTAACCAAAGAGAACAATCAAATCACAAGGAAAAGAAAGAAACAAAAGAACACAACTTCGAAAAACATATTCGAAATACTAGAACGTAAGCCTCTTGTATTTGGTATTATTTCCATAAATAACTAGTATGATGCGAAATAGAAATTACTAGTTATACCTTGTAGAAAAACCTCTTGATCTTCTACCGTATTCCTCTTCTAACCTCGGACGTTGTGTGGGCAACGATCTTCCAAGATGAGAAACCACCAACCACCTTCTTCTCCTCCAAGCAAGGTTCGGCCACAAAAGAAAAGCTTTACCAAGGAGAAAACCAAAATACTAACCAAGCTCCAAGAGATGCTAGCTTTCTCTCCTTCTTCTTCTTCTTCTCCGAGTAGTATCCGCCACCACAAGAACTCCAAGGGAGAGAGAGAGGTTCGCCACCACAAGAGGAAGAGAAGGAGATGATGGCCGGCCACACCAAGGAACAAAAGAGGAGAGGAATAATAGATGTTGTGTCTTGTGAAGGCACCTCACCCCTTCTTTTATATTCCTTGGCCTAGGTAAATTAGGAAATTTAATTACAATAAATTTTCCTTAATTTCCTTGACATGATTTAATTGAGAAAAATAAAATAATATTTCCCAATTAAACAATGATGGCCGGCCAAATCAATAGGAAGCAAATTGGACAAGTTTCAATCAACAATTAAAACTTTCCTTATTTGTTTCCGGAAATTTTAAAAATAAAATTTCTCTTTAAAGTCTCTTCATGGTTAATAAAACGAAATATCTATAATTTTAATTTTATTAACATGTGAATAATTTTAAAGAGAAAATAAAACATCTCTCAAATCTACAAATAAGGAAAGAGATCTAATCTCTTTCTTTAATCTTTTGTAAATCTTTTACAAGAGAGATATTTTAATTTTAATTCTCTTTTAAATTAAATCTTCCACATAATAATAAACATTAAAATTAAATTTTCTTTTTAATTAATTATGGCCGGCCCTACTAGCTTGGGTTCAAGCTAGGGCCGGCCACATAGGCCGGCCCTAGCTTGGTACCCAAGCTAGCTTGGTCGGCCCCCTTTAGGTGGATATAGAAGGTGGGTATATGTGGGTATAGTACTCTATAAATAAGAGGCTACGATAGGGACCGAGAGGAGGAATTGGTTTTGGTCTCCCGATAAAATTACGTCCCGAGCACACAACTTAATTTTATCAATGATAATTCATTCCACTAGAGAACTATCATTGAACTACCGCACCAATCCCAAATTACATTTTTTGGGCTCCTTCTTATTATGAGTGTGTTAGTCTCCCTGTGTTTAAGATATCGAATGTCCACTAATTAAGTGAGTTACTGACAACTCATTTAATTAATATCTAAGTCCAAGAGTAGTACCACTCATCCTTATTTGTTGGTTGCTACTCGGAAAACCTATAGGTTCCACTGTACAAAAATTTTGTACAAAGGTCTGAACCTTTTCCTAGCTACCATGTGTTCTTTTAAATTAAATTTTGGATCGCCTGCGGAACTTAACACGTTTGATCCAAAACTTAATCTATTTGTTCTTTTAGGTTTTGACTTGGATCTCCTGCGGAACTTAACACGTTCGACCCAAGTCTCCTTAAGTTATTAATTCCATTAAATATTAATTTCCATAAAAGGTTCCCAGTACTGACGTGGCGAGGCACATGGCCTTCTTGGATATGGGAGCAACCACCACCGACTAGACAAAACCTTTAATAGAAAGCTAATATTTAATTTCCTAAAATAACTTTAGGTTAACCAAAGAGAACAATCAAATCACAATGAAAAGAAAGAAACAAAAGAACACAACTTCGAAAAAACATATTCGAAATACTAGAGCGTAAGCCTCTTGTATTTGGTATTATTTCCATAAATAACTAGCATGATGCGGAAATAGAAATTACTAGTTATACCTTGTAGAAAAAACCTCTTGATCTTCTACCGTATTCCTCTTCTAACCTCGGACGTTGTGTGGGCAACGATCTTCCAAGATGAGAAACCAACAACCACCTTCTTCTCCTCCAAGCAAGGTTCGGCCACAAAAGAAAAGCTTTACCAAGGAGAAAAACCAAAATACTAACCAAGCTCCAAGAGATGCTAGCTTTCTCTCCTTCTTCTTCTTCTTCTCCGAGTAGTATCCGGCCACCACAAGAACTCCAAGGGAGAGGGAGAGGTTCGGCCACCACAAGAGGAAGAGAAGGAGATGATGGCCGGCCACACCAAGGAACAAAAGAGGGAGAGGAATAATAGATGTTGTGTCTTGTGAAGGCACCCTCACCCCTTCTTTTATATTCCTTGGCCTAGGTAAATTAGGAAATTTAATTACAATAAATTTTCCTTAATTTCCTTGACATGATTTAATTGAGAAAAATAAAATAATATTTCCCCAATTAAACAATGATGGCCGGCCAAATCAATAGGAAGCAAATTGGACAAGTTTCAATTAACAATAAAAACTTTCCTTATTTGTTTCCGGAAATTTTAAAAAATAAAATTTCTCTTTAAAATCTCTTCATGGTTAATAAAAGGAAATATCTATAATTTTAATTTTATTAACATGTGAATAATTTTAAAGAGAAAATAAAACATCTCTCCAATCTACAAATAAGGAAAGAGATCTAATCTCTTTCTTTAATCTTTTGTAAATCTTTTACAAGAGAGATATTTTAATTTTAATTCTCTTTTAAATTAAATCTTCCACATAATAATAAACATTAAAATTAAATTTTCTTTTTAATTAATTATGGCCGGCCCTACTAGCTTGGGTTCAAGCTAGGGCCGGCCACCTTAAACCCAAGCTTAGGCCGGCCCTAGCTTGGTTCCCAAGCTAGCTTGGCCGGCCCCCTTTAGGTGGGCATAGAAGGTGGGTATATGTGGGTATAGTACTCTATAAATAAGAGGCTACGATAGGGACCGAGAGGAGGAATTGGTTTTGGTCTCCTGATAAAATTAAGCATCCCGTGCCCCCAACACACAACTTAATTTTATCAATGATAATTCATTCCACTAGAGAACTATCATTGAACTACCGCACCAATCCCAAATTATATTTTTGGGCTCCTTCTTACTATGAGTGTGTTAGTCTCCCTGTGTTTAAGATATCGAATGTCCACTAATTAAGTGAGTTACTGACAACTCATTTAATTAATATCTAAGTCCAAGAGTAGTACCACTCAACCTTATTATCATGTTGGACTAAGTCCACCTGCAGGGTTTAACATGACAATCTTTATGAGCACCTCTTGAGGACATTATCAACCTAGTATCACTAGGACACAGTTTCCTTTTATAATCAACAACACACACTATGAGTGATACCATTTCCCAATTTATCGGGTTTATTGATTCATCGAACTAAATCTCACCCATTGATAAATTAAAGAAATAAATATCAAACATATGTGCTTGTTATTATATTAGGATTAAGAGCACACACTTCCATAATAACTGAGGTCTTTGTTCCTTTATAAAGTCAGTATAAAAGGAACGACCTCAAATGGTCCTACTCAATACACTCTGAGTGTACTAGTGTAATTATATAGTCAAGATAAACTAATACCTAATTACACTACGACCTTCTAATGGTTTGTTCCTTTCCATTCTAGTCGTGAGCTACTGTTTATAATTTATAAGGTACTGATAACATCATCTTCTGTATGTGACACCACATACTATGTTATCTACAATATAAATTAAATGAACAACTACAAACAAATGTAGACAATTAGACCAAATGTGATTCTTTATTCATAATAAATGTTTACAAAGCTTAGGCTTTAAGTATACATTCCAACAATCTCCCACTTATACTAATGACTAAGCTGCCATATCTTCTACCATACATCTGATTCCCATTCCCTCCACATGCCGATCGAAAGCTTTCGCCGGAAGGGCCTTAGTGAAAGGATCTGCCAGGTTATCCACGATGCAATCTTGGTGATGACAACTTCTCCTCGCTTCACGATATCTCGTATCGTGGTACTTGCGCTCTATATGTTTACTCACCTTATGAGCTCGTGGTTCCTTCGAGTTTGCTCCGCTATTATCACAATAAATTGTGATGATCTTGGCAAACCAGAATCACATCTAAGTCCATTAGAAAGTTCCTGAGCCATACCGCTTCTTTAGCGCCTCAGAGGTGCTACATACTCGACTTCCATGGTTGAGTCCGAAGCAATTTTGCTTAACACTCCTCCATGAAATGGCTCCACCTCCTAAAGTAAACACATAGCCTGATGTAGACTTACTATTGTCCCTATCGATTGAAAATCAACTGTAACCCACATGGAGCAAATCATCTGCTTGGTAAACTAGCATATAATCCCTAGTCCTTCTCGGGTACTTTAATATATGCTTTACCCTTGTCCAGGGTTACTCTGATATCTGCTGACCATGCCTACGGCAAAACAGATATCAGTTCTCGTACATAGCATTGCATACATTAGGCTTCCTACAGCCGAAGCATAAGGAACTGCTTTCATGTCCTCTATCTCTTTTGATGTCTTTGGAGACTTCTCTTTAGATAGAGCTACTCCATGTCTAAAAGGTAAGAAACCTTTCTTGGAGTCTTGCATGCTAAAACGAGCAAGGATTGTATCTATATATGAAGCTTGGGATAGACACAACATTCTTTTCTTACGATCCCTTATAACTTTGATCCCAAGAATGTGTGCACATTCTCCTAAGTCCTTCATATCAAATTGTTTGGACAACCATACCCTTACGTCTGATAATACCTTGACATTGTTGCCAATTAACAAAATATCATCTACGTATAGTACAAGAAATACCACCACGTTTCCGTTACACTTCTTATATACACAAGACTCATCCGGACTTTGAATAAATCCATATGACTGGATTACTTCATTAAACCGGATGTTCCAAGACCTTGAAGCTTGCTTCAGTCCATAAATGGACCAATTGAGCTTGCACACTAGATGCTCTTTGCCTTTTTCAATGAACCCTTCTGGTTGCTTCATATGGATGTTTTCTTCAAGACTTCCATTAAGGAAAGCTGTCTTGACATCCATTTGCCAAATCTCATAATCCATATGAGCAGCAATGGATAAGAGTATCCGGATAGACTTAAGCATGGCTACCGGTGAAAAGGTTTCCTCATAATCGATTCCCTCTTTCTGAGTGTACCCTTTCGCAACAAGCCTAGCTTTGAAGGTTTCTACCTTCCCGTCTGTCCCTCTTTTCCTTTTGTAGATCCACTTGCATCCAACGGCTTTTACACCATCAGGTGGTTCTACAAGCTCCCAGACCTTATTAGAGTACATAGACTCTATTTCAGAATTCATTGCCTTTTGCCAAGATGCTGCATCTATATCTTGGAGTGCTTCGTCATATGACCGGGGATCAGGTTCATGTTTACCTGGGATCAAGTCCGAAGACTCTCCCAAGAACATGAATCTTTCAGGCTGCCTCACAACCCTCCCACTACGACGAGGTACTGTCTGTGGTTGTGTATCATGTGTGACACGTGTTGCAGTCTCTTGTGGTACTTCATCTTGTACTGTTGGTACTGAAGTAGACATGTCCTCTCTAAGTTCTTCTAAAACAACTTTACTACTGGGCTTGTGATCCATTATATAGTCTTCTTCTAAAAACTGGGCATTGGTGCTAACAATGACCTTCTGGTCTTTAGGACTATAAAATAAACCACCTTTCGTTCCTTTGGGATATCCTACAAACACGCGAACTTCTGTACGAGATTCTAACTTATCAGCATCTGGTTTCAGCACATGTGCTGGACTACCCCAAATCCGAATATGTCTTAGACTGGATTTTCGCCCATTCCATAATTCTATGGGAGTAGAAGAGACTGATTTAGAAGGTACTAAGTTCAGAATGTACACTGCTGTTTACAGAGCGTATCCCCAAAATGAATTTGGTAATTCTGAATAACTCATCATTGATCTAACCATCTCCATAAGAGTCCTATTCCTTCATTCTGCCACACCATTCTGTTAGGGTGTACCAGGTGCGGACAGTTGGGATTGAATCCCGGCCTCTGATAAGTAATCCCTAAACTCTCCTAAGAGGTATTCGCCACCACGATCAGACCGTAGTGTCTTGATACTTTTACCTAGTCGTTTCTCCACATCAGCTTTGTATTCTTTGAACTTATCAAAGCACTCGGACTTGCGGCGCATTAGGTAAATGTATCCGTATCTTGAATAATCATCTATAAAAGAGACAAAATATTCAAAACTACCTCTTTCCTGGACAGACATAGGACCACACAAATCAGAATGAACCAATTCTAACACTTCTTTGGCTCTATACCCCTTGGCCTTGAACGACCTCTTGGTCATTTTACCTTCCAAGCAAGATTCACAAGTTGGAAAATTTTCCAACTCTAATGAACCCAAGAGTCCATCGACTATAAGCCTCTGAATCCTACTTAAGTTAATATGACCAAGCCTTAGATGCCAAAGATATGCTTGGTTCATTTCCGAAGGTTCTTTTCTCTTATTAGAGTTAGAAGATGAGTTATAAATTTCCATGTTTTGCTTTGTGGAAGAAATTGGATTTAAAGTATACAAATTGCCAACTAATGCACCAGAACAGATAATCACTTTATTTCTTTTAATAACTACATCGTTACTAAAGGAAACTGAATATCCATCTAAAAACAGTTTAGAAACTGAAATTAAATTCTTTCTAAAACTGGGTACATAAAGACAATTTCTTAAAACCAAATTTCTATTTCTACTAAAAGATAAGTAGACGTCTCCCACTGCAACAGCTGCCACCTTAGTAGCATTGCCCATGTAGACGATAATTTCTCCTTCAGATAGTCGTCGGGTTTCCTGGAACCCCTGCAAGGAATTGCAGACATGATCAGTGGCTCCCGTATCTACACACCAGGTGCTGGTAGATAACACCGCTAAACATGTTTCAACAACTAGAGCATGAGATATACCTTTGTTTTGGTTCTTACGAGGACAGTCCGCCTTCCAATGTCCTGCCTGCTTGCAGATGAAGCACTTGCCCTTCGGCTTCTTTATTCCAGCTTTAAATCCCATACTCTGAGATTTATTCACTTTCTTTGCTGAACCAGCTTGTTTCTTCTTCTTCTTTCCTTTCGGTTTAGAAGTAGAACCATTTTCAGCATAGTGAATTTGAGCATTGTGACGAAATAATCCTTCTGCTGCTTGAAGTTCTGTCAGTAGATCCGCTAATGAATAAATCCTCTTATTCATATTATAGTTCAGGCGAAACTGCTCAAAACTTCTAGGTAGCGTTTGGAGGATCATATCGATCTGGGTTTCCCCATCAATTTCTCCTCCAAGGATCTGTATCTCGTTCAGATAAGCCATCATCTTTAGGATATGATCCCTTACAGGAGTACCCTCTTGCATGGTGGCTGTCATTATCTTTCTCATAGCTTCTTGCCTAGAAGCCCTATCCTGATGACCAAAGAGTTCCTTTAGATTGTTCATAATATCATAGGCTGTTGGTAAATCTTGATGCTGATGTTGCAATACATTTGACATTGAAGCCAAAATGTAACACCGCGCCATCTCATCTCTTACCCATTTCCTATGATATTCAATCTCCTCTTGGGTAGATTCACGAGTGGGTGCATCAGAGACTCAGTCAAGATAAATTTATAGCTTTCAGCAGTAAGAACAATGTCCAGGTTTCTTTTCCAATCAATGTAGTTTGGTCCAGTAAGTCTATTCTGTTGAAGTATGATGGACAGTGGGTTGAAAGACATCCTAAGAATCACAAATAACTTTTGGTCAGAACTCTAAAATTTAGAATAATATTGATTCCTCAAACAATACTATTTTAAATTAACCAACACCTCATCACACCGTGAATTTTGTATGCCACGTTAGTGTGGACGTATACAAATTCAACATTTGTAAAAGGAGGGTTTTAACCCATTAATTTTATTATCTTGTCAACCTAACTTTTTGACAAATAAAATTAATAGTTGGTATTATTTGGTCACACAAATAATAGCAGTGACTCCGTTGGGGAGGATACTATTAGATGTGTCTAAGTGTTTACCATTACTTGACACTAAGTCCATTAATAAGATTATGCCCCTTCCGTTGGGGAAGATCACACGCTCTTAATTAACTTCCTATAGTCATCCAAAAATGGAAGTCTGTTCTAGTGATCCGCAAACAAGCTCATCCGTTATGGAGGAAGGCACTCAGAGCCAACGCGCAAGCTTGTTTGCATCACTTACAAACCAGTAATGGAGACCATGGGATTTATTTAAAAATCCCTCTCCCACTTAGTTATTTATAAATGAGGAATTTTAACTATGCTAGTCTACTAAACTTGTAAACTAACATGCACACACAGCATAATATAAAAGCAATAAATAGAAAATCTAATTTTCAACTATTATGACTTTTATCTTTAATTGTTCTCCGTGTGTTGTCATCCGAAGCTGCTGCCATATTTGGCCACCTGCGATCCATCTTGCTCCGAGTTCCGCTGCACCTCTGGTCCTTAGAAGGTTCCACGCTTTGCAAGATTCGATCCGCGACATAAATAGAATTTTACATTTTGATCCTATATTCCATAAAAGGAATGTACATGTATCTAGATCAAAAATAAAATCCTAATAAAACTAAATACAGCTCCTGCTGTATTTTAATACAATCATGCACACACATATAAATTGCCCTTGACATGTCCAAGGGTCCAATCACACATAATTAACTAAAAGCCATAATAGTTGGATCCTGCATCCACAAAGTTAGCACATCCTACTATTATCCTGCCTAAATTATGTATGACATGTGCATAATTAAACTAAATACCAAATACACAGAGGCAAAACCCTAGCTCTGATACCAATTGTTGGTTGCTACTCGGAAAACCTATAGGTTCCACTGTACAAAAATTTTGTACAAAGGTCTGAACCTTTTCCTAGCTACCATGTGTTCTTTTAAATTAAATTTTGGATCGCTTGCGGAACTTAACACGTTTGATCCAAAACTTAATCTATTTGTTCTTTTAGGTTTTGACTTGGATCTCCTGCGGAACTTAACACGTTCGACCCAAGTCTCCTTAAGTTATTAATTCCATTAAATATCAATGTCCATAAAGGTTCCCAGTACTGGCGAGGCACATGACCTTCTTGGATATGGGAGCAACCACCACCGACTAGACAAAACCTTTAATAGAAAGCTAATATTTAATTTCCTAAAATAACTTTAGGTTAACCAAAGAGAACAATCAAATCACAAGGAAAAGAAAGAAACAAAAGAACACAACTTCGAAAAAACATATTCGAAATACTAGAACGTAAGCCTCTTGTATTTGGTATTATTTCCATAAATAACTAGCATGATGCGGAAATAGAAATTACTAGTTATACCTTGTAGAAAACACCTCTTGATCTTCTACCGTATTCCTCTTCTAACCTCGGACGTTGTGTGGGCAACGATCTTCCAAGATGAGAAACCACCAACCACCTTCTTCTCCTCCAAGCAAGGTTCCGCCACAAAAGAAAAGCTTTACCAATGAGAAAAACCAAAATACTAACCAAGCTCCAAGAGATGCTAGCTTTCTCTCCTTCTTCTTCTTCTTCTCCGAGTAGTATCCGGCCACCACAAGAACTCCAAGGGAGAGGGAGAGGTTCGGCCACCACAAGAGGAAGAGAAGGAGATGATGGCCGGCCACACCAAGGAACAAAAGAGGGAGAGGAATAATAGATGTTGTGTCTTGTGAAGGCACCCTCACCCCTTCTTTTATATTCCTTGGCCTAGGTAAATTAGGAAATTTAATTACTATAAATTTTCCTTAATTTCCTTGACATGATTTAATTGAGAAAAATAAAATAATATTTTCCCAATTAAACAATGATGGCCGGCCAAATCAATAGGAAGCAAATTGGACAAGTTTCAATCAACAATTAAAACTTTCCTTATTTGTTTCGGAAATTTTAAAAATAAAATTTCTCTTTAAAATCTCTTCATGGTTAATAAAAGGAAATATCTATAATTTTAATTTTATTAACATGTGAATAATTTTAAAGAGAAAATAAAACATCTCTCCAATCTACAAATAAGGAAAGAGATCTAATCTCTTTCTTTAATCTTTTGTAAATCTTTTACAAGAGAGATATTTTAATTTTAATTCTCTTTTAAATTAAATCTTCCACATAATAATAAACATTAAAATTAAATTTTCTTTTAATTAATTATGGCCGGCCCTACTAGCTTGGGTTCAAGTTAGGGCCGGCCACCTTAAACCCAAGCTTAGGCCGGCCCTAGCTTTCCCAAGCTTAGGCCGGCCCCCTTTAGGTGGGTATAGAAGGTGGGTATATGTGGGTATAGTACTCTATAAATAAGAGGCTACGATAGGGACCGAGAGGAGGAATTAGTTTTGGTCTCCCGATAAAATTAAGCATCCCATGTTCGCCCGAACACACAACTTAATTTTATCAATGATAATTCATTCCACTAGAGAACTATCATTGAACTACCGCACCAATCCCAAATTACATTTTTGGGCTCCTTCTTATTATGAGTGTGTTAGTCTCCCGTGTTTAAGATATCGAATGTCCACTAATTAAGTGAGTTCGACAACTCATTTAATTAATATCTAAGTCCAAGAGTAGTACCACTCATCCTTATTATCATGTCGGACTAAGTCCACTGCAGGGTTTAACATGACAATCTTTATGAGCTCCTCTTGAGGACATTATCAACCTAGTATCACTAGGACACGGTTTCCTTCTATAATCAACAACACACACTATGAGTGATACCATTTCCCAATTTATCGGGTTTATTGATTCATCGAACTAAATCTCACCCATTGATAAATTAAAGAAATAAATATCAAACATATGTGCTTGTTATTATATTAGGATTAAGAGCACACACTTCCATAATAACTGAGGTCTTTGTTCCTTTATAAAGTCAGTATAAAAGGAACGACCTCAAATGGTCCTACTCAATACACTCTGAGTGTACTAGTGTAATTATATAGTCAAGATAAACTAATACCTAATTACACTACGACCTTCTAATGGTTTGTTCCTTTCCATTCTGGTCGTGAGCTACTGTTTATAATTTATAAGGTACTGATAACATCATCTTCTGTATGTGACACCACATACTATGTTATCTACAATATAAATTAAATGAACAACTACAAACAAATGTAGATAATTAGACCAAATGTGATTCTTTATTCATAATGAATGTTTACAAAGCTTAGGCTTTCAGTATACACTCCAACATAAAGAACTATCTGAAGTCCAAGGGTCAGCTTCCCGACTCCGCTGCCATCCCGGCTAAAGACTACGCGACGCTCCTTTCTTCTATCCCAAAGTAGGTTTATAATTTCCTTGAATGAAGTGTTTCTTGTAATCACTCCGACCGGCTCTAATGGCCTGAATTTTAATGAAGATATGCCATCCTTTTGTTAGCCTACTCTTTTTTTGTTAAATCGCTAATTCCTGTGTCTTCCGATCGGAGCACGAACTACCGCCATTCGCGTCCCCCACCTTTCCTTCTCGTTAATCGTCTCTCGTCCTGCCTTCCTCGCTCTCCAAAGGAATTTTTCACGAAGTATTTTCGGTAACTGGGCCACTCGTCTAAACACACCCACCTCTTTAAATGGAGTTCCCATTAGATGTTCGCGAAGTACCTTTTGTAACTTGACCTTTTGTAACTTGGCCAATCGGCCGCTCGGCTCACAGGCCGACCTTTTTAGTATCTTCTGGTCGATCGACCTGGACGGAAGTACGTTATTATTTTCTTCTTACCCCTAAGAACAAGGCTTGTCGATTGCTGGTGTTTATCACCGAGCCGAAGCCTGCATGACTTGTCCCGTCCTGGCCGTTTATACTCGTCGGCCTAACTCTAAGATTTAACGTCGCTACTCGACGGTCTTCCGACCGGAGGGTTTATAGTCGCCGGTTCGACTCTAAGATTTAACATCGTTGCTCGACGGTCTTCAGGCCGGAGGGTTTATAGTCGCCGGTTCGACTCTAAGATTTAACGTCGCTGCTCGACGGTCTTCAGGCCGGAGGGTTTATAGTCGCCGGTTCGACTCTAAGACGTTGGACGAGTAGAAAATGTAAACAAAGAGAATGTAAAGGAAGAAGAAGAGAAGGAGATAGGGGATAGAAAGAGGATATGCTCGGAATGTAATTGGATTATATGTTGTTAGCCTTGTAATTTAGATTACAAAAGCCATATTGCATTACATTACAACTTTAAAAATGTACAAAAAGTAATCAACTTTGTAATGTAATCTTGATTACATTACAAGGGTAATTACCTATCACCAAACATAGCCTCATAGCTAAGCTTAACATATAAAGTCAAACATACTAAATCTAATCAAAGGAAGGAAGAGGTTGCTGTTGAAAAAAATAATCTGTTGCCGGAGATTTTGGGACTTAGCTAAATTTAAAATTACACAGAATTTATATTCAACTTACAATAGAGATGACCTGAGCAGATGATCTCAGGCTGCCAGCAAGCGCTGGTTTCTGCCAGATGATGAAGGCAGTCTGCATAGTGTTGACAAAACGGATTGATCGGCCGAGCAGTACGAGCGGGCACGGCAGATCAAAAAGGCTGACCGGGCAAAAAGACTGACCGAGCGGGTAGACAGGCCTGGTGAGAGGCAGGCCAGGCGATCTGGTGTCGGGCGGACAGACAGACAGGTCAGGCGAAGTAGACTTTCTTGCTCGGTAATTCTTCGACTCGTAGCAGAAATCATCCCCTGTTGGCAGCCTGAGATTATCCGCTTAGGTCATCTCGACTGTAAGTTGAATTTAATTCAGAGCAGTTTAAATTCAGCTAATATCCTGTATATCTCTGGCAATAGATTGTTTGTGTCCAACAATCTTGAAATAGACTCAATTCTGTTGAGATGTCCACAGAATGGAATGTTGAGGTGCAACAGACTCAACACGTGCAGGCCCCCTCCACCCCGATTGGAACTGTGTCAATCAACCACGGGGAAAAGCCAGAGAAGTTTAGTGGACTGAACTTCAAGAGGTGGAAGCAGAAGATGCTCTTCTACTTGACCACGCTCAACCTAGCTTGGTTCTTGACCGAGGACCCTCCCAAGCATGCTGAGGATGCTGATTGGCAAACATCAGTACAGTGGAGCCATGGACTCATTCTGAGTTCCTCTGCCGAAACTACATTCTCAACTGCCTTGCTGACTTGTTGTACGCTGTGTATAGCATAAAGAGAACGACTAAGGAGCTGTGGGAGTCCCAGGATAAGAAATACAAGACAGAGGATGCAAGGGTAAAGAAGTTCATCGTGGGCCGAATCCTGGACTACAAAATGGTTGACTCCAAGATGGTGATCAACAAAGTCCAGGAGCTTCAGGTGATCGTGCACGAGATCCACTCAGAAGGGATGGTTCTGAGTGAAACATTCCAGGTGGCTGCTAACATTGAGAAGCTGCCTCCCGGCTGGAAGGATTTCAAGAACTACCTGAAGCACAAGTGGAAGGAGATGAATGTAGAGGAACTCATTGTTTGACTTCGCATCGAAGAAGACAACAAGAGTTTAGAGAGAAAACTGTTCTCTCAGGCTACTATGAAAGCCAACATGGTCGAGCACAGTCAAAGTTCAAAACGGAAGAACCCTAAATCTTCCAAGATGGGACCTAGAGGAGACATCAACAAAAAGAAGTTCTCTGGGAAGTGATTCAACTGTGACCGAGTGGGTCACAAATCATCGGAGTGCAGGAAGCAGAAGAAGAAGTAGGCGGCCAACCTGAACGAAGGATCAGAAATGGGCAACCTCTGCACTGTGGTCTCTGAGCTGAACCTGATCGGTTCAAACCTGCAGCAATGGTGGATCGATACTGGAGCCACTAGACATGTTTGCTACAATAAGCTAAGGAACTGCTCCACAACTTTGAAGAAGTCACTAGAGACTGTTGGATCGTGAGTTTTGCTAGAGGGGGGGGGGGGTGAATAGCGATTTAAAAAGGTTGTAAATAGTAAGCACAACGGAAAAAGAATAAGCAAGAAAAGAGCAAGGCTAACACAAGTGATATTTACTTGGTTCAGAGTCTGTGTCGACTCCTACTCCAAGGCCCGCACACAAGGGTGCTTTCGATGAGCAATTCACTAGCAATTCGAAGTATTTGTTTACAATTTAAAGTACAAGAAAGCTAATGAAAATAAGCAATACTGACAAGAAAAGTAAGACTAAAAAAGTAGAGTGTTGTCAGCAGCGTCGCAGGAGCACCAGAGATCGAATCTTTTGTTGTTCCTTTAGCTCCAGCCTTGACCCTCCTTATATAGGAGGTTCGGGGCGCCCGTAGCCCTTCGGGGTGCCCTGAAGTGACGTAACCGAGCCAACCAACGAACTCCACGTGGCACAACGACGTTGGGGATAAGACTTTGCCTCCGAGCGCCCGGGTACCTCCCGGGAGGTCCGACGGGTACCTCCCGGGCGCCCGGACCTCCGAGCGCCCGGGTACTTTCCGAGCGCCCGGACCTTGATTTCCAGCAGCTTCCTTCCTACAAGAAAAAGTTAGTCCGAGGTATTTATATCTCCTGTAAAACAGATTATTAGCACAGTTCATAGTTTAACAGAAAGAATATTAATTAGATTCCGTCTCTCCGAGACCGGAATCTAGTAAAGATCTCGACTTATAGTTCCGAAATGGTTCTAAGTCGGATCGGCGCCTAAGTTTCCTTCTTGGGAACGCGTCCTCACAATCACTCCCCTCCAGTGACTTACCTTTACTTACCTGCCAGACGTCAGGTCAATCCTTCAACCTGTCTGGACTTCGTACCAGCTATCCGGTCAGCCCGTCGACCTAGCTAGACTTCGTGCCAAACGTTCGATCAGCCCATCGACCCGTTTGGAATTCGTGCCAGCTATCCGGTTGGCCCGTCGACCTAGCTGGGCTTCGTGCCAGACATCAGGTCAGCCCGTCGACCTGTCTGGACTTTTCCTGCACACTCGGTCAGAGTGTTAGAGCAACAACAAAACTAACTTAACCTATTTTGTCATTCATCAAAACTTGGGTTAGACCGTTAGTGCTAACCACACCAATAATCTCCCCCTTTTTGATGGAATGATAACTTGGTTAAGTTAGTGTTAAATGCAAGTGAAACAAACATTAATAGGTTTTTAAGTTAGTTTTTATTTTCAATTTATTTTAGCTAACTTAACCACCTAACCCTCTCCCTTTGACATTCATCAAACATAAACATGAATCAAATAATCATAAATACACAACCATTGCAAAAGGAATGCAAACACAAATCAAATCAACTCAGGGGAGTTAAATAATTAGAAATTTTGCTTTAAAAAATATCTCTTATCCTTTAAGTTATAAGAAAGATAACTTAAAGATATTTCTAACAGGATTTCAAAAATAGTGTTTAAAAGGATTTTAAAATAATTTTTATAATATGTTAATGGCAATTAACATACGTTTAATTTAGTTTTGATTTTAGATTTAAATTAATATTAGTAGTTAATTTAAGTTTAATTTTAAGTTAAGTTAAATTAAGTTTAAAAATAATTTTAAGGTTAAAATAATGTTTAAGGTTAAAAATAAGTTTAAAGTCTAAATAATAATTTTTAAAGTTAAAATAATCTATAAAAAAATATATTTTTTTTAAGTTAACAAAATTTTATTAAAGTGAAAAATAATATTTAAAAGAATTTTTCAAAATGATTTAAAGTTTTTTTTTAATAATTTTTAAGAGAGATTTTAAAATAATTTTTAAAAGAGTTTAAAATAATTTTTAAAAGAGTTTTTAAAATGATTTTTAAAAGAGTTTTTTAAAAATATTTTTTAAAAGAATTTTTAAATAATTTTTAAAATAAAAAGTTTTTAAATAATTTTTAAATAATTTTTAAAAGAGTTTTTAAATAATTTTTAAAAGAATTTTTAAATAATTTTTTAAAGAGTTTTTAAAATTATTTTTAAAAGAGTTTTTTAAAGAATTTTTAAAATAATTTTTAAAAGAGTTTTTAAAATAAATTTTAAATGAGTTTTTAAAGAATTTTTAAAAGAGTTTTTAAATAATTTTTTTTTAAAAAATTAAATAAGTTTTAAAAGAGTTTTTAAAATAATTTTTAAAAGATTTTTAAAGGAGTTCTATAATAATTAAAAAAAAAAGATTTTTATAGGAGTTTTATAATAATTTTTAAAATATTTTTAAAAGAGTTTTATAATTATTTTTTAAAAATATTTTTAAGGGAGTTTTTATAATAATTTTTTAAAAATTTAATTTAATTATAATTTTAATTGATTCCTTAGTCATCTCACTCGATCTACGTTTCAATCAGGGAATCCTTTAATTTTGTGAGATGAATTAGGTTCAATTTTAGGGTTTGGTTTAACTTTGTGTTAGATTCAGATTTAGCTTTGGGCTCAACAAATAAACATTCTTTGGATAAACTTCTGGGATATCGTGAGTCACTCGGACATCATTAAAGTAACCATGCCTTCGAGGTTTTCCAAATAGTCCTATCCATTGAACTTAATACAAAACCTTGGTCTAACTTGTTAGGATCCATAGAGGGTATCTTCGGTCAGTTCCACTTAGCTAAATGCACCAGGTCAAAGCCATATCTTCCTAGACATGCATAGACTAAGCTTCTCTAACATACTATCATCCAAAACTTCACCAGTACCGTTGGTCAAGTTAAACCTTGCCCTTTTACTCTAGTCCTAATTGTAGGACCGTTGGGCCGGCTAGGAGGGGGTTGTTGGATATCCTGCTAACACAAAAAGGAAAACAAACTCTCCTCGAACTCTTTAGGCTAACACTTGCATTAATAAACTAAGCAGTAAATTAAAAGCATAAAGAAAAGCGAGGCACAAAAGATTTACTTGGTTACAACCGATGTGGTTGTTAATCCAAGGAAGATTAAGCTCAATAAAACTCCTTCTGGCGGAGAAGCCTCGTACAACGTTGAAGTGCAGAAAACAGAAGCTTAGACTAAAAGAGAGTGTGCAAGCACTGGATTTACAATCAGTCTCATGTATATAAGGTGCAATCTTCACCAAAACGCAAATGTAAAAGCATCTCATGTCAAAAATCAGAGCCTGATAAACAAGCATCTTAGCATTCTAATTTCAACAAGCACATTGCCTTGTACCTGGTCTCTTGTCCGGTCCACAATGAGTAACTCACATGTCTCCTTTTGGGGAAAATCAGGGACTGAAGATTTATACTTTGACAGGATATCCCAAACAGCTGTCGCAAGCTTCTGAGGGTCCTAAGTCACGCATGTCCTTTGTGTCAGACTCATCCATGGACTTAGCCCTTGGCCCGCACCTTCGGAAGTTGCGTCTCTTGCTCCCCGAGCAATCTTCCGCTCCGGCTTTCATACCTCGGACCCACCGCGCGCACTTCCTTCTCGTCCGCCGGTGTACTCTTCCGCAGCACCTCGTCCCTCGGACGCACAGCGTGCCGTCCTTCTCGCTAGCTGCATCTTCCGCTCGAGTACCTGTGCTCCTAAGCTCCTGCACACTTAGACACAAGGTTAGAAACAACGCAGGACCTAACTTAACTTGTTGATCACACCAAAACAACCTTGGGGTTCCAACAATCTCCCCCTTTTTGGTGTGATCAACCCAAATTAAGCTAGGGTCAACAATAGATATGAAATTAAACAGTTTATTGCAATAACATGCAACATGATAGAAAAAAAATTAAATTTCAAACATTCCAAATTTTAATTTTCAATTTTTTCTACCTCCCCCTAGACTTATACTTTCCCTTCTCCCCCTTTGATCACAATAAAAATGGGGTACAAACGAAATCTAAGGGTTGACATTAAAAAAAATTTTGAAACTTTATTTCAATAATTTTCAGGGAAATATTTCTAAGTCAAGACAAATTTCTAAGTCATTCGACATCAAGCTTAAGAAGTTTTCTAAACAGAAAGCTTTATGCAAGAAAATTTCAGAGAATTAATAACATAAAAAGAAATTTTCTATGCATTTATTTATTTATATATTTTATGCTTTAATCAGAAGGTTTAAATTTCCATTTTAATTTATCAGAAATTCTTAAGTCATACTTTTTCAGATTTAAAGCAAAAAATATTAAACATACAACAATTTGTATCATGTTAATTTCTATTATTTTTTGAATTTCAAGTTCACAAAAATATTTCAATAGCATTGATTCTAACTTGATGAAATTTTTCGATGCTATAAAAAATTCTTTCGACAATGTGTAAAATTCGTTTGAAAGAATATTTTGTAATTTGCCAGAATTTAACAACAAGAATTTGCCGGAATCTATTAATAATAGATTTCTTAATCCGAAAATATTTTTCGATGAATTAATTTCTAATTCATAAAACTTTTTCAATAAAGTAATTTGTAATTCCAAATTTTTAGGACCAGAAAAAGTTTTCGATAATATTTCTAAGTTGCATAATTCTTTCGAAAAACTTCTTTGTGATTCACAAAAGTTTTTTAGCAAAGTTTCCAACTTGCAAAATTCTTTTGTTAAGATATTTTGAAATTCGAAGAACTCTTTCGATAATATTTCAAATTTGCAGGATAAGTTTGACAATTGATTTTCTAATTCAAAAAACTTTTTCGGTAATTCAATTTTTAAATCGCAAAAATCTTCAGGCAATTTTTCTATTGAATTAACCGGTTGTTCAGAAGGTAGAGACCATACCTTACTTACCTCGTCGGCCGTTGATTCTCCCCCTGTTGAGTTGCTTTCTTCCAATATCTCTCTCCCTTCATTGATGCTCACATGGGATGAGCTTTCTGTGTCCTCGGGATGGAGATCGACTATCTCGACAGTTTCCTCATTCTCGGACTGTTCTGGCGTTGAATCGGTGTTGGATTCATCCTCGACATTGGCTGGTTCTTCGTAGATCTTCAAGAACTTTTCCCAAAGTTCTTTTGCATTTTTGTACTCTCCGACTCTGTCGAGATCTTCTTTTCGTATTACGGTTAGAAGATGGAATTCAGCTCGCCCGTTTGCCACAAACTCGTCGCATTGCTTCTTGTTCCAGAGGCGTAGATCGAGTTCTTCTCCATTCGTATCTGATCCGGCAGTAAGAATGGGGGACCCACTTTCTGAAGGGTCTTAGCTTGAGAACCGATGAAGGGCTGACTAAGCGGTCAATGGCCGAGCCGATCAGCCGGGTTGGTCCGAGCGGAGTTAGAGATAACCCATCCATGAGGTTGGGTGTCCGACGCCAAGACAGGAGGATCGAAGGGCCGACCGGGAGACCAAACGGCAGGGGCCAAAGAGCCGAGCGGGCAACCCGCCCGGACAAAATAAGGGCGAGGGGACAAGAAGGTGGCCGAGCGGCCTATGCGCTCGGCTCGGGATATGGGATATCGGTAGAAGCATGTCTGATGATTAGGCCGTACACAAGATCGCACGATGGAGGATCTTGCCGTCACATCATGGAGAGGTTGATACAGTAGCAGTATGGCCTCAGGGACGCCTTTTCTGACGGATCCATATCTAGGCATGGCCCTTCTGACAGACCCATGTCTGGGCATGGTCAAATGCAGGTGATTGCTTTGATTGGCGCGCCCAGGCCTCTTCGAGGGGTCTATATAAGGCCTCAATTTCTTCACCGGAGGTATGCACGTCTTCATCTTGAGGCTACCTTCTTGTCATTCCTCGCTTGACTTGAGGTCGCCGGGACACCCCTCGGCTCGGTTTTGTTGTTCGAGCACTCGAGATCCAGCAGCGCCACGTGCCCAGTCCGTGACTCTTGGTTGGACAGATCAAATTGGCGCCGTGGAGCTCCGCATCCGATCGGAGACAATGGACGTGGACGGCAACACACGGTGACGCTTTCAGCAGAAGAACTCGACGCCTGGTCGAGATAAGAGCAAAAACAAAAAGCATCCGCCGAAGCAACAAGCAACATCTGCGTCTCATGGCCGAGTGGAAGCGCCTCCAACCACCGTCGCATTCCATCGGGCCTTGTTTCGCACTCCTCAAGCCAGCCCGAAGAGATAGAGGATCTTCCTCGGATGAAATGCCAAGGCGGGATGACAGAAGGGGAAAGCCCCCGGCGGACTCCTCCCGAGCGGATCAATCGCCAATTTTCGGAGGTTATCCTCGAGACCTCTGCCCCAGCACTACGTGCCTCCGACGATCGGCGAATACAATGGAACAACGGACCGGATGATCATCGGGTAAGTTCGATAACATACCACGCCCATCGATACAGATGGAGTAAAGTGTAGAGTTTTCCTTACCACCCTCTTGGATCGGCTCAACGATGGTTTCAAGGTTGCCGGACGGATCCATCACGAGCTTCAAGGAATTCGAACGGCCTTCCTCCACCACTTCGCCAAGAGTCGGCGCTATCAAAAGACAACGTCACCTTATTCGCCATCAAGCAAGAGCCGAAAGAATCGCTGAGGCTATATTCAACGATTCAACCAAGTGGCGATGGATATCCCAACGCCACATCGGAGACGATGATGAATGCCTTCACGCAAGGCCTTGTGGATGGGGACTTCTTCCCGCTCGTCCGAAAGCCGCCCGAGATTACGATCACATGCTACATCGCGGCCAACGAATATATAAATGTGAAGAAGCGCAAGCCGCTCGGAAAAAGGAAACGAGCGCGCACCTATTCATGCCGAGCGGAAACAAGACACCGGCCCACCCAGAGGACCGAGGCGTATAATTGATCCCTCACGTCGGATCGCACGACAAGAAGTGGTGCCGCTCCAAGCCAAAGAAGAGGTGGACCCTATGTTCCGCAAATTCCACCAAACGGACACGCACAACACGAGGGATTGCCAAGCCTTCCCTTTGTGTCCAATCCTGCTCCCAGGAAAGCCGAAAGACGGTCGCCTCCCATCGGGAGGCGTAGGACTCATGAAGTCGACCGGACCCGCACCGAGGGACGACACCAGCAGACACCCGATCGGCACCGATCCCCGAGGCAGGAGAATCGCCGGGCGTCTAGAGAACGGTCACGACCGCTCGGGAGGAGGAAAATAGGAGCAATACTTCCGGGCGAGATCAACGTTATTGCTGGTGGGCCGACCGAGGAGATTCCAACCGAGCCGAAAGGCGGGCGTCCGTGCAGATCCACGTGGTCGGCCGCAGAAGCGGCAAGTGGGCCGGAAATCACTTTCGGACCGGGGACTTAGAAGGAGTTGAAGTACCCCGCCTTGCTCATTAAAGCGGTAATAGCAAATTACACCATTCACATATTTGTTGACACAGGAGCTCGGTCAACATCATATTCAAGAAGGCGTTCGATCAGCATGATCGAGCCGAGCTGATGCTCATGACAACCCCGCTCTACGGGTTTACGAGTAACGAAGTTCAGCCGGTCCGACAGGCCACCTCTGGGAGAAGAGCCGCTCAGGAGGACCAGATTAACCTCGTGGTGGTCGACTCTCCCTCATCCTACAACGTCATTTTGGGACGACCGGCGCTCGGCGAATTCCGAGCAGTTGTCTCAACCTTCCATCAGAAGATAAAGTTCCCCGTGGAGGACAAAGTAGGAGAAGTGCGGGGAGATCAGCTAGCAGCTCGGCGGTGCTATATAGAGATGATCCGAGCAGAGGCTTGTTCCGCTCGGAAGGCTCCCCGAATTGAGGTACACGCCATAACCGAGAAACCTCCTGCTTTAATTTATGATGAAAAGGAGGAAGTCCAGATCCATCCGACCCGATCGGAGGCCACGACTTTTATCGCCTCCGATCCGGGGAGAAGCAGAAGGAGAAGCTGACCCAATGCCTCCGTCGACACATGAGTTACCTGGAATTTCGTCGAGCCTGGCGCAGCATGAATTGCATGTCCGACCGGACGCTCGACCAGTGAAGCAGAGAAAAAGGGACTTCAGCGCCGAGCAGAATGCCATTATTCGGGCGGAGGTGGAAAAACTTCTGAAGGCCGGCCACATACGCGAGGTGCAGTACCCGAGCTGGCTGGCCAACGTAGTCTTGGTCTCCAAGCCGGGCGGCAAGTGGAGGGTCTGCATCGACTTTCGAGATTTAAACAAGGCATGCCCCAAGGATTTTTATCCTCTGCCCCGGATAGATCAGTTGGTGGACTCCACAGCCGGCTGCGAACTAATTTGCATGCTTGATGCTTACCAAGGATATCATCAAGTACCGCTCGCCCGGGAAGACCAAGAAAAAGTACGCTTCGTAACGGCTGACGACACATATTGTTACAATGTGATGCCGTTCGGATTGAAGAATGCCGGAGCCACCTATCAACGCTTGATGAACAAGGTTTTCAAGGAGCAGATCGGGCGGAATCTGGAAGTTTATATGGACGACATTCTTATCAAATCCGTTCGAGCGGCCGATCTTTTCAAGGATATGGAAGAAACCTTCCGAACGCTGCGCAAATATGGAGTCAAACTAAATCCCCAAAAGTGCCTGTTCGGAGCCAAAGGAGGGCGTCGGATATATAGTGACCGAGCGGGAATTGAAGCAAATCCCAGCAAGATTAAAGCACCGCAAGACATGCCGCCCCCAAGAAATACAAGAGAAGTGTAAAGGTTGACCGGTTGGATAACCGCTCTATCGAGATTCATCTCGAATCACGACCGGAGCCCCGCCATTCTTCAAGATCTGCTACTAAATTCCAAGGGATGAAGAATGTGACCGAGCATTTGAAGAGTTGAAGACATATCTTAATTCTCTACCAATAGCTGATCCGGGGTGAGTCACTTTATATGTATCTATTTAACCGAGCATGTTGTAGGCTCGGCACTTGTGAGGACGAGCAGCCAGTGTATTTTCTAAGCCACATTTTAAAAGATGTCAATCTAGTTACATCGGGCTCGAGAAGTTGGCCTTTGCTTTAGTTCTAGCAGCTCGGCGCTGACCGTATTTCTTGGCTCATACCATTATTGTCCTGGACAAAAGCATGGAAGAGTGTTGAATCCGAGCGTCCGGACGGCTTATCAAGTGGACGAATTAAGTGAATTTGACATCCAATATCAGCCCCGCCCGGCGATTAAAGCCCATCCTTGGCTGATTTTGTGACCAAAGTGCAAAGGCCAGCTATGTGGAGAGTATATGTGGATGGATCCTCCACTCGACTTGGAAGTGGGATCGGAATATTACTACTCTCACCTCAGGAAGAAAAGATGCACCTATCCGTCCGGCTAGATTACAAAGCTACTAACAACGAAGCAGAGTATGAGGCCCTCATAGCCGGGTTGCAGGCAGCACGGCATGTGGGAGCAGCTCGGGTGACACTCTATTCTGATTCACAGTTGGCCGCTCAGCAACTTTCCGGCACCTTTGAAATCAACTGTGTTCGGCTCAAACTCTACGCTGAGGCCTTTGAAAAACTCAAAGCTACTTTCCAAGAGGTGCTTATTCAGAAGATCCTCCGAACGGAGAACCAGGCAACCGATGAGTTAGCCAAACTAGCGAGCTCAATAACGCCGGTCGCCGTTCAGCAACCAATTGAAAAAACGCTGCTGGTGGCGCATGTCGACCGGATGCAAGGCCTCGCGTTTTCAAATGACTGGAGGACACCTATTATAGAATTCCTCCGTTCGGGCACCACACCATCAGATGAATATGCAGCCCGGCTCCTCAGAAGAAGAGCCGGTCGGTTTACACTAATCGGAGATCAACTTTACAAGAAAGCTTTCTCGCGCCCTTTGCTGAAATGTGTAAGCTCGGAGGACTCAGCTTACATCCTCCAGGAAGTACATCGGGTCATCCGGGCGGACGCTCGTTGGCCAAGAAGATTCTCTTGGCCGGATACTTTTGGCCAACTTTACAAACAGATGCCGCTCGGACAGTATCTACATGCCTTTCGTGCCAGAAGTATCACAACTTCTCCCACCGACCGGCAGAGGAGATGAAGGCATCAACCATCTCATGTCCGTTCGATCAATGGGGAATGGATATTGTGGGTCCATTTCCGATGGCGACCGGGCAGAGAAAGTTTTTACTAGTGGCAGTAGACTATTTCTCCAAGTGGGTGGAGGCCGAGCCGTTGGCAAAGATCACTGAACAAATGGTTAAAAAATTCATCTGGCAACACATCATTTGTCGGTTCGGCATCCCTCGCCGACTAGTGTCCGACAACGGGCGGCAGTTCACAGGGAAGATGTTAGAGGATTGGTGCAAAAGCTACGGCATTGAGCAACATTTCACGTCCGTAGCCTATCCTCAGAGCAACGGTCAAGCTGAAGTCGCCAACCGGGAGATTCTTCGTATTCTGCGCGCTCGGCTCGACCATTTGGGAGGGAGTTGGCCGGATGAAGTGCCGAGCGTCTTGTGGGCTATCCGAACGACGCCAAAAGAAGGGACGGGAGTCACACCGTTCCATTTGGTATATGGCGGTGAGGCTGTCATACCGATCGAAGTCGGCGTTGAGTCAGCCAGGAGCTATGATGATGACAACGCCGAACGAAACATGGAGCTGGACTTGGTAGAAGAGGAGAGGCAAAGGCGTCCGTTCGGCTGATACCATCAGTGGATGAAGCAAAACTACAATCGGCGTAATTCCCGGATCGCTCCAAGTCGGCGATCTTGTGCGAAGAAAGTCAAGCCCTACGACGTCGGAAGCTTGAAGCTCCATGGGCGGCCCTTTCAAAATCATCGAAAGCTCCGCTCGGGCGCTTATCCGAGGACGGACGACAGCTAGATAGGCCGTGGAGCGCGAACCACCTCCAGCCTTACCGGGCGGGGTGAAAGGTGTATCACTGTAAATCACCCTGTGTATTTCATTTTTCGACTAAATACTTGAAATGCAGAGATGAAAAGTCAAAAGAGCGAATATAAGGCATTATCATCAGACCGAAGGCCCCCGAGCCGATCGGCCGGGAGGTTTGTATCCGAGCCGGGAGCTCGAAACCGAAGACCCCAGGCCGTTCGGCCGGGCTGCGTATAGAATATAAGCAGCATTCGAAATCGAAGACCCCGAGCAGTTCGGCCGGGCTGCATACCAGTGTGGCAGGAAGGAAACCAAAGCCCTGCGCTGCTCAGGATGATAGAGGGAGGTTATTGCCTGGAGGGAAGGCCTGAGCCGGTCGGCCAGGTATATGGTTTTCCGAGCCAAGTGCTCGACAACGAAGGCCCCGAACCGCTCGGCCGGAGGTATACGGATCAAATTGGCGCCAAACGCTCTAGCAACGGAAGCCCCGTACCATTCGGACGGATATAAATTATCCGAGCCAAAATGCTCGGAGCAGACCCTGAGCCGTTCGGCCAGGAGTACGTTCTTGGGTAAAAGGGGCATAGGGATTATCCGAGCCAAGCACTCGAATAGGGAAGGCCTCCCTGCCGATCAGGTTCGCAAGCGAATGACCCGTGCTGTTCGGCCGGGCATAAATATTGTTCAAGCGCGAGATATGAAGGCCAAGGTCGCTTGACCTGGTAAGGAGTCAACCTCGAAGGCCGTCTAGCCCAGACGTTAAACCGTAGAGACGAGCCGGCATCTATAAACCCTCCGAGCGGAAGACCGACGAGCACCGTCGTTAAAGATCGAGAGCCGCGCCGATCGGCTATAAACATTCGCGCCGACGAGCACCATCGTTAAAAATCGAGAGACGTGCCGGCGTCTATAAACCCTCCGAGTGGAAGACCGACGAGCACCGTCGTTAAAGATCGAGAGCCGCGCCGATCGGCTATAAACATCCGCGCCGACGAGCACCGTCGTTAAAAATCGAGAGACGTGCCGGCGTCTATAAACCCTCCGAGCGGAAGACCGACGAGCACCGTCGTTAAAGATCGAGAGCCGCACCGATCGGCTATAAACATCCGCGCGGAAAAACGAATATCAAAGTAAGACCGTGGAAACTACAAATATTAAAAAATTCAGGCCCGATTGGGAGTTGGCCCTTCGATACTCGGCTTTGTGGACTTCACGCAGGCAAGATACGTGCAAAGTGAGTAGGCTACCTAGCTCGGACCCTATGCAATGTGCCAAGCCGATCGGATGTGTGAAGGAGAACCCTTAAGAGCAGGACTAACTCTAAGTATCAACGTTAAGCAAACAGAAGAATATTATGGACAATAAGTAGGAAAACAAACAAAGGAGCAGCGTTTCTTTAAAAGAAGAATTATGCCGAACGGCACGCACAAAAATTTTACATCCGCCGAGCGGATGAAATATAACTGCCTCACTCGGGGTCTTCAAAGATGAAGAAGGCGTCAGAATATCATCAATCATGGCCGCCAGGTCGGAAGCGGAATATGCATTCCCTGGGAAGGTGGCCCCCTTTCTTCAAGTATGTCACGGTGACCTTGACCGCTTGAAAGTGGAAGAGACGTTGCCACCAAATTTTAGGCCGAACCTCTCAGTGGAGGTATTCTGTGTGGCTGCTGCTCGGCTCACCCTCTTTATATTTTCTCTGCCGGAAGCGGTTAAGGTGTCTTGAGCAGCCTTCAAGTCCACCTCGGCCTTTGTGCGCTCCGCCGAACGGATCTCTCGCTCGATTCAGCTCGGCCTCTAGCTTCTTAGATCTGCGATCTAGGGCTTGACTTGACTTTCATTTTATCCGGATCAGCAATCGCCGCCTTCTTAGGGCGCTTCACGTCCCGTCCGCTTCTTCACCAAGTCTCGAGTCGGGCCACCTCCGGATCGGCCCTTCTTCTTCGGCCTCGAGGGTTTGTTTCTCCCGCTCGGCCCGGACCCCGACAATTGAAGTTTTTCCAGAGACCCTCCAGCTCGGCCAGCCATTTGCTTAGCCCAGCGCTGTAAAGGAAATAATGAAATCAGGAATCAAATAGTGGCATGGAACAGGAAGAAAAATGAATACCTGAGTGGCCTGCTGCATGTTGTTGTCGCCGAGCTGCTTGGGCGTCATGAGGGCCGCTTGAATCTGCGCGTCCTCAAAAAGCTTGGCAAGCGGACCCGTCAAGGTTATTTCATGAACGGGGCTTGAGGGCCGATCGGCGGACAGTAAATATTCCTCCGATGGGAATCGGAGGGTGGTCTTGATGGTTGGGTGGCCGGCCAGCGCTTCTTCAGCTGCAGTCGCCTGGCCAGAGGACTCCCCTATGGTGGAAGTTTCGCCCAACCGATGTAAGCGGCGACGAGTCCGGGGAGGAGAGTCGGTGGGCTGCGCAGGAGGCGATGTCACAGGAGTCCCGATCTGCGACGGCGTGCGATCGGACGAAGTAACGCCGATCGGCTCGTGTGGTTCCCCCTCTTGGGGTGGCGGAGGACCGGAGTCTCTTCGACGTTTTCGCCGAAGTTCTAGTGGTGGATCCCCGGACGGGGGAATTCCCAGCTCGGCGGGAGCCGAGGAAATAGGATCCGCCTCAACCTCCGTTGAAGCGGATGGGGCAGCATCTGTTTCAGGGGCGGACTGCGCCCCCCCCCTCTCCCGCATCTGCCGGGCGGCTGGGGATGAGACCCCGCTCGGCGAGCTCCTTTTTGGTGGCCGCCTCAATCTCCACGGCCTTCAGTTTCAGATGAGCGGTAGCTTTGGAGCGCCACATGACTTCAGCTGCAATAGGAGAAATTAAAATCAGTTAGATAAAAAAGGTAAAGGGAGTAAAGAGTCTCTTACCCATACGGTAGGGAAGATTGGCCCGAACGGGAGATAACCCAAAAATATATAACACCCCCTTGAGCAGCAACTGGTCGATCTTGTATCGCTGACCAGACAACCAATTCACTGCTGGATTGCTTCTGAACTTGCCGAGCTCCGGCTGAGTCGGCACAGCGGTCTGCCATTTGGTTCGAAATGCCGGCCGCTCGGGAAGTCGGATGTAGAAGAAAAATTCCTTCCAGTGCTTGTTGGAGGTCGGCATATTATCAAAAAATTTAAAGCCTATTCTACTCTGGAAAATGAAAGTGCCCAACTCGGATTGTTTGGGGTAGAAGAAGAAGTGGAATATTTTGGGGTCAAGTGGGATACTATGCAGCTTAAAGAGGACAACCACCCCGCTCAGCAACCTAAAGGAGTTCGGCACAAGCTGGCCGAGCGGGATGCGGAAATAATTACAAACCTCCAAAATGAATGGATGGGTAGGAAATCTAAGGCCGCCCTGGAATTGGTCTGGAAAAAAGCAAATGGTGCCGATCGGCGGGTTATGGGGCCGATCGGACGGGCTGGCTATAATTATTTCGTGGTCATCAGGGATCCCATACGTCCGAACAAGACGCCGAGCGCCCTCTTCATCAAACCGACTCTCCATGGTCATATACCAAGGGCCATAAACACCAACAGCGGGCTCAGAGGAGCTTGCCATCTCGGAGGAGCAATAAGAGGGCAAGAAAACAGAGGAACGGGAGCGAAAGAGGCGAAATGAGAAGGGAAAACCTAGTAAGTGAAGGAAGAAGACTCACTGAGAAGGAAACGGGCGGATAAGATTAGCTGGAAACTGGGACTGGATCGTCGGAGGCTACAGCGGCAGGGGAGGCAGACGGAGGAAGCACGAGCAAGCACACGGCGAAGGGAGAAGACGGAAGCTTTATGTTGCCAGGGTTGGTTGGCCTCCGCCGTCGGATGCAGGTCACGAAAGACGAGGCCTTCATCCGACCGTCTATTTCGAAGCAATCGCGTCCCATCGTACTAAGCATCGCTGCCACGTGAGAAGAGCCACGTGTCGCCTTGCCACTAGGTGCAATTAATGCGCGTCATACCGCGCATGCTGCGACTTAATGGGAAGGATTTACGCGATTTTCGAGAAGATTTAAGCAAGCAAACGTCCACGTTGAACAACAAGGCATCCGAAACGAAGAGCCGAGCGGCTGAATCCGGCATAAGGGCCGAACGGCTAAAAGGTAGATTATGGAAGCGGCTACCGCCCGCTCAGGCACATATAGTCCAGTCAGTCGGACTCACTGCCTCCTTCGACTAGAAGGGGGGATCCATCAAGAAGGGACCCACTTTCTGAAGGGTCTTAGCTTGAGAACCGATGAAGGGCTGACTAAGCGGTCAATGGCCGAGCCGATCAGCCGGGTTGGTCCGAGCGGAGTTAGAGATAACCCATCCATGAGGTTGGGTGTCCGACGCCAAGGCAGGAGGATCGAAGGGCCGACCGGGAGACCGAACGGCAGGGGCCAAAGAGCCGAGCGGGCAACCCGCCCGGACAAAATAAGGGCGAGGGGACAAGAAGGTGGCCGAGCGGCCTATGCGCTCGGCTCGGGATATGGGATATCGGTAGAAGCATGTCTGATGATTAGGCCGTACACAAGATCACACGATGGAGGATCTTGCCGTCACATCATGGAGAGGTTGATACAGTAGCAGTATGGCCTCAGGGACGCCTTTTCTGACGGATCCATATCTAGGCATGGCCCTTCTGACAGACCCATGTCTGGGCATGGTCAAATGCAGGTGATTGCTTTGATTGGCGCGCCCAGGCCTCTTCGAGGGGTCTATATAAGGCCTCAATTTCTTCACCGGAGGTATGCACGTCTTCATCTTGAGGCTCCCTTCTTGTCATTCCTCGCCTGACTTGAGCGTCGGAGGACCGTCGCCGGGACACCCCTCCCGGCTCGGTTTTGTTGCAGGTTCGCCGGAGCACTCGAGGATCCAGCAGAGAGCGCCACGTGCCCAGCGTCCGCTGACTCTTGGTTCGGACAGGATCAGTATCTTTCGGTGCTTCATAACCAGTTTTCATTATTAGAGAAATACCAATATCAGAGTTAAGGAATACCTTCATTTGTTGCTTCCATGAAGAAAGCTCCCCCTCGAATGCTGGTGGGTAGTCACTAGCTCTGGCCATTGTTGCTTCAGACGGCGGTTAGTCCTTCTGAGGCGTCTCGGCTCTGATACCACTTGTAGGACCGTTGGGCCGGCTAGGAGGGGGTTGTTGGATATCCTGCTAACACAAAAAGGAAAACAAACCCTCCTCGAACTCTTTAGGCTAACACTTGCATTAATAAACTAAGCAGTAAATTAAAAGCATAAAGAAAAGCGAGGCACAAAAGATTTACTTGGTTACAACCGATGTGGTTGTTAATCCAAGGAAGATTAAGCTCAATAAAACTCCTTCTGGCGGAGAAGCCTCGTACAACGTTGAAGTGCAGAAAACAGAAGCTTAGACTAAAAGAGAGTGTGCAAGCACTGGATTTACAATCAGTGAGTTCTGTTTAAGCTTCTGGACCAAGGCTATATTTATAGTCTTGGTCCGGGCGCCTGGAAGGGTTTCGGGCGCCCTGGGGGGGATAAGTTTTATCCCCCAACGGTCGGATCGAGTCAAAACTCGATCCTGTTGAAAACTCCATTCCGGGCGCCCCGGATGGTTCCGGGCGCCCCGGACAGCTCCGGGCGCCCCGGATAGTTCCGGGCGCCCCGGAGCCAAAAGTCAACCCAGTTGACTTTTGGTCCGTGCTCTCTTCTCTGGTTCAGCTCGCCTCTGGTCCAGGTCTTTCTGCTCCGGCTCCGCTTGCTTGGGTGATCTCTGACATCCGGAATAGGGCTCACCCAAACCCATCTTCCGGTCTTCTCGAGCGTGCTTCCCTCCGGCTTCTCGTCCCTCGGAATTACCGCGTGTCCCTTCTCGTCCACCAGCGTACTCATCGCAGACTTCGTCCCTCGGTCGCACCCCGTGCCGACCTTCGCGCTAGCTGCGTCTCTTGCTCCCCGAGCAATCTTCCGCTCCGGCTTTCATACCTCGGACCCACCGCGCGCACTTCCTTCTCGTCCGCCGGTGTACTCTTCCGCAGCACCTCGTCCCTCGGACGCACAGCGTGCCGTCCTTCTCGCTAGCTGCGTCTTCCGCTCGAGTACCTGTGCTCCTAAGCTCCTGCACACTTAGACACAAGGTTAGAAACAACGCAGGACCTAACTTAACTTGTTGATCACACCAAAACAACCTTGGGGTTCCAACACTAATTACCCTACCGAGTAGATTGGTTTCGGTTACCTTGTCGGGTAAATTATTTTTGGAGATGCCAGCTATTCTGGAGCCTTCCCTAAATTATTGATTTTCCTTTTAAGATTTTTTTTTCTATAATTTAGTTTTAGTTAAGATTTAATGTTTAATTTGTAATTTAAATTTAAGTTTTTAATTTTGAATTAATTAAATTGGTTAAATTATCTTTCTTTAAAAGAGTGTATTTGATATTTGAATTTTCTTTCAATGTTAATTTTATTAAGTTAATTGAATTGTCTTTATTTAATAGATGATCGTTAATGATTGAATTTTTATTAATTTTTAAATTTGAATTAATCAAATTGTTTAAATTATATTTCTTTAAAGGTTTATCTTTTAACCTTTTATTAACTGTTAATTTTGAATTTTCTATATTATCTTTGTTTAATATGTTATCTTTAACATTTAATTTTAAGTTTGTTAAATTTATTTTTGATTTTATCAGAGTGTTTAATTTTATCCTTATATTTTCTTTACCTTTTAAGTTGATATAATTAGTAGAATTTATTAGATAAGTCTTATCTTTAAAACTTAATTTTTTGTTAATTAAATTATCTTGGGTTTGGATAGAATTTTCCTATATTGTCTAGATTACTAAACAATTTATTAATTTTATCTAGATCAATATTGACCTTATCATTATTATTTGAATTTTCATATTTGTTTAGGTTTAAATTTTAATTTTTAGGGTTATTAATTATTTTTAGATTTTCTGAATTTTCTAAATTAATTAGATTTGTTTTATTAGAAAATATCTTAGGGGTATATTTACAAGTATTGTCAGCTACACTATTTTCACATATATTTTCAAAAATATCCAAATTAACATGTATATTCTTTAAACTACTATTAGCAGGGGTATTTTGATGAATATTACTAACCTTGAGCGCAACCCCTAATTCAGTAGGCTTTTCTGTTGGATCTGACTCAAGTTTGGATTTGATTTCGACTTGATCGTCCAACTCCAACGACTCCTCGTGAAGTTTGATCAATTGTGTCCAAAGCTCATATGCATTCTTGTACTTTTCTAGTCTGCATAAAACATTGTTAGGTAAAATATTATAAATAATTTTACTTACATTTTTGTTCAGTTTCAAGTTCTGAGAAGGTTTTCTCAATATTAGCACATAATCGAAATCTAAGCTTCCTAATAAGCATTCCATTAATCGTTTCTAGTAGTTGAAATCTTCTTGATCGTATGATGGTGGTTCGTGGGGGTTCCGTCCTTCTTGAAGAATCATTGAATGTTGAAGATGGAAAACTAAAAAGTGGTGCCAAGACTTGGTCTTGGATTAGCAGTGTTGGAAAAAAATATAGTATTGCACTAATTTCAAGAAAAATAATAAAATATTAATAAAAATATTAATAAAAAGATATTATTCCAAATTTTTGAAAATGTAATATTTTGTCAATACTAAGCAATGGTGAAAAGATGACGATATATTTTTCAAAAATAATTTTGGAGGGAAAAAAATGAAAGACGTAAGGTTTTATTTTAAAGATAAACAGTATCTAATTTTTCTTTAAAAAAACACCTCCTTTGCCTGATTGGTGGTTGCACCAAATCAGAGCGGTACCTACTCTGATACCACTTGTTGGATCGTGAGTTTCGCTAGAGGGAGGGGTGAATAACGATTTAAAAAGGTCATAAATAGTAAGCATAGCGGAAAAAGAATAAGCAAGAAAAGAGCAAGGCTAACACAAGTGATTTTTACTTGGTTCGGAGCCTGTGTCGACTCCTACTCAAAGGCCCGCACACAAGGGTGCTTTCGATGGGCAATTCACTAGCAATTCAAAGTATTTGTTTACAATTTAAAGTACAAGAAAGCTAATGAAAATAAGCAATACTGACAAGAAAAGTAAGACTAAAAAAGTATAGTGTTGTTAGCAGCGTCGCAGGAGCACCAGAGATCGAATCTTTTGTTGTTCCTTTAGCTCCAGCCTTGACCCTCCTTATATAGGAGGTTCAGGGCGCCCTGAAGTGACGTAGCCAAGCCAACCAACGAACTCCACGTGGCACAGCGACGTTGGGGATAAGACTTTGCCTCCGGGCGCCCGGACCTTGATTTCCAGCAGCTTCCTTCTTGTAAGAAAACGTTAGTCTGAGGCACTTATATCTCCTGCAAAACATATTATTAGCACAGTTCATAGTTTAACAGAAAGAGTATTAATTAGATTTCATCTCTCCGAGATCGGAATCTAGTCAAGATCTCGACTTAGAGTTCCGAAATGGTTCTAAGTCGGATCGGCGCCTAAGTTCCCTTCCCGGGAATGCGTCTTCACAGTCACTCCCCTCCAGTGACTTACCTTTACTTACCTGCTAGACGTCAGGTCAGCCCTTCGACCCATCTGGACTTTGTGCCAGCTATCCGGTCAGCTCGTCGACCTAGCTGGACTTCGTGCCAAACGTCCGGTCAGCCCGTCGACCTAGCTGGGCTTCGTGCTAGACATTAGGTCAGCCCGTCGACCTGTCTGGACTTTTCTTGCACACTCGGTCAGAGTGTTAGATAAATAACAAAACTAACTTAACCTATTTTGTCATTCATCAAAACCTGGGTTAGACCGTTAGTGCTAACTGCACCAACAGAGACAAGCTGTTCACGGGAAACTCAGCAACCTCAGACATCATGGGCCAAGGAAAAGTGGTGCTGAAGATGACCTCGGGCAAGGACCTTACTCTGAACAATGTATTGTATGTTCCAGAGATTCGGAAGAATCTAGTATTCGGATCACTGTTAAGCAAGCATGACTTTCACATTGTCTTTGAGTCAGACAGAGTTATATTGTCCAAGAATGGAGTGTTTGTAGGAAGGGGTTATGTATCTGATGGGATGTTTAAGCTCAATGTAATAGCGATTAGGCCTAAGATAAATAAAACTGAAAGCTCTTCCACTTATATGCTTGAGTCTTCGTGTTTATAGCATGGTATACTAGGACATGTTAACTACGATGTATTGCGTAGATTAATTAATATGCAAAGCATACCTACATTCCACCTTGACACAAAACACAAATGTGAGATTTGTGTTGAAGCGAAAATGACAAGGTCATCCTTTCAACATATTGAAAGAAGTAACGAACTACTTGACCTAATCCACACTGATGCGTGCGACCTAAAAGATATGTCAATACGTGGTGGTAATAAATACTTCATCACTTTTGTAGATGATAACATAAAATATTGTTATGTGTATCTTCTCAAAAGTAAGGATAAAGCTATAGAGAAATTCGCTCTATATAAGACTAAGGTTGAAAACCAGCTTAATAGAAACATTAAGGTGGTTCGAAGTGATCGAGGAGGTGAATATGTATCACTGTTTGCTGAGTTGTGTGCTGAACATGGGATCAGACACGAAACAACAGCTCCTTATACTCCTCAGCAAAATGGAGTTGCTAAGCGAAAGAATCGAACTCTATAGGAGATAATGAATGCTCTTCTATTGAGCTCTGGATTGCTAGAGTCCATGTGGGGGGAAGCTGTATTAACAACAAATTACCTTTTAAATAAGGTGCCCCGGAAGAAAATAGATAAGAGCCTTTATGAGTTGTGGAATGGAAGAGAATTGTCCTACAAATATTTACGAATGTGAGGTGTCTTGCGAAAGTGTTGGTGCCTGATCTGAAAAGGATTAAGATATGACCAAAGACTGTTGATTGCATATTTATTGGATATGCACAAAACAGCACTGCGTATAGATTTTGTGTGTATGAGTCACACATATTGGAGATACACAAGAACTCGATAATCGAATCGAGAAATGACTCGTTCTTCGAGCATGTGTTTCCGTATAAGATCCGAGAGGATACTAGCTCCTCAAAATGGGTAAATGAAGCACAAGGCGAAGAAGAAGATGATGATGATGAGGAACCTATGGAGGTTGAGCCTAGACGGAGCAAAAGAGTTCAGGTAGAAAAATCCTATGGATCGGATTTTATCACTTTCGTGTTGGAGAGTGAGCCCCGAAGTTACTCAAAAGTTGTAGGCTCTTCTGATGGACCTCATTGGAGAGAGGCAATTACATCTGAGATAGAATCTATCTTGCAAAATCACACTTGGGAACTTGTGGATCTTCCTCCGGGAAGTAAACCACTAGGTTGCAAGTGGATTTTTAAGAAGAAAATGAAGTCAGATGGTACGATTGATAAGTATAAGGCCAGACTGGTAATCAAAGCATACCGACAACGAGAAGACCTCGATTACTTTGACACGTATTCTTCGGTGTCAAAAATAACTTCCATTAGAGTATTGTTGGCTATTGCCGCTCTATGGAATCTCGAAATATATTAAATGGATGTAAAGACTGCCTTTCTAAACGGGGATTTAGAAGAGGAGATCTTGAATATCAATGAATGTGATAAATGTGTCTAAATAAAAGACACAGAAAGTGATTATGTCATCTTGTGCCTCTATGCAGACGACATACTTATCATTGGAAGTAATGATAAGATAATAACATCCACAAAAGGTATGTTAAGCTCAAGATTTGATATGAAAGACATGGGCCTAGCTGATGTGATTCTAGGAATCAAAATTCTTAGAACAACAGAAGAACTTATTCTTAGTCAGTCCCATTATATGGACAAAATTATTGAGAAATTCACTAAGGGTAATACTGCGTTGGCACGAACACCGATAGATATGAGTCAACATCTATCGAAAAATCAAAGTGAAAGTATCTCTCAGATAGAGTACTCTCGAGTGATTGGAATTTGATGTACTTGATGAGTTGTACACGACCAGACTTGGCCTACACAGTAAGCAAACTGAGTAGATACACGAGTAATCCCGATGTTGAGCACTGAAAAGGGATAACAAGAGTACTGAGGTACTTGAGGTATACTCGTGAATATGGACTGCACTATACAAAATATCCTACTATGATCGAAGGATACAGCGATGCAAGTTGGATATCTGATATAAAAGACTCTAAGTGTACGACTGGATATGTCTTCACTCTAGAGGTGCAGTCATTTCCTGAAAATCTTCTAAGCAAACCATAATAACTAGATCCACGATGGAGTATGGGTTTATAGCTCTTGGCAAATGTGGTGAAGATGCTGAATGACTACAACAATTCTTAGAAGATATTCCACGATGACCGAAACCTGTGCCGACAATTTGCATATATTGCGATAGTCAATCAACAATCGATTGGGCACAGAGCCATCTGTATAATGGTAAGTCTAGACATATACATCGTAGACATAATACTATTAGACAACTACTCTCAACGGGAGTTATCACTGTTGATTATGTGAAGTCAAAGGATAACCTAGCGGATTCGCTAACCAAAGGGTTAAATCGAGAGTTAGTTGCAAGCTCCTCACGAGGAATGAGCTTGATGTCATTGTCAGTGATCAGTGTAGAGGACACCCAACCTATGCTAGCTGAAGATCCCAAGAACTAGGTTCAAAGGAACAACTAATCTACACTGACTAGATATACTGTGGGGAATAGCCCAATGAAATAGTGACTAGACGAGGGTAAGCCGATAGGTTTTTAATGATCAATAAGAATATATGACAGCTCTTGAGGGATCACCTATGTGAGAAAGAAGTGGGGTTGCTTCGAAGAGAATTGGAGGCACAATTCTTAGAGTTTCTCACAGAACTAGACGTGTTTATGGCTAAGAACGAACACACTCATGAGAATTGAGCTGTATCAGGGAGAGTCTTGTGTGAGATTTGTCACTACTTACACAAATGCCAGTATAGTTCAAAGACATCGTGTCTACTATCAGCCAGTAAGCAACCAGATCTTCACAAGGGAAGGTTCAAAGGGTAAAACCTACATATCCTATACTTGACTCAACTGCTGAATGCTATCACATACCCTATTTCCATTCATGTGGGGAATTGTTAAATATGTGAATGGAGAAGAGGTGGAAGAAGAGAGAAGCTCCATTATGAATGAGACTTTAGTCCCACATTGAGAGCTTCAAGGCTTGTTGGTTGGTTTATATTAATTCACATACATTGAGGATGTGAACAAATGCATGGGGAAAGACTCTCTCTCACATGTGGGTGCGCAGGGGGGATGGTACAAATCCAAGGCCCGGATTGCACTGAACCAGGTTGGCTCATGTGCGGGCACGACCTGCGCACGTCGAATGTCGGACCGATCGGGGCAAAATTTTCCTAAGTGGAATAACCAATATTTTTCCACTTAAACCTTTTGCTTCTGTGTAATGGATGCATTAAGTTTGAGATTAATGCATACTCTAAACGTTCGAGTAATAATGAGTGAAATAGTAGACGTTTCACTGCTCGGCTAGTAATGGTCATTAATCGACCATTAACTCTGTCGTTGATCTTAGCTCCTATATAAGGAGGATGCGATCACAGGCAGAGAACACACACGCAATGAAGCAAGCAGAAGCTCTCCACCTCATTCCCCTCCTCTGTCGTGCTACTCCTGCTCTGCAGAGTGCCCGTGATAGCGATCGGGTGTCACTCAGCTCGTCGTGACCACCAGCGCTTGGTAGGGTTCACGGTCAAACCGTTGTATTCTGGGAAATAGACGACTCAAGTAAGTCTCGAAGCACAACCGGAGTTGGGGGCGAATCTGTTTCAAGGAAACTGCGACTCTCGCGGGCCTCGATCAGCTCGCCCGATTGACCGATCCGCCCTCTGCTTGGCCAACTTGCCCTCTTGGCCAACCTGCCCTCTGCTTGGCTGATCCGCCCTCTGCTCGGTCGATCCACCCTCTGCTCGGCCGATCTGCCTTGTGCTTGGTTGACCTGCCCTTTTGGCCGATCCACCCTCTGCTCGGTCGATCCGCCCTCCGCTCGACCGATCCACCCTCCGCTCGGTCGATCCACCCTCCGCTCAGCCGATCCGCCCTCCGCTTGATCGATCTGCCCTCTGCTCAATTGATCCGCCCTCCGCTCGGTCGATCCGCCCTCCGCTCGGCTGATCTGCCCTCTACTCGGCTCTGCTCGGTTGATCCGCCCTCCTCTTGGCTGATCTGCCCCCTGCTTGGCCGACCTGCCCTCTCGAACGATCTGTCCTGTGCTTGGCCGACCGTCCCTCTTGCCCGATCCGCCCTCCGCTCATTCGATCCGCCCTCCGCTCGACTGACTTGCCCTCTCGGCCGATCCGTCTGCTCGGCAACACAGACTAGCGGCTCAGTCGATCTTCTTGCTCGGCAATTCTTTGGCTCGTAGCAGAAACCAGCCCTTGCTGGCAGCTTGAGATTATTCACTCAGGTCATCTCGACTGTAAGTTGAATTTAATTCAGAGTAGTTTAAATTCAGCTAATACCCTGTATATCTTCGGCAACAGATTGTTTGTGTCCAACAGTTACTAGCTAAGATGTCAAGTCTTGAGAATATATAGCATCTCCTACTATTGGAGTGACTGGAAGTGTCCTCTCATTTGATTAAATCCCTTCTGCAGTAGAGTCTCCAAACGAGTAAATCAATCATCTGACTCAAGAGGATAACATGGGTAGGCCATTCAGACTCAGGGAGCACTCGATAGTCGGCTAGTGAAATCCCAGCAGCTTAGCTTAATCATCCCAAGTTTATAAGTTGAGATTATCAACTCAAGTCATCCAACAGATAAGTCTGAATTGGTTTTCTGTAATTTTAATTGAGAAGATCCTTATAACTCTAGCAAGAATCTTAAAAGGAAGATTACAAAACAATCTTTTAACAGAAGATTGCCCAACAAGTTCTTTGATGGCGGTCTTTTGAATTTTTAGGAGATTTTGTTATGGGTTTAGGCCTATAAATAGAACCTAGGGGTGTCGACTAAAGATCATCAAAGGTTCTAGAAAGGGACCCTAATCGAGGGTTTATGACAAAAACCCTAGGAGGGAGAACCGCCTTCGAAGAGCTTAGAGATTATGTCTGTCAAGGAGCACGTGTAGATCTTCTAGAGACATTGACATCATCTACAAACTGAGTTCTTCTTGTATATTGTAACAAAACATGATTATGCTCACCCCAGGTGTCATTCATAGTCTGTCCCTAGGTTATGTGAAGGGAGGTAAATCATAGGGTCAGCTTATAGCCGACCGCCAAGTGGCTAGAAGGTGAGAGGGGTTTTTGTCCCCCGAGGGCATGCAACCTCCAAGAATTGATCTCTTACACATTGTAGCAAAGTTGCCACCCTCCAACCAACTGGGTACCCCTGTGGGGACCATTCTTCTTGCATATTACTTTCATTTAAAGTTGTAGAACATTTTTTCTCAATGTCGTTGGCTTGTATCTCTATCGTGATGGAGTAGTCTTCCTAATTCTAGGATCAAGGAGTAACCTAAGGATTGGTTGACAACTTTAATATATTTTTATCTTTTCATCGATGATTTGTGTGATTCTTGAGTTAGTTCTAGTGTGTTCAATTATTTACTTATGTTGTGGGATTTAGAATTAGTGATGAATCTCTATAAGATGGACTGAGAGATGAACCCTAACATATAATCAAAGCATATAAAGATATGTTGAATTCATAGAGATTAGGGGATAAACCTAACAGTGAACTCTATTCTCCGACCTATAAAACTAAACTAGAGAGTTCGTTATGAAAGTAAATCTAACTCTCTCGAGGATCCCATTGGTTGTCACAGAGTATAAAGGGTTTGTCTTAGTTAAATGTCATGAAAATAGAATTGTATTAGGATAGACACGCAGACACATTGATTACCTTAGGACATGTCCCTTCAAGTATAATCTAACATTGAGATAAAAAAGAGAATCATAACTAATTCGTCAATGATCCTTATGGCGAAACTAAATGTTGTGCCCAAAGGATGTCCACATATCTCTATAATGACATGATATTATTCACTTTGGGCCTAGACCCTCATGACTTTGCTCTTGGACTCTACCCAAAAGGTCTTATACCAATGGAGATATCATGCATCCTTTTAACCCCATGATCTTTACCAAATGTTTCCAATGTGGGACTTTGATTGAACCCCAACAATCTTCCCCTCAAACGAAGGACCACAATTATTCTCATGGTCCATGCCTTCCTGAGAGCACCTGGTCACCTTGACCTGCTCTGGGCCTCCCCGCAAGCATCCACACCCGGTCACCTTGACCTACTCCGGACCTCCCCACGAGCATTTTGTCACCTTGACATGTTTCGAGCCTCCCTGAGAGCATCCGGTCACCTTGACCTACTCGCCTCCCGTAAGTACTGGTCACCCTGACCTGTTTCAGGCCTCCCCGCAAGCATTCAATTATCCTGACCTACTCCGGGCCTCCCCGTAAGTATCCGCTTCCGGTCACTCTTGACCTGCTCTGGGTCTCCCTAACCTACTTACCTCCCCGCAAGTATCCGATCACCTTGACCTGTTCCAGGTCTCCCTCATCCGGTCACCTTGACCGAACATCCGGTCATCCTTACCTACTTCGAGTCTCCCAGCGAGCATTCAGTCACCATGACCTGCTTTGGATCTCCTCGCAAGTATCCGGTCACCCTAACCTACTTCGAGCTCACCCTCAACTTCGTTCAAGGCCGCCCCACATTGCATCTGGTTTGAACCATGTCTCTAATACCATTTATTGTGCAAAAGGATGCCCACATATCTCTATAATAGCATTATATTGTCCACTTTGGGCCTAGACCCTCATGCTTTGCTCTTAGGCTCTACCCAAAAGGTCTCATACCAATGGAGATATCATTGTATCCTTTTAACCCATGATCTTTATCAAATCTTTCTAATGTGAGACTTTGATTGAACTCCAATACTAAAGTCCTAGAATTGCCTCAAAAAATAAATTTCTTACCGTTCTCATTCAAGCATTCTTCGTTCCCTTAACCCATTTTCACAGCTACTCTCGTCTAGATTCTTCTAGATAACCTGCTTTGCAAGTAAATTGGTATTCAACAACACGATCTCACTTAATGATATTTTATTACTTGATGACGATCATTCAGGGGGCGTTTGGTTTAGGGTAATAGGAGTGGGGAATAGGAATGAGAGTCATTGATTACCATTGTTAATGTTTGGATTATAGGAATAGGAATACAAATAAGGGAATGAATCCTTGAAATTGGGTAATAACTCATTCTCATGTACCTCCCCTTCAACGAGCCATTACCCTATTTTCATCAATCAAAATATTCCCTTATTCCAAAAATACTCTTGACTTAAAACTAAAATTTTCTCCATTAATATCAAATATCAAAATATATTTATTTATTTATTCTTTCATATCACTTCTCTCTCCTTGTTCTCTCTCATCATTTTATCACACACTTTCTCTCTCCTTAATCTCTCCTATTACTTTCTCTTTCCCCTTTTTTCTCATTACACTTTTTCTCTCATCACACTTTCTCTCTCCTCAATCTCTCCCATCACACTCTTTTTTTCTCTTTTTTTTCTCATCACACTTTCTCTCTCCTCAATTTCTCTTGTCACACTCCCTCCTTTTTTTCCTCAACACACTTTCTCTCTCAACACATTTTCTCTCTCATCATACTTTCTCTTTTCTCAATCTCTCCCATCATACTGATTGTTCTCTTTTTTTCTTATCACACTTTCTCTCTCACCATACTTTTTCTCTCCTTAATCTCTCTCATCACACTCTCTCTCCTCATTTTTTCTCATTATATTTTCTCTCTCATTTTCTCTCATCATGCTCTCTCCAATCACACTCTCTTTTCTCATTTTCTCTCATCACACTTTCTCTCTCTTCATTCTTTCTCATCATACTTTCTCTCTCATCATTCTCTTTTATCATATTTTTCTCTCACATTCATCTTTCTCTCACATCTAATTTTTTCTCTTATTTTCCTTTAAGGGTAAAAGAGGAAATTTTGATTTATTCCGATAGAAGATATGCAACTAACCAAACATTGCTTTTAAAAGTAAGATTCGTGCTCATACTCATTCTCATTCCATAATACATTGATTCTCATTCCGATTCCTATTCCTAGGAAAGAACCAAACACTCCCTCACTTGTGGTTAGCACACATCAGATATGCATCGATTCATTGCTCTAAAGAGGAATCACTACAATAATATGTTTCATATCATCAGAATCTAATCCTTACACCTTAAAGATGATGATTGACTAATCTTAAGCTCTGAAACTGGTTGAAAACAATACAATACATCAAAACGAAACCAAATAATGCATCATAGGATCTAGTTATCACCATCTATAAGAAAATCAAAAACTGAATGTAATGGAAACAAAGGAGCTGACTTGAATCCAATGTCAAAGCCATTGTTCCTTACTGGTTGTCGAAGAGAATTTCTGCAAGTGCAACGGAGTCTTTTACAAGAATGGACAACAATCGGAGTTCCGTCTCAATGGAGGAGAGAGGAGAGAGAGCATATAACAAGTCAGTCGTCTATTAATGTTAACAAATTATGTTATTAGATCTGCACATACCATTCATATCCAATATTTTAAACTCCTTTCATAGATCATCCATTATATCATTTAATTAGAGTTTAATTTTAATGAAAATTGTTGTGTGTTATTAATTAAGTATTAACAGACCTTATGGAGACTTAATCCTTCAACCTTATTATTGTTGTTTCATATTTCTCTCTACTATCAATCTAACTTAAAGTATTAGTTGGGAGAGGTCTTCTTGGGATCATCTGAATCCATTCTAAGAGTATCCATATTAATTATCTTATCTAAAGATTTTATTTTAAATTTTAAATAAAATAGTTCAAAAATCTTTGCATCACCTATTATATATTTTTTTTAATTTAATATTTATGGACATTACTAATCTAAATTTAAGGATTAAATTTCATTCCTTAAATATTATTGTATGCCTCAATAGATCAATTAAATCATATTCATTTCCCTATCAAGAATTAGCGTCCATCATTAAGTAATTTACATACTAAATTAGCGTCCATCATTAAGTAATTTGCATACTAACACTAGACGGCTAGATTTCCAAAACTTATTAAAGATAAAACAAATGCATGGACTAAAGAGAAAGAGTACAAGCTATCTTGTAGTTATATTCCTTCTCAGTCAAACTCATTCAACATTTGTTTTGTTTTTTTTAAAATAAAAGAGTGAATTAAAAAAACAAAAGCACACGTGTATAACGCCCCGGCGCCCTTTTTTTCTACTCCCCCTCCCCTCTCCTAATTCACAATCGTCTCTCTTCAGTTCCACCATGATCTGCTAGTAGTTATACAAGAACAGAGCAGAGATGGGTTTCAAACCCCTCACTCTCCATCTCATGCCCTGGTGCTTCCACGTGGCCGGCGCCTCCCCGTGGCTTCCCAGCGACGCAGCTACCGACACCGCCGCCGACCCTCCACCGTCCAACCGATCCGTCCGCCTGCTGGGCGCTGACGGCCGGATCCGCATCCAACACCTGCCCGTCTCGGCCGGCGATCTCATGGACGCGCACCCTCTCCACCTCCTCTGCCGCTCCGACGGCCTCGTCATCGGCCAGCCCGTCCCCTGCCTAGCCCCCGAAGAGTTCCTCCTCCCCGGCCGCACCTACTTCCTCCTCCCCGCTCATCTATTTCGACCCGCCACCCCCCTCTCCTTCTCCTCCCTCGCATCCTGCCTCGGCGACTTTCTCAAGCGATCCGGCGGATGCTCGCCGATTCGACCGATCGAGTTCCAGAAGACGCCCGCCGGAAGGCTCCAGGTCCGCGTGTCCGATGAGTACCTGGATCGGCTGGCGGAGGAGGAGGCCGCGGAGGAGAGAAGAGGGCGGGGGGTGTGCACGACGGAGGAGTTGGCCAAGGACTACAAGCAGTTGGTGAGATGCCGTTCGTGGAAGCCGAAGCTGGAGACGATCAAAGAGTCGGAGCGGAGCCGCGGCATTTGGGGGTATCGGACGAAGGAAGAGGAGCGCCCAAAACCAGAGCGCCACTAATCACGGAAAAGAAGACAGAGACTGATATAAGGCGGCGATATCGTACATATCATTATTCCGTTATACATATATATCAAGTCATGTGTTATAAATTGTTAAATCGGCCTAAAAACCTTGTTTAAGTATTTTGGCTGTTACACAAGTGGGATTGAAATATTTGAAAGGAGAATACGATATGCTGACTGTTACGTGAGTAAGTATTTGTGTAACGGGAGAAGGACTTGGTGCCAGGCCAGCTGACAAGTGAGACGAAGAAGGTGAAGAAGGCTGACACGGCGAGAATCTATTCCCCCTCTGCCCTTTTTTCCTTTCTGTGGGCTCGGAGCGGAAGCGTGGTTGGTGCTCGTGAGAGAAGTAGGGGCCTGAGAAGCTGAAGAGGGAGCGCCTTGCCTTGCCTGGGAGAAGACGACGAAAAAGTAGTCAAAGTCGATACACACGTTTAGGTGACTTGGGAGGCTAGGCTGCGAAGGAGGGTGGGTGTTTTGATTTTCTTTTTTCCAACACGTGCGGGAGACGTTGAGAAGGAAATGGTATTAATTTGAGTCTAGACATTATTGTTGATCGATGAGGTATTGCTCTTTTTCATCTATCGCCCCGCGTAACTCGAGCTGATGCAAATTATCATGCATAATGAATCATGAAACCACGTGGTAGAAGAGGGGCTTTATGGTCATTTCAGTTTTTTTTTTTAACCCTTTTCTTTTGGATTTCCACAGAAGACGGGAGGAGGGGGCCGCTCCCTCTTTTCTCTCCCCGGGACCATTTATTCGGGAGTAAGTGAGGGAAGAATCAAGGATAGGAAGGGGAGAACTTATTATGGAGTGAGTAACGAGGGAATTGGGAGAGACGGGTGAGTTTAATCCCTTCTAAGTAGAATTTCTTACACCTTGAATCGGGGTGTCTTGTTTCAATTTTATCCCTTTTTAATAGCCGACTTCGGATGTCGAGCACGACGACGCGGTTGCTATCCGTGGTGGTGACGGCCATGTAGCAATTATCGACCTTGTTCCACACGAGGCGGAGAAGAAGGGTGTCGAGGTGAGGACTCTTGTAGATGAGAGATGGTGCTACGCCTGCTACGAGGGTTGCATTGCCCTATCCAGCGACGAGTTCGTGGAGATGTTGGTGGTCGACGGTATACCTTTGTGTTAGAGCTCTTTTGAGGTGCAAGGAGAGGTGTCGGTGAGGGTTTTCGGCACCTAGGCTCTCACGATGCGCTGCACGATGCACGACATTCAATTTTAGGACATTAAGTTCGTCAACGGCGTGCTCAAAATCACACGATTGTTAATCCACAACGGCACCAAATCGTTGTTCTTGAACCTAATCGTGTTGGAACAATGCCATCCCGACTGAACCAAGGACATCACCTCCTACATCATCTTCATGATCAACTCGAAGGATGACGTGAGCTACATGCACTACCGGGGGATCATCGAACATTGGCTGGGCAATGACGGCGAGGTGGCGAACCTGCTCAACAAGCTGTGCCTGGAGGTGTTGTTCGACTTCGATGACAGCTACCTGTCGGAGAGGGTGAACAGATACTACAACCACTAGTGGAACACGCGGAGCCCGAGCTTGAAACACAGGTACTTTGGGAACCCGTGGGTAGTCATCTCCTTGATCGCCACCGTCTTTTTGTTGCTGCTCACCTGTGCACTGACCTTCTACTCTATTGTGGCTGCCTCTTCTTCCTCTTCAGAGTTAACAATCAGAGGAAATGCCGACTGAGTATTTTTCATAATTTTATATATTTAACTTTTATTTTCCTCCCTATTAATTTTCTCTTCCTCCCAAACAAGAGAAACAAAAATACTTTACTTCTTCTTTCTTCCCCTCTTCCTTCTGTTAATGAATTTTTCCTCATCCCATCCAAATAGAGGTTGAGGGAGAGAATCCTAATTTTTCCTGACACCGCCACTACTTTACCCCCTCTCTCACGTGATCCCACCAATTGTCTCTCATGCCTTGCGACACTTACGCCTCCCTCTCCTCCTCTCCCTCACGCACCTCAACAAGTCCGTTGTTGGTCACGTTGCCTTTTGTCTCATGCTTAGGCACACCTCCATCATCAGCCCTCACACCCTAGCAGTGCTACACCACCAGGTATGCTTCCAATGTCGATTCAGTGCAGATCTTTTGCTACCATACGCCTCTGACGCCGATCTAGCACAGATCCCCTCACTATCGGAGCACATTGCTCCCTCGAGCCAAATCCTGTTGCCACCCCTTTTTGGCTCGTGCTAGGCACTGCCGCCTAAGATGTCTCCGATTTTTGAGCTCCTGGAGTCCTCAAACTCTTGGAGCCCTCACATATCCAAAGCAGCTATGCTCGCCTACGCTAACCAACAAATTCAGCGCTCCATTTGGCTCTTTTGATCCTGATCCAGTTGGTCCACCTAGCTCCAGGGGCTCATCTTCCTAATTGGATACTTCAAGGGCCCAACTACTCGATCGGATATTCAAGGGGCCTAGCTCCCTGATGAGATACTCTAGTAGCCCCCTGAACAGATATCCCGCTCATGTTTGATCGACTGTGTTGTTCGGGTGCTCCTGCTCACTCCACTCCGACCCAACGTCTCTCCCAAGCCTAAAAATCCAGGCGTTCCAGCACGTGGACTAACGTGACACATAGAGTAGTATGGTGGATGCAACGTGATCCTACGAGATCTCATATAGTGCAAGACCTGTCAAAAATACACCATCTCCTTTGATAGTCACAAATGTAACACATCACTCCTTCGTGCTATAAAAAGTCATACCACTGCAGGCCAAGGTACGCGCACATATAGTGATACAAATTATTTTACCACATTGTTTATCTTCATCATGCTTATCGCGAAAGGCTGACTTGAGCGTCGGAGTGGCTACGCCAAGAACCCCTTGGCCTGCTTACTGACGTTCCTTCTTCTTCTTCCACCTTGTGATGTTGTAGGTGATCTCCCTTCAAGGTCTTCTTCTGGTCAACCTTAAAGCCATCACTGGTGGTCAAGTTTCACCGATTTAGACGGGATCAATATATAATCTTGATTATGTAATTATCAGGTAATCACTTAAGCAAGATTATGGGGAATAAAACATTATCTAATATTATTTGGTTCAATTCTAGATAATATTATAACCTAATTTAACACTTACTATATTACCTTTGGTTTAATTATTTTAATAGGATAGTATATTTAAGGGATGAGGAAATCTATTTAAATTATCCTATTAAGATAAAAGTTGATTCAATTAATTAATTAAAGTTTAATTAAAACTAAAGTTCAATTATCATGGCATTGTGTCGTTGTCTTCATCTTCGTCATCTTTCGTCCGCTTCGGTCGTCATTGTCGCTATGCTTAGAAACTGTTATTTGCTCGCTTCACCCGGTATCACTGTGCCTCAGAAACTACCGATTGTTGTCGTTGTGCTCTCACAACCTCTAATCGCATCGTCCTTCACCGTCCGCTCCTTCCTCGCCCTAGATGCCTACTTTGCACGTCATCGTTGTGCCTTAAAAATCGTCAACCATCGTCACTGTGCTCTCATAAGCGCTGCCCATGTCATCCTTCACTATTTGCTCCTTCCTCGTTCTTGACGCTAGGCATGATAGTGATTATCCTATGGGCTAATAAAAATGATGAATTGAGGAGAAGACAAGAAGACGACCTAAAAAAACAAGGAGAAAACCTTCGTTTGCCAAAAAAAAGGAAACTTTGTTAATAATAGAAGGATGAATCCTCAAATAACTAAACATTTCTTTATATAAACTCTAGATCCTAAAACTCAAATAAAGGAAAGAAATCCTAATATGTAGATCCTAATTCTTATCTTGTAAAGAAAGAAAAGAACTTATGGTTAAACTCTTCACAACTTATCAATGGATATAATCCTTTTATCCATATGGGCTTAGATGTTCTTATTTGGACATCTTGCACGCTTGGGCTACTGAATTTATAAACTTAATTTCTTAGTGTGGATATTAGCAGAAATTTGATTGAAACTTTAGCATGGGCTCATAATCGCACACCTTTGGCTAATTTGATTCGATAGAGAGATAAGTCAGTAGCTCTTTCCATTATACAAGCAAGATTGTTCGGATTAGTCCACTTTTTCGTAGGTTATATATTTACTTATGTAGCTTTATGCAGCTTTCTTGATTACCTCTACATTAGGAAAATTTGATTAATTTAGTTATTTATTATTTTTTCATATACTATATTAGTAACAATCTCATTTGTTTCAATAGATAGGGAAGATGATGATCCACCTTATATTTTTGCACCTAGGATCTGAACTCTATCATAAATAATAATAGGAACTGAACATTATATTAGGGAAGCAAAAGTACGATTCAAAGGGAGAAGAAAGGTAGAAATTGGAAAAAAAAAATATCATTTGATTCGTCGATCCTAAAAAAAAACAAAACAAGCAAAGTTTCATCATTGAGTGAAAAATGAGAAATTCATATAAAATTGTAATCTCCACCACATAATAGCACAATACACATCTCCATCAGTGTTGTTTTTTGGGATATTCGAATACATACTTAGGGAAATGTTTCATACATGTTTATTACTAGGCGCAATAAGATCAAGCTGGTAAGGAGAAAAATATCCTTTCCTATTTGTATAAATTTTTATGATTTATGATTATGGAGTAGTAGACCCGACCCCGGGCCGGGTCTGGCCCGGACCCGGCCCGGGCCCGTAACCGGTACACGGGCCGGTTGCCCGTTGACCCGGTTCGCCGGGTCGAACCGGAACCGGCCCGGCAAGTTGCCGGGCCGGTTCCGGTTCATTGGATGTAAAACCGGCGAACCGCCGGTTAACCGGCGGGTTGAACCGTGTAATTTTTTTAACGGCTTGAACGCGGTTAACCGGTTCATAGTTGGAACCGCCGTTAACCGGCGGTTCGAGTCATGGGAGGGTTTTTAGGTATTTTTTCAACGGTTAGGATCATTTGACCGCTTTTTGATCAATGGCTATGATTTAGTGTCCATACTATCAAAACTCTATAAATAGAGAGCTTATTTCATCATTTTCACACACATCTTCTCTACTCTTAATCTCATTTTCGTATTCTCTAATCTCTACACGCTTTCGTTTTCAATTACAATGGAAGGAGGCCGCGGAGGTGCATCTCTATCTCGAAAGCGCATAATGAATCAATGGAGAAGGACCCCAACATTCAATCCACCGATGATGAGATCGAGCATCTTCCGAATCCGACACCCGACACACAAGGAAGTACCGATGCAATTACTTCTAAGGTTCGGGAACTTCCTCCTCTAAAATCTTCTATTTTTACTAAACATTTTGAGAAGGTCACTCTTCCGTCGGAAGAAATGCGTGCAAAATGTAAGCACTGCAATGCTTCCTACAAATTCTAAGTCGGCGGTGGCTATGGGTCGTTGAAACGACATGTAGAAACGAAGCACCGAACGGAATATGGACTCGACCGTTCTCAAACACAATTATCAAGATTTTCTTCAACTAGCGGTAGTACCGATTCCGGTTTATTTTTATATTCGGATAATAAATTAAGAGAATCATTAGCTAAATTTGTTTCCGTAGAACATCTTTCTTTTAGTTTTGGATCTAAATGCACATTTGAAGATTTTTGTAAAGAATCTCTTAATTCATGTGCTAAACGTGTTCCTAGGACTACACTTACTCGTACAATTAAAAAATTAGTAAAACAAGGAAAAAAGAATTTAATTGATGAATTTAGTAAATTAGATAATAAAGTTTCTTTATGTTCCGATATTTGGAGTGATCATTGGCAAACACATTCGTATATGGGTGTGACTTGCCATTGGATCGATAACTCTTGAAACCTCCAAAAAAGATTATTAGCTTATAGAGTTTTTGATGAATCACATAATGCTCATAATATCGCACAATTATTATGTTTAATTTTAGAAGAATATGGTTTAACTCATAAAATATTTTCAATATCATTAGATAATGCTAGTTCTAATACCGCTTGTATAGATGATCTAAAATTTGTTTGTCAACCTATTATTGGAGGTTTATTTTTTCATATTCGTTGTGTATGCCATGTTTTAAATTTATGTGTTCAAGATGGTTTAAAATTTTAGAAAGTTATATTAAACCAATTAGAATTGCAATTTCTTATTTATGGTCTCATCCATCTATAATGAAACAATGGGGTAGGTTTTGTAAAATTAATGGAATGAGACCTAAAAATTTCCACGTGATGTACCAACACGTTGGAATTCAACATACCAATTATTACAAGATTCATTTCAATATAAAGAATTATTATGTTCATTTTTGCACAAAACACTAATGCTAATATATATTTATTTTCACAACAATGGAATATTTGTAGTAGTATTTGTGAAATTTTAAAAGTATTTAATGATGCAACCGAACAACTTTCCGGTGTTTATTATCCCACTGCTCAATTAGTTTTAGAAATTTTTTCTAATATAGTATTAGTTTTAAATGAACATATTAATAATGAATCTTTATCTCCTTGCATCTTATCTATGAAAACTAAATGGGAAAAATATTTTTATTTAATTCCTGAAATTTATTTAATTGCATTTGCTTTAGATCCTAGATTTAAATTAGAAGTTTTACAAGAAATGTTAACTTTATATTATGATGCTTTAATTCCAATTAAAGATTCTTCTTCCCTGATCCAGCTAATATTATATATAATGTTAGAATTTATTTATATGATATTTATAATCAATATTATGCAAAATATGGAACACAAATTAATATTTCTGAAATTCAACAAACTACTAGTAGTAATTTAAAACTTACAAAAGCACAACTCTTATTAAAAGAATGGACAAAACGTCCACGAGGATCCTCAAGTTCCACACAGGAACTTAAGAATTATTTTACGACTTCTTTTGATTTTAATGAAGCAGCTAGCGAAAACTTCGATATCTTAAAGTGGTGGTCACAGAAGGCTCAAAGCTTTCCCGTTCTCGCTTGTCCAGTGTCAACTGTTGCTGTGGAGCAGACGTTCAGTGCCGGCGGCAACATATTAGATGAACGACGATCAACTTTGTCTCCCGACTCATTGGAAGCCCAAGCATTACTGGACGATTGGACCAGAGCGGAGAAAAGAATCCAAGGAATGCAACTTTCAGATGACGAAGTTGAAGATTTTGATACTGAAGGAACAAATACGACAGGAACAGGAAATGGAAGTGAATGAAAATGTAAAAGGATAAAAATGTAAAAGAACTACGTGGGCTTTGATTCCCCTAAAGGGATACGTAGGCAACTTAAATAAGTGCAAGCCCTTTTTTTAATAAATTTTAATTTCTAATTTTTAATGTTTAATGTTTAATTTTTAATTTTTAATTTTTATTAACATATTAATCTTGAACCGTGACGAACCGTGACGAACCGTGAACCGAACCGTGAACCGGCGGTTCTGAACCGTGAACCGTAACCGTCTTGGGCGGTTAAGGTTAAGGGTCGACCTGCCTGGAACCGTCGAACCGGCGGTTCCGAACCGTCAAACCGTCGGTTCCGAACCGTGGTCAGGTCTATGGAGTAGACCTCTTTATCATTCTGTACAAATGGAGTATGTTATTTGTACAAAATGGTAAAGAGGCGTATTCCAACTTTCTTCATCCATAAGTTCCCGATTCTTTAGCATGGAGTAGAGCAATTTGGTAGCTCCTAAGGCTCATATCCTTGAGGTTATGACTTCAAATCCTATCTCCACAATATAAAGAAAAATTGCTACTAGAAAGAAAAATTCTTAATAGAAATCCTAACAAAAAGAAATTAACAAAACAGAACACTGAAATAGATAAACCTTAACCCATAAATATTAAAAATACCAAAAATACCCTAAAATGGAAACTACTAAAAATAACAAAAAGATCTTCGGAGGCTTCGAAAAGGGCCTAAATGGTGCTTTTTGAGCCCGAAACTTGATGGTTAGGGTTCCCCAATAGCAAACATAAATTTTTAAATTTGCACACGTGACCGTTGATAGAGCTTGATTCCGAGTCCCGAGTTAAAAAGTTATGACTCTTTGAAGTTCAAGGGGTCATATTCGGTTGGTCCCGCATCTGCCCTAGACGCCCGCTTCGTTCATCATTGCCACGCCTTAGAAACCGCCGATCGTCGTCATTGTGCTCTCACAACCACCCGTTGCACCATCCTTCGCCATGCACTCCTTCCTCGTCCCTAGATGCCCATCCACTCCTTCCTTGCCCTAGATGCCCGTTCATCGTCTACTCGTTCCTCTCCCCAGACGCTCCTTTCCCTAGACACTTGCCTTCTTTGTTGTACACTTGCCTGACTTGAGCGTCGGAGGGTCGTCGCCGGGAACCCCTTCCCGGCCCGACTTCCTTGCAGGTTCGCCGGAGGTCCGTACGACCGGTCGAAGATCTACGTCAGCAATTCGGAGAGCGTCACGTGCCCAGCGTCCGTTGATTCAGCATTCGGACAGGATCAATTTGGCGCCGTCTGTGGGAACGCTCCTGCATCCGACCGGAAGCAATGGACGAAGCTGGACGACCGCACTCGGTGATGCTCTCCATAGAGGAGCTTGATGCTCTGATCGAGACAAGAGCAGCTAAGCTTGTGGAACAACAAAGACAAAAGTCACAAGCTGAGCGGATTGAGCATCAAGCAATATCAGCATCAGGGGGCCGAGCGGAAGCACCACATGCCACGGTTCCATTTCATCGGGCCCTATTCCGCACGCCTCCTGAAGTCGCAGCAGTGAATCGTGACCGAGGATCTTCGTCAGATGAAGTACCAATACGAGACAACAGAAAAGGTAAGACCCCCCGAGCGGACACCTCCCCCGAGCAGGTTAATCGCCAATTCTCAGAGGCCATCCTGCGGGACCCTCTGCCAAAGCATTATGTGCCCCCGGTGATAGGTGAATACAACGGAACCACCGACCCAGACGAACATTTGGGTAAGTTCGACAACACAGCCACCCTTCATCAATACACAGATGAAGTGAAGTGTCGGGTTTTCCTTACCACACTCTCGGGATCGGCTCAATGGTGGTTTCGGAGGCTGCCGGACGGATCCATCACAAGTTTCAAAGACTTCCGCACGACCTTCCTCCATCACTTTGCAAGCAGTCGGCGTTATCAAAAGACAAGCGTCAGCCTGTTCGCCATCAAGCAAGAGCCCAGAGAGCCGCTCATAGCTTATATCCAGCGATTCAACCAGGTGGCTATGGACATTCCAACGGCCACCTCAGAAACGATGATGAACGCATTTATGCAAGGCCTCGTGGACGGTGATTTCTTCCGTTCGCTCATTCGAAAGCCGCCCTGAGACTACGATCATATGCTACACCGGGCCAATGAATATATCAATGTGGAGGAAGCCCAAGCGGCCCGAAGGAAGGAAATTCCAACCGAGCGGGCGCCCACTTCCGAGCGGAAGCCGCACATTGCTCATCCGCCGCCCAGAGGACCGCGAGCTGAAGCATCCCACCCCCAGCAATATGCAAGATCCCACGCCATTCAAGAAGTGTCTGCCGAGCGGCCCAAACCTAAAAAGAAGGTATGGACCCCAATGTTTTGCTCATTTCACCGGACAGACACGCATAATACAAGAGACTGCCGAAGCCTTCCTCTGATCGCTCACCCCCTTCCCCGGAGTGGACGCCGTCGATCACCATCATCCGACCGGCAACAGAGACATCATGAAGCCAATCGGATGGCACCCGACCGGCGACAGAGACAGACTCCCAAGCGGCATCATACTCCGAGGCGTGAGGACAATCCCCGGAGGTCTAGGGAGCAGCCTAGGTCGTCCGCTCGGGAAGAAGAAAATAGAAGTAACACTTCCCGAGGCGAAATCAACATCATTACTGGGGGGCCGACCGACGGTGACTCCAACAGAGCAAGGAAGGCGAGCATAAGACAGCTTCAGATCCATGTGGTCGGCTGCAGCCAAGAGCGGGCGAGCGGACCCGAAATCAGTTTCGGGCCCAGGGACTTGGAGGGAGTCGAAGTGCCACATGACGACGCTCTCCTCATCAAATCGGTAATAGCCAACTACACTATTCACCGCGTTTTCATTGATACAGGAAGCTCGGTCAATATTATATTCAAAAAGGCCTTCGACCAACTACAAATTGATCCAGCCGAGCTGCTGCCCATAACAACCCCCCTCTATGGGTTTACGGGCAATGAAGTTCTGCCGGTCGGACAAGTCCGACTGGCTATTTCCCTGGGAGAGGATCCGCTCAGAAGGACGCGGACGACAAACTTCGTCGTGGTTGACTCTCCTTCAGCATACAACGTCATTTTGGTGCGACCGACGCTGAGTGAGTTCCGAGCGACAGTCTCCACCTTCCACCAGAAAATCAAGTTCCCGGTGGAAGATAAAGTGGGAGAAGTACGAGGAGACCAGCTGGCGGCTCGGCGATGCTACGTCAAGATGGTCCGAGCTGAAGCTAATGCCGCTCGAAAGACGTCGCGGATCGAGGTGAACGCTATAACCGAAAAACCACCCACTTTGGTTTATGAAGAAAAAGAGGAAGTGCAGATTCACCCGATCCGATCGGATGCCACCACATTCATTGCGGCCGATCTGGAGGCAAGCCAGAAAGAGGAGGTGATCAAATGCCTCCAGAGAAACTGTGATGTCTTCGTTTGGTCGACGCACGAGCTGCCCGGAATTTTGCCAAGTGTAGCGCAGCACGAACTCCACGTCCGACCGAACGCTCGGCCGGTGAAGCAAAGGAAGAGGGATTTCAGCGCCGAACAAAATGCCATAATCCGAGCGGATGGCGTACCGGCAACGGATGAAGCAAAACTACAACCGGCGCGTAATCCCCAGAGCATTCCAGGTTGGCGACCTTGTCTGGAAGAAAGTAAATTCGGTCGGAGACGTTGGCAAGCTGGAGGCTCCTTGGGCGGGCCCCTTCAAAGTCATCGAGAAGCTCCGCTCGGGTGCTTTTTATTAGGAAGATGAAGACGGACGGTGGCCGGATCGACCATGGAACGCGAATCATCTCCAGCCGTACCGAGCTGGGTGAGAGGTGCGCTGATGTAATTTTATATATGTTTTGGTCGCCTATATCCTTGTAATGCAGGAAGCAAAATGATATAAGATGGCAAATATCTCCGCCGAACGGCAGTGTTAAAATTAACCTTAAAGGTCGTTGAGCTCCGACGTTAAAAATCAAGAGACGAGCCGGCGTCTATAAACCATCCGAGCGGAAGACCGTCGGGCTCCGACGTTAAAAATCGAGAGACGAGCCGCCGTCTATAAACCATCCGAGCGGAAGACCGTCGAGCTCCGACGTTAAAAATCGAGAGACGAGCCGGCGTCTATAAACCATCCGAGCGGAAGACCGTCGAGCTCCGACGTTAAAAATCGAGAGACGAGCCGGCGTCTATAAACCATCCGAGCGGAAGACCGTCGAGCTCCGACGTTAAAAATCGAGAGAGACGAGCCGCGTCTATAAACCATCCGAGCGGAAGACCGTCGAGCTCGGACGTTAAAATCGAGAGAGGCGTCTATAAACCATCCAGCGGAAGACCGTCGAGCTCGACGTTAAAAATCGAGACGAGCCGGCATCTATAAACCATCGGAAGGAAGACCGTCGAGCTCCGGCGTTAAAAATCGAGAGACGAGCCGGCGTCATAAACCATCCAGCGGAAGACCGCCGAGCTCCGGCGTTAAAAATCAAGAGACGAGCCAGCATACCACCGAGCGGAAGACCGTCGAGCTCCGACGTTAAAAATCGAGAGACGAGCCGACGTCTATAAACCATCCGAGCGGAAGACCGTCGAGCTCCGACGTTAAAAATCAAGAGACGAGCCGGCGTCTATAAACCATCCGAGCGGAAGACCGTCGAGCTCCGACGTTAAAAATCGAGAGATGAGCCGGCGTCTATAAACCATCCGAGCTGAAGACCGTTGAGCTCCGACGTTAAAAATCAAGAGACGAGCCGGCGTCTATAAACCATCCGAGCGGAAGACCGACGAGCTCCGACGTTAAAAATCGAGAGACGAGCCGGCGTCTATAAACCATCCGAGCGGAAGGCAATAAAGCGGTTTAACTGGTGAACCGTTCCGTCGATCGGCCAAGTACCCAAAAGTACTTCGTCAACATCCAGAGAACAACCTCTCGTCGAAATATGATATATTAAGCCAAGCGGCCTAGCTATGCAAAATACTTCGTAAAAATTCCTTTCGAACATAAGAAAGGTGGCAGGAAAGGCGAATAACGAGGAGAATTAAGAAAATACGAACGGTAGTTGGAAATCCGAGCGGCCAGCATGCATATTGATCAATAAGTGAAAAAGCAAGCGAAAGGATAGCATTTAAAACCATAAGGCCGAGCGCCTGAATTACAAAGAAGTGACCGTTTTTAGCCGAGCGGCTGACTTACATATAAACCTCTATTCTAGATAATCGTAAAGATCCTTCGGGATGTTGTCAAGGAGCGCCACTTGATCTGCGGCCGGGATGAGAGCCGAGTCGGGAAGAAGACCCTAGGACTTCAAATATGTTGTGGTGGCGGTCATAGCAAGGTCAAAGGCAGTGTACATCCGTTCGCAGACTTTCTCTGAAAATTCGGCCGAACGGATGTAGTTTAACCTCAGCGCCGCGACTCGGCCAGGCTCAACCTCTTGGTATTCTTTGAGAGCCGCCCGGGAAGCTTCGGCGGCTGCCTGATGTTCTTGCAAAGCGGCTTCGAGCTTCTTCACTTCGTCCGAGCGGGCTGCCTTCTCGCCGGTCAGCTGATCCATCAGCTCCTTTACTTTCTGCTCCAAGCCCCGAGCCTCTACATTCTTCTTCTCCAAATCGGAGATAGCCGTGTTCTTCCGCTCGGTCGCCAGGCTTATCTTGCGATCCAGTGATTTATTCACGCTATCAAGTTCAGCCAAATTGTGAGCCTGGTCGACCGTCTTCTTCCGCTCGGCCTCCAACAGATCTTGGGTCTTTTTCAGCTCCTTCTGAAGATCGGCATATGAAGGGCCTTGCGAAGGAGCGCCGCCCGAACTCCGTAGCCTTTTAAGCTCCTCATCCACCATAGCGAGCCAGTTGGAGACAGCAATCTCCTCCACCCATCTCTGATAAAAGGAAAATTGTTAGTAGCCGATCGGAAAGAATGTGTAAAGGACTTGAAAGAAAATGCACTTACCCCGGTGGCCTGTTGCATGTGGCTATTGGCCAAGTTGCTGAGTGGAATCATTGCCACACGCGCCCGAGCGTCGGCCCACATTTCGGCTAAGGGCCCCTTCATTGTGATTATATGCTCGGGCGCGGTGGGTTGATCGGCCTCAGGAAGCAATTCTTCGGTCGGAAGATGCAATGAGACACGGACGGTGCGGTGCCGATCGGGCGTCGTCTGGGCGGAAGCCGGGGAAGGATCGGAGGCCGGCGCCGAAAACTGGGACAAGATGGTTGAGCGATGGACTTGACGGGGAGCAGGCGGAAGGGAGCTGATTGGAGCGGCTTCAATTGGGTCCACGGACGCATTCAATTGGGAGGGAGTCCGATCGGACAAAATAGTCTCCATTGCTGGAGCCTTACCTCGCGAATCCGTCGTGGCCCGTTCGGACGGTTGAACCGCGGACGTGGCCGATCGGAGGGGAGTCTCCACTCGGCGCCTTTTTTGTCGGAGAGGCCGCTCTCCTGCCTGAGCGGAGCCTTCCTCCCGGGCGGAAGGCTCTTGGCTAATAGTTGCTCCCACCGCCGGTTCCGGGAGAGAAGCCTGAGCGGCCGACTCCTCGTGAGTCCTGCTCTCCCCTTCATGCGAGTCGACCGGCTCAATGCCGAGTGCTTCCATCTCTTTGGCCGCCGCGGCTTCAAGCGCCGCCGCCTTCCTTTTCAGAATACCAGCCATCACCGACTCCATGACAATATTCGCTGCAAAGGAAAAAGGAAAAAATCAGTTAGCAAGCAAGGCAACTATACAAGTAAAATTCTTACCGAAGCCGCTTAGGAGGGGTGTTCTGATCGGACTCAAGCCGAATATGTACATAACCCCTTCTGGAAGGAATTTGTTGATGTCAAAGCGCAGACCGGCAAGCATGTTGGCGGCGTGGAGATAGTCCGGCCGGGTTTTGAACCTTTTGAGCTCTGGTGAGGATGGTGGTCCGATCTGCCACTTCGGTAGGAAGGGGGTCCGCTCGGGAAGGCGAATATAAAAGTAAAATTCTTTCCAATGCTTATTGGAAGAGGGTAGTTTGTTGAAGAAAACTAAACCAGGCCGAGCCTGGAACATGTAAGTGCCCAGCTCGGACTGTTTAGGGTAATAGAAATAATAGAAGACCTCCGGTCGGAGGGGAATGTTATGGATCTTGAATAAGACGACAATGCCGCATAAGAGGCGGAAGGTATTGGGGACTAGGCTTCCAAGCGGAATGCCGAAAAAGTTGCAAACTTCTATAAAGAAGGGATGGATCGGAAATCGCAGACCGGCTGTGAACTGGTCGCGGAAAACACAAAAAGCTCCGCGCGGCGGTTTCTGTGGCCGAGCGGAATCTGTGGGTAGGATGATTTCAAGGTTGGAGGGGATGTCAAAACTATCTATCAGAATGTCGGTGTCGCACCGATCGAAGCGTGACTCCATGGTGGTATACCATGGGCCGAGGGCTTGGTCTTGTGGCTGGGAAGAGCTAGCCATTGTCCGAGCGGACGAAATCAAAAAAGACAAAAGAGGATAAAAAGAAGAAGATGGCAACGAAACAGTACCCCGAGGATGAAAACTTGGGAAAGAAATGCAAAGAAAACGCTGGAACCAAAGAGAGAAAGAAGAAGAACCTTACAATGAAGAGGAGGATCGAGGGAAGAGCACCGGAGATTGCCGAAAACGGAAATACAAGATCACCGGAAAGCTGGAACGCGAGAAGGAAGAATCGGGAGGCACGCGACGGCAGGAGTGAGGCGAAGGGAAGAAAACGAAGCTTTTATAGGGTGGAGCCAGAGCGGCCTCCACCGTCGGATCCAGGTCGCGAGAATCGGAGCACGCATCGCGCCGTTCATTTCGAACCGCCTCGATCCCATCAGAACACCACGCCGTCGTCGTACAATGACGGCAGCACCACCACGTGGCATTCAGACACTGGAACGCATTTAATGAGTGCGTGCTCGACCTTAATGATGGAGATTGGCGGAAACTTCGAAGAGATGCTGAGGAATGTTGGCGTTGACTGACCTTTTGGCTGCCCCTTGTTTCCGAGCGGATGGTAGTTGTAGTACGCCGCTCGACCCAACTGATGGTCCAGTCAGTCGGACTAATCGCCTCCTTCGACTAGACTTGAAGGGGAGGCAAGTGATCCGGCGGTAAAAACAGGGACCCCCCTCTGGGGGAAGTCATCGCCACGTGGAAGTCAAAGGGTCAACGGCCGACCAGAGAAGGGAAGGCCGGTCGGCAGAAGGGGGTCTCAGCGGAATTAAAAACAGCCCGACGGGGAGTCGGGTCTCCGACGCTCAGGGGGAACAAGGTTGCCGGGCCGATCGGGTAGCCCGCTCGGCCGAAGACATAAAATAGCAACACTGCGAACAGTCCACAGAGTACACGACCGGGAATCTTTCGAGCGGATCAGCACATACAACCGTCCAGACATGCGGGAACATGCCGATCGGCCGGACGCTCGGCATGGGGTAAAAGGAGAAAAAGACAAGGGAACATCTTCTGACAGCGGACATGTTCGACGATTAGGCCATACGCAGGATCTTATGACAGAGGGTTTCGTTGTCCCATCAGAGACGTGCTCGGACTGTAGCAGTATGGTGTTAGGTAAGCTCTTCTGGCAAGCCCATGCTGAGGTATGGGCTGAGGACACGTACTCGCCTCAGTATGTGTGCGTGAGCCCCTTCGCAGCCCTATATAAAGGGCCTCACACTTCACCGGAGGTAGGCATTCTCCGATATTGAGAGCCACTTCTTCGTTGTCCACTTGCCTGACTTGAGAGTCGGAGGGTCGTCGCCGGGAACCCCTTCCCGGCCCGACTTCCTTGCAGATTCGCCGGAGGTCCGTACGACCGGTCGAAGATCTACGTCAGCAATTCGGAGAGCGCCACGTGCCCAACGTCCGTTGATTCAGCGGTCGGACAGGATCAACTCCGATGGGGAGGATACTATTAAATGCACCTAAGTGTATACCATTACTTGATACTTAGTCCATTAAATAGAATTGTGCCCCTTCAGATGGAGAAAATCACACAAACCTAAATAATTTCCTATAATCATCCATAAAGTGAGTTTGATCTAGTGATCCGCAAAAAAACTCATCCGGTGTGGAGGAAGACACTCAAAGTCAACGCGCAAGTTAATGCATCACTTACAAACCAGTAATGGAGATCGTGGAATTTAAATAATTCCTCTCCCTCTTAGTTATTTAAAACGAGGAATTTTACATGCACACACACACAATATATATAAACAGCATAAAAGGCAATAAATATGAAAAATAATTTTCCAACTATTATGGCATCATCCATAGCTGTCCTCCGTGTGCCACCAACCCTAGCCGCCGCCAATGGGTCATGTTGTCGTGTCTATCTTGCTTCTTTTTTCGCTGCACCTCTGGTCCTCAAATAGCACCATGCCTCGCAAGGATATGATCCGCGACAAAAATAAAATTTTACATTTATCGATCCTATATTCCACAAGGGAATATACATGTAATCTAGATCAAACAGAATGTAAAATCCTAAAACTAATATAGCTCCTGTTGTATTTAATAATTACAATCATGCACACACATAAAATGCCCTCGATATGCCCGAGGGTCCAAATCACTCACAAACACAATAGGGTCATAATAGTTGGAACTAGGATGCCTGCAATCACAGAGTTAATCTATTTGCACATCCTACTATTATCCTGTCTAAATTTATGTATGAAAAGTGCATAAGTTAACTGAAAGCCAAACACATAGAGGCAGAAAACTAGCTCTGATACCAATTGTTGGCGCTACTCGGAATTCCTTTCTGTTTCCCCTGTACAAAAATTTATACAAGCACAGAACTTTTCCTAGCAACCCATGTGCTTTTCAGAAGTTAAACTTGGATTACAAATGAAACTTAACATTATTAATCCAAGTTCAACCCATGTGTTCATCAGAAGTTAAATCATATTACATAAGTTGATTAAATATCTATTTCAAGGATTAGCTTCCAGGTTGTTGGCGAGACACTCGGCCTTCTTGGGTATGGGATTATCCACCACTTCCTAGTCAAAGCCTTTCAAAGAAATTGAATATTTAAAGTCCTTATAGTAAACCCTAGGTTAAACTACAGAGACCTTAATCAAAGCACAAGATCGCTAGCCTCTTGTGTTGGTATTTCAGGATCCATACAAAGGAAAAATAAACTAGTACACAGCAGAAACAATTAACTAGTTATACCGATCTTTGTATCTAAAAGACCTCTTGATCTTCTGTTGTAATCCTCTCCTCCTCTTGGACCTCGTGTGGGCGACAATCTACCAAGACTCAAAAACCACCCAAGTCCTTCTTTCTTCCAAGACTTTCGGCCACCAAGGGATCAAAGCTAGGAACACCACCTCTTGTTTTTCTTTCTTCCTTGCAACCTGACAGCCATAAGATGGTTGAAGCCTCTTGATGTCGATGGCCTTAGGTGAGAAAGCAAGGGGAGAATAAGAATATGAGGGGGTCGGCAACAAGGAGAATAGAAGAGGAATAGAAATTGTTTAGATCATTATTTCCTCTGAGGCACCATCTATCCTCTTTTATAATCCTTGGTAATGGCTAAAAAGGAAAGATTTTAACAACAATTAAAATCTCTCTTTTAAATTTTCTATTATGGATGGCTACAAAAGGAAAGTTTTAAATTAAAAATCCCTCTTTTAAACATTGTAGATGGCTACAAAAAGAAAAGATTTTTAAAATTAAAACCTCTCTTTTAAATCATGGTTACAAAAAAGAAAAGTTTTAACAAAAATAAAATCTCTCTTTTAAACAATTGTAGATGGTTACAAAAGGAAAGATTTTTTTTAATTTAAAACTCTCTTTTAAAACCATGTGGATGACTTCAAAAAAGGAAAGTTTTTAAAATTTAAAATCTCTCTTTTAAAACATTGTAGATGGCTATAAAAAAGAAAGATTTTAAAAAATAAAAATCCACTTTTAAACCCATCTTGGTCGGCCCCTTTTAGGATGTATACTAAAAGCCTAGCTTTTGGTATAAACATTTATCTAGAAATAAGAATCACATTGGTCAAATGTCTACATTTATGATAAATGTAGTTGTTCAATTAATTTATATTGTAGATAACATGGTGTGTGGTGTCACACACAGAAGATCATGTTATCGGTTCTTTATAAATTATAAACAGTAGCTCACGACCAAGATGGAAAGGAACAAACCATTGGAAGGTCGTAGTGTAATTAGGTATTAGTTTATCTTAACTATATAATTACACTAGTACACTTAGAGTGTATTGAGTAGGACCATTAGAGGTCGTTCCTTTTATACTGACTTTATGAAGGAACAAAGACCTCAGTTATTATGGAAGTGTGTGCTCTTAATCCTAATATAATAACCAGCACATATATTTGATATTTATTTCTTTAATTTATCAATGGGTGAGATTTATTTCGATAAATCAATAAGCCCGATAAGTTGGGAAATGATATCACTTATAGTGTGTGTTGTTGATTATAGAAGGAAACTGTGTCCTAGTGATAAATCCTGCAGATGGACTTAGTCCGACATGATGATGAAGTTGAGTGGTACTATTCTTGGAGCTAGATATTAATTAAGTGAGTTGTCAGTAACTTACTTAATTAGTGGACATTTGTTATCTTAAACACAAGGAGACTAACACACTCATAATAAGAAGGAGCCCAAAATGTAATTTGGAATTGGTGCGGTAGTTCAATAATAGTTCTTTAGTGGAATGAATTATTATTGATGAAATTAAGTTGTATGTTCGGGGCGAACACGGGATGCTTAATTTCATCGGGAGACCAAAACCAATTCCTCCTCTCGGTCCCTATTGTAGCCTCTTGTATATAGAGATTTATACCCACCACATACCCACCTTCTTACCCATCCAATGGGGCCGGCCAAGCTACCTTGGAACCCAAGCTAGGGTTGGCAAAGACCAAGTGGATGAGCCAAGTTAGTGGTCGGCCAAAGCTTGGGTCCCAAGCTTAGGTGGCCGACCACTAGAATATTAAAAAGGATTTTTTTTTAAAAATTATTTCTTATGTGGATATCATGTTTTTAAAAGAGAGTTTAAAAATTAAAAATTTCCTTTTATAGCTTTCTACAAAAAGATTAAGAGAAGAGATTAATATCTTTCCTTATTTGTAGATTAAAAGGATGGTTTTAATTTTTGGTAAAAACTTTCTTTATTTGTAAATCATCTACATGTTTAAAAGAGAGTTTAAAATTTGAAATCTTTCCTTATTTATTGATTAAAAGGTGGGTTTTAAATTTTAAGAAAACTTTCCTTTTTAACCATGTTCATGATTTAAAAGAGAGTTTAAAAATTAAATATTCTCTTTTATAAGTTTCTACAAGAGATTAAGAAAAGATTTGATATCTTTCCTTATTTGTAGATTAAAAGAGATTTTAATTTTTAAAGATAACTTTCTTTTTATCCACATGTTTAAAAAAAATATTTTAATTTATAAAATTTCCTTTTTATTAACCAATCATGAAGGGATGAAAATTATTGGAGAAATTTTTTATAAATTTCTGGAGACAAATTAGGAAGTTTTAAATAATTAAAACTCTCCTTGTTTGTAGCTTTAATATGGTTGGCCATTATAATTGATGAGAAGAAATTTGTTTTTAATTAAATAAATTTTCTTTTTCAATGGCAAAAGAATTAAGGAAGTTTTTATTAAATTTTTCTTATTTGCCAAGACCAAGGATTATAAAAGAGGAGGTAGAGGAGGCTTCATGGTGAACATCTCTATTCTATTTTCTCCCTCTTTTCTTCCTTGGTGTGGTCGACCCTTCTCCTTTTCTCTCTTCCTCTTGTGTGGCCGAAATCCTTTATCTCTTGGAGCGTTTAGGAGGTGGCCGGATCTAGCTTGAGGAAGAAGGAGAGAAAGCATGCATCCCTTGGAGGTTGGTTGGTGGAAAAATTCTTCATCCTTTAGAAGATATGCTTGGCCGAAACTTGAAGGAAGGAAGAAGAAGGTGCCTTGGTAGTTCTCATCTCGGAAGATCGTTGCCCACACAACGTCCGGGATTAGAAGAGAAATACGGTAGAAGACCTAGAGGTTTTTTTGTTTGCAAAAGAAAAGGTATACTAGTATTTAATTTCCGCATCATACTAGTTTTATTTCTTTGTAAAAATACCAAATACAAGAGGCATACGATTCTAGTATTTCGAATTTGTTTTCGATGTTGTGTTCTTTTGTTTTTCTTTTCCTTGTGATTTGATTGTTCTTTTTGGTTAACCTAAAGTTATTTAAGGAAATTAAATATTGGCTTTCCTTAAAAGGCTTTGTCTAGGCGGTGGTGGTTGTTCCCATATCCAAGAAGGTCATGTGCCTCGCCATGCAGTCCTGGAAGCCAATTTTGGAAATTAATATTTAATGGAATTAATAACCTAGGTGATTTGGATCGAACGTGTTAAGTTCCGCAGGAGATCCAAGTCTAAACCTTAAAGAACAAATAAATTAAACTTTGGATCAAACGTGTTAAGTTCCGCAAGAGATCCAAGTTTAATTTAAAAGAACACATGGTAGCTAGGAAAATGTTCAGACCTTTGTACAAAATTTTTGTACAGTGGAACCATTAGGTTTTCTGAGTAGCAACCAACAATTGGTATCAGAGCTAGGGTTTTGCCTCTGTGTATTTGGTATTAGTTTAATTATGCACATGTCATACATAATTTAGGCAGGATAATAGTAGGATGTGCTAACTTTGTGGATGCAGGATCCAACTATTATGGCTTATAGATATTGTGTGTGTGATTGGACCCTTGGACATGTCAAGGGCATTTTATTGTGTGTGCATAATTGTATTATAAACTACAGCAGGAGCTGTATTTAGTTTTATTAGGATTTTATTTTTTGATCTAGATACATGTACATTCCTTCGAGGAATATAGGATCGAAAAATGTAAAATTCTATTTATGTCGCGGATCGAATCTTGCAAGGCGTGGAACCTTTTGAGGATCAGAGGCGCAGCAGAACAAGGAGCAAGATGGATGCGACAACTAGACTCGGTGGCGGTGGCCAAAGATGGCAGCAGCTAAGGTTGGCGACACACGGAGAACAGCAATAGATAAAAGCCATAATAGTTGAAAATTAGTTTTTCTTTTTATTATTTTTTATGTTGTGCTGTGTGTGCTTGTTAGTATGCATGTTAAGTAGGCTAGCATAGTCAAAATTCCTCACTTTAAATAACTAAGTGGGAGAGGGATTTATTTTTAATAAATTCCACGGTCTCCATTACTGGTTTATAAGTGATGCAACAAGCTTGCGCGTTGGCTCTGAGTGCCTTCCTCCATATCGGATGAGCTTGTTTGCGGATCACTAGATTAAACTTCCATTTTGGATGACTATAGGAAGTTAATTAAGAGCGTGTGATCTTCCCCATCGGAAGGGGCACAATCTTATTAATGGACTTAGTGTCAAGTAATGGTATACACTTAGGCACGTCTAATAGTATCCTCCCCATCGGAGTCACTGCTATTATTTGTGTGACCGAAGAAAACCAACTATTAATTTGTCAAATAAATAGGTTGACAAGATAATAAAAAACTCCTCTTACAAATGTTTGATTTTGTATATGTCCACACTATCGTGGCATACAAAATTCACAGTGTTTGAGGTAATTTTATTTTGTCATAAAGATTTATTGACAAGATAATTAATGGGTAAAACCCTCCTCTTACAAATGTTTAAATTTTGTATACGTCCACACTATCGTGGCATGCAAAATTCACGGTGTTTGAGGTGTTGGTGAATTTAAATAATATTATTTGAGGAATCAATGTTATTTTAAATTCAAAAGTTTTGACCAAATATTTGATCAAAAACAGATCAACTATTAATTTTATTTGTCATAAAGTAAAGTTGACGAGATAATAAAATTAATGGATAAAATCTCCTCTTTGTTTTTGTATACGTCCACACTATCGTGGCATACAAAATTCATGGGGATTTAAGGAATTGATCTTGACCAAATATTTTTGTGATTCTTAGGATTTAAAATGTTTGTCAATTCCCTAGTTGTTATACTATAGAATAGACTTAGTAGTCCCAATTGTAATGATTGGAAATAGGACTTGGACATTAAGGTAGACTGTCTTCTTAGAACTAAGAACAATATAGGTGTATTTAATTCATTAGTTGAAACACGTTTAGTGGTGTTATCTACCAGAACCTGGAGTGTAGATACAAATGCCATTAATCATGTCCGCAATTCATTGCAGGGTTCCAGGAAACCCGACAACTAAATGAAAATAAAAACACCGTCCACATGGGCACTGCTGTAAAAGTGGCAGCTGTTGCAGTGGGAGATGTTTATCCTTTGATAAAGAATAAAATATGGATTGTCTTTACGTACCAAGTTTAGAAAGAACTAGTTTTCAGTTTCTAAACTATTCAAAGAACTTGATATTCTGCCTCTTTTAAAATTGTTATTAAGAAAAAGAGGGAAGTTATCTATTCTGGTACGTTGGTTGGCAATTTATAAATCCAATAACTCCCACAATGCAACAAATGGAAATTAGTAACACATCTTCTAATTTTAAGAGAAAGCAACCTTCGGAAATGAACCATTTATATCTTTGGCACCTAAGGCTAGGTTATATTAACTTGAGTAGGATTCATTGGTAGCTGATGAATTTTTGGGTTCATTAGTAGAGGAAATCTTTCCAACCTGCGAGTCTTACTTGGAAGGCAAAATAACCAAGAAGCTTTTAAGTCTAAGGGGTATGGAGCCAAAGATATGTTGGAATTGGTTCATTCTGATTTGTGTGATCCTATGACTATCCAGACAAGAGGTAGTATCGAATATTTCGTCTATTTTATAGACAACTATTCAAGATACAAATACATTTACTTAATGTGCCGCAAAACTAAGTGCTTTGATAAGTTTAAAGAGTACAAGGCTGATGCGGAGAAACGTTAAAGTAAAAGTATTAAGACACTATGGTAAGATCGTAGTGGCAAGTACCTCTTGGGACAATTTAGGAGTTACTTATCAAAAGTAGGGATTCAATCCCAACTAACTGCACCTGGTACACCCCAACAGAATAGTGTAGTAGAAAGAAGGTATATGACTCTTATAGAAATAATTAGATTGATGATGAATTATTCAGAAAATTACCAAGTTTGTTTTAAGGATATACTCTGAAAAAGAAAGTGAACATAGTACCTTCCAAAGTCAGAACTCTCTACTCATATAGAATTGCTGAATAGGCGTAAGCCTATTTTGAAGCATATTCGGATTCGGGTAGTCCAGCACATATGCTGAAGAGAGACAATGATAAGTTGGATAGGAATTCACTTGTTTATGGGTTATCCTAGAGAAACGAAAGTAGGTTTATAGTCTTAAAAATCAGAAGGTTATTATTAGCATCAATGACCGATATTTAGAAAAGGACTATGTAATAAACCATGTGCCCATAAGTAAATTTGTTCTTAAGGAAATAATAAAGGACATGTCTAATCTAGTACCAACTGTACAAGATGAAATATCACAAGAAACTGCAACACGTATCATAAATGATACACAATTACAGACAGTGCCTCATCGTAGTGGGAGGGTTGTCAAGCAACCTAAGAGATTCATGTTTTGGGAGAGTCTTTGGACTTGATCCCAAATAAATATGAGCCTGATCCCGGACATATGATGAAGCACTCCAAGATAAAGATGCAGCATCTTGGCAAAGAGTAATGAATAACAGAATTAGAATATATGTATTCTAATAAAATCTGGAAGCTTGTAGAACCACCAGATGGTGTAAAAGCCATTGGGTGTTAAATAAGTCTACAATAGAAAAGGAAGAACAGACGGGAAAGTGTATACTTTCAAAGCAAGGCTTGTTGAAAAAAGGGAAACCTTTTATCGGTAGTCATGCTAAAGTCTATCCAGTTTCTTTTTGGCAAGTGGATGTCAAGACAGCTTTCCTTAATGGAAGTCTTGAAGAAAGCAACCATAAGGGTTCATTACAAAGGGCAAAGAGCATCTTGTGTTCAAGCTCAATCAGTCTATGGACTGAGGCAAAGCTTCAAGGTCTTGGAACATCCGGTTTATCAAAGTAATCCAGACCTATGGATTTATTTAGTAACCGGATAAGTCTTGTGTATACAAAAAGTGTGATGGAAACGTGGTGGTATTTCTTGTACTATACGTAGATAAAATTTTTGGTAGTTGGAAACAATATCAAAATGTTGTCAGAAGTAAGGGTATGATTGTCCAAACAATTCGATATGAAGGACTTGGGAGAATAAATATATTCTTGGGATCAAAGTAATAAGGGATCGCAAGAAAAGAATATTGTACTTATCCCAAGCTTCATATATCGAAAAAAATCCTTGCTCGTTTTAAGCATGCAAAACTCCAAGAAAGATTTTTTTACCTTTTTAGCATGGAGTAACTTTATCTAAAGAAATGTCTCCGTAGATATCAAAGGAGATAGAGGAAATGAAGGCAGTTCTTTATGCTTCGGCTGTCGGAAGCCTAAAGTATGCTACGCACAAGATCAGAAATCTGTTTTGCCAAGGGCATAGTTAGCAGATATCAAAGTAACCCTAGACAAGGATATTGAACTGCAATAAAGCATATATTGAAGTACCTTAGAGGCACTAGAGATTATATGCTAGCTTACAAGGCAGTTAATTTGGTCCCTGTGGGTTGCACGGATTTTGACTTCCAATCGGATAGGGACAATAGTAAGTCAACCTCGGGGTTTTGTGTTTATTTTAGGAAGTAAAGTCATAACTATGGAAGAGTGATAAGCATAGGTGCTTTTTGGACTCCACCATAGAAGCTGAGTATATGGCAGCCTCTGAGGTAGCCATAGAAGCTGTATGTCTCAGATACTTCAAGATAGACTTAGACATGATTTTTGGTTTGCCCAAAATTATTATAATAATAGTGGTGCAGTAGCAAACTCGAAAAAACCATAAGTCTATAAGGCAAGTAAACATAATAGAGCGCAAGTACCACCCAATACGAGAAATCATATAAACGAGGAGAAGTTGTTGCCGCCTAGATTGCATCAGGTGATGACCTATAGATCCTTTCACTAAGGTCCTTAAGGCAAGAGCTTATGATGGGCATGTTGAAGGGTTAGGAATCAGATGTATGGCAGCAGATATAGCAGCTTAGTCTTTTAGTATATGTGGGAGATTGTTAGGATGTATACTAAAAGCCTAGCTTTTGGTATAAACATTTATCTAGAAATAAGAATCACATTGGTCAAATGTCTACATTTATGATAAACGTAGTTGTTTAATTAATTTATATTGTAGATAACATGGTGTGTGGTGTCACACACAGAAGATCATGTTATCGGTTCCTTATAAATTATAAACAGTAGCTCACGACCAAGATGGAAAGGAACAAACCATTGGAAGGTCGTAGTGTAATTAGGTATTAGTTTATCTTAACTATATAATTACACTAGTACACTTAGAGTGTATTGAGTAGGACCATTAGAGGTCGTTCCTTTTATACTGACTTTATGAAGGAACAAAGACCTCAGTTATTATGGAAGTGTGTGCTCTTAATCCTAATATAATAACTAGCACATATATTTGATATTTATTTCTTTAATTTATCAATGGGTGAGATTTAGTTCGATAAATCAATAAGCCCGATAAGTTGGGAAATGATATCACTTATAGTGTGTGTTGTTGATTATAGAATGAAACTGTGTCCTAGTGATCTAGGTTGAGAATGTCCCCAAGAGGAGCTCATAAGGATTGTCATGTTAAACACTGCAGATGGACTTAGTCCGACATGACGATGAAGTTGAGTGGTACTATTCTTGGAGCTAGATATTAATTAAGTGAGTTGTCAGTAACTTGCTTAATTAGTGGACATTTGTTATCTTAAACATAGGGAGACTAACACACTCATAATAAGAAGGTACCCAAAATATAATTTGGGATTGGTGCGGTAGTTCAATAATAGTTCTTTAGTGGAATGAATTATTATTGATGAAATTAAGTTGTGTGTTCGGGGTGAACACGGGATGCTTAATTTCATCGGGAGACCAAAACCAATTCCTCCTCTCGGTCCCTATCATAGCCTCTTGTATATAGAGATTTATACCCACCACATACCCACCTTCTTACCCATCCAATGGGGTCGGCCAAGTTAGCTTGGAACCCAAGCTAGGGCCGGCAAAGACCAAGTGGATGAGCCAAGTTGGTGGCCGGCCAAAGCTTGGGTCCCAAGCTTAGGTGGCCGACCACTAGAATATTAAAAAGGATTTTTTTTAAAATTATTTCTTATGTGGATATCATGTTTTTAAAAGAGAGTTTAAAAATTAAAAATTTCCTTTTATAGCTTTTTACAAAAAGATTAAGAGAAGAGATTAATCTCTTTCCTTATTTGTAGATTAAAAGGATGATTTTAATTTTTGGTAAAAACTTTCTTTATTTGTAAATCATCTACATGTTTAAAAGAGAATTTAAAATTTGAAATCTTTCCTTATTTGTTGATTAAAAGGTGGATTTTAAATTTTAAGAAAACTTTCCTTTTTAACCATGTTCATGATTTAAAAGAGAGTTTAAAAATTAAATATTCTCTTTTATAAGTTTCTACAAGAGATTAAAAAAAGATTTGATATCTTTCCTTATTTGTAGATTAAAAGAGATTTTAATTTTTAGAGATAACTTTCTTTTTATCCACATGTTTAAAAGAAATATTTTAATTTATAAAATTTCCTTTTTATTAACCATGAAGGATGAAAATTATTGGAGAAATTTTTTATAAATTTCTGGAGACAAATTAGGAAGTTTTAAATAATTAAAACTCTCCTTGTTTGTAGCTTTAATATGGCCGACCATTATAATTGATGAAAAGAAAATTGTTTTTAATTAAATAAATTTTCTTTTTCAATGGCAAAAGAATTATGGAAATTTTTATTAAATTTTCCTTATTTGCCAAGACCAAGGATTATAAAAGAGGAGGTAGAGGAGGCTTCATGGTGAACATCTCTATTCTATTTTCTCCCTCTTTTCTTCCTTGGTGTGGTCGGCCCTTCTCCTTTTCTCTCTTCCTCTTGTGTGGCCGAAATCCTTTATCTCTTGGAGCTTTGAGGAGGTGGCCGGATCTAGCTTGAGAAAGAAGGAGAGAAAGCTTGCATCCCTTGGAGCTTGGTTGGTGGAAAAATTCTTCATCCTTTAGAAGATATGCTTGGCCGAAACTTGAAGGAAGGAAGAAGAAGGTGCCTTGGTCGTTCTCGTCTCGGAAGATCGTTGCCCTCACAACGTCCGGGATTAGAAGAGGAATACGGTAGAAGACCTAGAGGTTTTTTTGTTTGCAAAAGAAAAGGTATACTAGTATTTAATTTCCGCATCATACTAGTTTTATTTCTTTGTAAAAATACCAAATACAAGAGGCATGCGATTCTAGTATTTCGAATTTGTTTTCGATGTTGTGTTCTTTTGTTTTTCTTTTCCTTGTGATTTGATTGTTCTTTTTGGTTAACCTAAAGTTATTTAAGGAAATTAAATATTGGCTTTCCTTAAAAGGCTTTGTCTAGGCGGTGGTGGTTGTTCCCATATCCAAGAAGGTCATGTGCCTCGCCATGCAGTCCTGGAAGCCAATTTTGGAAATTAATATTTAATGGAATTAATAACCTAGGTGATTTGGATCGAACGTGTTAAGTTCCGCAGGAGATCCAAGTCTAAACCTTAAAGAACAAATAAATTAAACTTTGGATCAAACGTGTTAAGTTCCGCAAGAGATCCAAGTTTAATTTAAAAGAACACATGGTAGCTAGGAAAAGGTTCAGACCTTTGTACAAAATTTTTGTACAGTGGAACCATTAGGTTTTCCGAGTAGCAACCAACAACCCCTTGCTTGGGCACCAAGCAAGGATGTGGTCGCCATAAGGATGACTTGGGTGGATGCGAGACTTTATACATAGAGGCTACAACAGGGACCTAGAGAAGGAATTGGTTTTGGCCTTCTGATGAGCTTGAGCTTCCTGTGTTCGACCCGAACACCCAACTCAAGTTCATCAATAATAACTCATACCACTAAAGAGTTATTATTGAACTACCGCACCAATCCCAGATTACATTATGGGCTTCTTCTTATCATGAGTGTGTTAATCTCCCTGTGTTTAAGATATCGAATGCCTATTAATTAAATGAGTTACTGACAACTCAGTACATGTGCTTGTTATTATATCGGGATTAAGAGTACGCACATCCATAATAACAAAGGTTCTGTTCTTTTATGCAGTCAGTATAAAAGGAATAACCTCAAATGGTCTTGCTCTATACACATATATGTACTAGTGTAATTTTATAGTCAAGATAAACTAGTACCAAATTACACTACAACCATTCCAATGGTTTGTCCCAATCCATCTTGGTTGTGAGCTTTTATTTATAATCTATAAAGAATTAATAACATGATCTTCTGTATGACACCACACACTATATTATCTACAATATAAATTAAATGGACAACTACATTTAACTAAATGCAGACATTTGACCAATGTGATTCTCATTTCAAAATAAATGTTTATACAAAAAGCTAGGCTTTTAGTATACATTCTAACAATCTCTCACTTATACTAAAAGACTATGCTGTCATATATGCTGCCATACATCTGATCCTCATCCCCTCAACATGTCCATTAAAAGCTCTCGCCGGAAGGGTCTTAGTGAAAGGATCTACCAAGTTATCTTCTGATGCAATCTTGGCGACAACTTCTCCTCGCTTTACGATGTCTCATATCAGATGGTACTTGTGCTCAATGTGTTTACTTGCCTTATGAGCTCGTGGTTCCTTCGAGTTTGCTACTGCACCACTATTATCACAATAAATTGTGATAATTTTGGAAAAACCAGGAATCACATCTAAGTCCATCAAGAAGTTTTTGAGCCATACAACTTCTTTGGCTGCCTCAGAGGCTGCCACATACTCAACTTCCATGGTAGAGTCCGAAATGTATTTCTGCTTAACACTCCTCCATGCTATGGCTCCACCTCCCAAAGTAAACATATACCCTGAGGTCGACTTACTATTGTCCCTATCTGATTGGAAGTCTGAATCCGTGTAACCCATAGGGAGCAAATCATCTGCTTGGTAAACTAGCATATAATCTCTAGTCCTTTTCAGGTACTTCAATATATGTTTTACGGCAATCCAACGTCCTTATCCTGGGTTACTTTGATATCTGCTAACCATACCCATGGTAAAATAGATATCCGGTCTAGTACATAGCATCGCATACATTAGGCTTCCTACAGCCGAAGCATAAGGAATTGCCTTCATGTCCTCTATTTCCTTTGATGTTTTAGGAGACATCTCTTTAGATAAAGGTAATCCATGCCGAAAAGGTAGAAAACCTTTCTTGGAGTTTTGCATGCTAAAACGAGCTAGAATAGTATCGATGTATCAAGCTTGGGATAAGCACAACATTCTTTTCTTGCGATCCCTTATTACTTTGATCCCAAGAATATGTCCACATTCTCCCAAATCCTTCATATCAAACTGCTTGGACAATCATACCCTTATGTCTGACAACACTTTGACATTGTTGCCAATGAGCAAAATGTCATCTACGTATAAACAAGAAATACCACCACGTTTCCGTCACTCTTCTTGTATACACAAGACTCATCTGGACACAGAATAAATCCATAAGACTGGATCACTTCATTAAACCGGATGTTCCAAGATCTCGAAGCTTGCTTCAGTCCATAGATAGACCGATTGAGCTTACATACAAGATGCTCTTTGCCCTTCGCAATGAATCCCTCTGGTTGCTTCATATGGATATTTTCTTCTAGACTTCCATTAAGGAAAGCTATCTTGACATCCATTTTCCAAATCTCATAATCCATATGTGTGGCAATAGATAAAAGAATCCGGATAGACTTAAGCATGACTACCGGCGAAAAGGTTTCATCATAATTGATTCCCTCTTTCTGAGTATACCCTTTTACAACAAGCCTTGCTTTGAACGTTTCCACCTTTCCATCTGTCCCTCTTTTTCTTTTATAGACCCATTTACATCCAATGACTTTTACACCATTTGGTGGTTCTATAAGCTCCCAGACCTGATTAGAGTACATAGATATTGGGACCTTTGTGCCTGCTAGAGGGGTGAATAGCGGCTCATCGCGCTTGTGTCGGTTTGCTTTGTCTTAATAATGTGCAGCGGAATACAAAGACACAAACACTCACAACGCTAACAACTAGGATTTACTTGGTATCCATCTCAAGATGAGGTGACTAATCCAAGGATCCACACACGACACGCTATCTCCATTATGAATCACTCCTTCTCGGTCGAGCCGGAGGCTGAGAAGCCTCATACAAACTCACACAACAATACACACAAAAATTCAAGAAGAAGGAATACAAATACACGTAAAGACACTCTCTTCTTGCTTACTTGTGCTTGTTGTTACCTCTTGAAGCTTGAGAGAACACTCCCAAGTGCCTTCAAGAACTGGCGGTGAAGATCGGAGAAGCTCGCTGTGAATCGCAGAGAAATCGCAGGAAGAAGAACGCAAAGTTCTATGGAGAAAATGCTCCGCAACGGCTATATCCTGTGCTCCTAATCGATCCAAATCAACCTCAATCGATTGCCACGTCAACACTGCTCCATCCCAGCCGTTCATCGCTTGTTTCCTGTGCAACGGTCACTTCCTAATCGATCGACCGATCGATTCAGAGCCTTTCTGTGTTCTTGCGATCGCGCAAGAACTTTTGCTGCCCAATCGATCGATCGATCGATTGGGAAAGCCTCTGTGCTCGCGATTTCACATCCCAATTGATCGATCGATCGATTGGGCCTTCCCATAATTGCAGCACACTCCAATCGATCCATTGATCGATTGGACTCTGGTTCAATCGATCGCTCGATCGATTGATCAGCCTGGACTTGACTCAAACTCAAGTCCAAATTCCCAAACCCAACTCCCGGTCAACCGTGACCTGTTGGGTCTCCATGCATGGCGCTTGGCCACACTCGAACAACCTTGAACTAGCCTTCTAGCCTCCTCCATCAGCCTTGCGTCTCTCGGATATCTCCCATCCTTCACACCTTGCCTTTAGGAGCTTCCTTCGGCCTCATCCTAGTTGTCGGATTATACCACCACACTCGACCAACCTCGAACTAGCCTTCTAGCCTCCTCCATCAGCCTTGCGTCGCTCAGATATCTCCCCATCCTTCACGCCTTGTCTTCAAGAGCTTCCTTCGGCCTTATCCTAGTTATCGAGTTCTTCTTGCCAAGTCACACTAAGACTTACCTTGCCAAGACCACATGCTTGGAATTACAACCTTTTCCAAGATCACACTTGGACGTTTCGTTGCTTGGCTCATCACTAGGACTTCCCAATTACCTGGCTCCTCACCAGGACTTCCTCCTTTGCCAAGATCACACTTGGACTTTCAGTTGCCTAGCTCCTCACCAAGACTTCCCAAATGCCTGGCTCCTCACTAGGACTTTCTCCTTTGCCAAGATCACACTTGGACTTTCCAATTTGCCTAACCTCCAGTTAGGACTTTCACCACTGCCTAAACTCCAGTTAGGACTTCCATACGTCTAACCTCCAGTTAGGACTTCCATACGCCTAACCTCCAGTTAGGACTTTCTCAGTCAAGTCTCCTGTCAACCTTGACCTACTTGACTTGTATTCTCATCACTTCCACCACTGCCTAAACTCCAGTTAGGACTTTCATATGCCTAACCTCCAGTTAGGACTTTCTCAGTCAAGTCTCCTGTCAACCTTGAGCTACTTGACTTATATTCTCATCAACCTGGTCAACCCTTTAACCATCTCCATAACCGGACGATTGCTCCAACAATCTCCTTATATTGTCAAACATCAAAACTCAAATCTTGACTCAAGCTTGACTCAACTCAAGCTTAGTCAAACTTGTCAAACTTGACCTAGGGAAATTGCCCCAACAATCTCCCTCTTTTTGATGTTTGACAATACCTCTAAGTTAGGCTAAATCTCATAGCCTTAACCTCTTCTTTATACAAAGGCTAAATTCCATAGCCTTAACTTCTTCTTTACACAAGGCTAAATCCCATAGCCTTAATTCTTCTTCATACCAAGGCTAAATCTCATAGCCTTAACTTCTTCTTTATCATAAGGCTAAATCTCATAGCCTTAACCTCTTCTTTATCACAAGGCTAAATCTCATAGCCTTAACCCTTTTCATGACAAGGCATGAATGAAGGTTTCCTTCATTCTCTCCCTTTCCTAGAGGGCAAACTCCCCCTACTTGGGATGAATGTCTAACTTAACCTTCCATTCTCCCCCTTTGTCATACATCAAAAACTGAAAACAAACTATTCTCCATAAGAGTTAACTCTTCGTTGTTTACAACCTCATATGTTGTTAACAACCCCACAATGAAGATCTCATATTCTTCATTGTCGCCAAATCTCCCCCTTGAGCTCTATTTCACTTCATAATGCTCATCCTAGAGCATGCCTCAACTTCTCAATGAAACTCCTATTCATTGTATTAAATGCTCCCCCTTGAGCAGTAATCTTCTTCTCCATGCTCATCCGAGAGCATTTTCCACTTTACCAATGAAGGTCTGATCCCCTTCATTAATCCAATGCTCCCCCTTGAGCAGTAATCTACTCCACAATACTCATCCGAGAGCATTTATCATCCTAGCAATGAAGATAACCAATCTTCCATTGCTCCCCAATACTCGACCCCGAGTATTAATTCATCACGAAGGTTTAACACCCTTCCAAGGTCTTTGAAAAGATTTTTATGTTTTTAAAGAGTAACTCCCCCTAAAAACATGGTCAAACTTCTATCATTGCACCAACAATGACTTGGAGTTCCTAAACAGTTAGGAAAACCTAAACTTGAAGTTTTGAGGTTCAAAATTCAATAATGAAACTAAACCCCAACCTAAACTTCACCTAAATTTATCTTAACCAATCCATATTTGTTTTCAACATGAAAACTCCCCCTAAATGGATACAAGTGTATGCCAAAGGGTTAGGAATGGTTAATGACCCTTGAAAACCAAAACTTGAAGTTTTAAGGTTTCAAAATTCAGAATTGAAACTAAACCTTATCTTAAACTTCACTTTGGTTTCTCTTAACCAATCCATACTTATTCTCATCATGAAAAACTCCCCCTAAACGTATACAAATGTATTCCAAGGGATTTGGAGTGGTTAACGAGACTCGAAGTGACTTGAAGTGTTGAAATTAGGGTTTTCAGGCCAAAATCAGACTTCCCAATCGATTGAAGTTGGGACTCAATTGATTGAAATCACTTCAATCGATCCATTGATCGATTCCGTAAGCTACTGCTCGTAGAAATTTCCTCTGAATCGATCGACTGATCGATCCAGTCTGGATCAATCGATTGGTTGATCAATTCACTACCCCTCTGTTCACGGGAATTGGCTTCGCAATCGATCGACTCATCGATCAAACCCATCCCAATCGATCAGCTGATCGATTGGGTTCCTGATTTCTTGAAATTCAATTTCAGCAAAATTTAGAAACTCCCCAAAAATTCTACAAAATTCTAAAAATTATAAAAATTTATGTAGACATTATTTAGGATATACTTTATCAAGGAAAAATAGTTTTGTATGAAAATACTTCTTATTTTCAAAGATTGACACAAATTTGAAAACTTATAAAAACTTTAATGTTTTCTTCAAGTTTGTGTCTAACTATTCAATGATGATTACTATCAAAAGATAGTCTTCACCAAGGTTTTCCAAAAGCATTTTAAAATCATTTTCAAAACCAATATCCAACCATGTTCTTTGGGCTCAATGTACATGACTTGTACATTAGCTTTCCCAATGATTGGAAGTCACATGACTATGTGCTTTGATGAACTTAAAACTCAACAAAATGCACTAAATCAACATCTTGAGTTTTGTTCACCATCCTAACATCTCACTTGTATCTAATGTGTGCTAAAACATATACAAGTCACCTTATGATTCTTTGTGAGATGTATATTTGGTTTTACCCTAAACTAAGGGATCATGCATATCTATCTAGGCATTAAGAGACTTATGATAATCCACCTAGGATGTCATTTGGTATAATCCCACTTGTTGGGATATTTACCATTCTTAATAAATGCTTTTTATCCTTAATTACAAGGAAATTAACATAATGCATGATGTTACATGACATACATCAAAATAAGCAATTTTCAAAAGAAAAATATGTTATAGCTAACATGATGTATGTATGACATGACATGGTATTTTTGTGTTTTTCATAATAAGAATGAATGCAACACATGATGTCAGGACATATGATAGACAATCAATCATGGCACTTTAGCATAAATAAAATATACCTAGATAATCTATCTAAGTATCTTTAAACCTTAGTTAAAACCTTAAAAATTAAGCCTAGATTGCTTATCTCTTGAAGGAATGCCAAAAACCCAACCTGGCATTTCTTTTACCCGTTTTCTATTTGTGCCAATTGAAATTAAGAGTTCAACCCTCAAATATTTATTTGGCACATATTACTCTCTTTAAGGATCAACCATTTAGATTGAGACTTAATTTTGCTCTTAATCCCTTAAGAACATACTAATATCTCAACTAGACATTTCTTATCCTTTCTCCAAGTGTGCCAACTTACCTTTGATGTGATTCCTCAAGGTTTGGCACAACTTACTCTTCCAAAGAGTAATTACCTTATATTTTAAGCCCGGATTTCCCCTTGACCCCCTAAGAACATACCAAAATCCCAACTTGGTAGTTTATATGATTCTCTAAATTTTACCAATTTAATTTAACCATAACTCCTTAAAATTTGGCACATGTTACTCTTTCCAAGAGTGACAATTTGGATTAAAGTTTACATTCTCCTTAATTCCATAAGCAAATGCCGAATTCCAAATTTGGCATTACTTTTGTTTCTCTCAAGTGTGTCAATTTAAATTAGTTCAACTTTTCAAACTTTGACACATTTTTGCTCTTTAAAGCTTAATCACATTTGATTAAAGCATGAGTTTTCTCTTAATTCCTTAAGAAGCATCAAAATTCTAACTTGATTTTTCTTATACTTTTCTTAAGTGTGCCAATTTAGATTGAGTTCAACTCTTCAAATTTTGGCACATATATCACTCTTTCAAAGAGTAACCCAATAAACCTTTTCATTTTCAAAGGTTAACAATAACCTCGAAAATGCTCTCAAGTGTCAACTTTACCAAGGTTGGGTTAACTACCTTTCCAATTGGAGTTGACACTCTCTAAACCCATCTAGGGTATAGAGAATATGTTCCTAGGAACCCAATACCTATTGGTGCTCCTTGGGTGTTCTAGGTACTCACTAGGGATAACTTCCCTAGTCACCTTCCTAAGGACCTTTCTAGGCTTCTTAGAAGCCTTGGTCACTTCTAGGGCTAACTTCCCTTGTAGCCTTCTTTGTAACTTTGTTAGACTTCTTAGGAGTCTTAGTCACTGTTCCGGATATGAATGTGGCATGGGAGGAATTAAGGGGAGGTCAAAGGGCATTTGGGTAATTGAATGTTTAGGTTTCTTTAAGGGAGAGGGAGGGGCGCCGCCAGGGAAAAAGAAAAGAGGAGGGGGGGATTCTGTTCGTGAGGAGGGGGAAGGATCCGCCGCCAGAGAAAGAGAGAGGAGGAGCGTTCCTCTATCGCCGCCACCCGCAGTCAGCACTGCCTTCGGCCTCCTCGCCGGCTGACGCTGCCAAGGGACCGGACTTCCGCCTCTCCTTCTCCTTCTCCTTCTCCCGCGGCCACAGCCGCCGCCGGCAGCCACCGCTGCCATCTCCCGCGGCCACAGCCGCCGCCGGCAGCCACCGCTGCCCTCTCCCGCGGCCACAGCCGCCGCCGGCAGCCATCGCTGCCCTCTCCCGCGGCCACAGCCGTCGCCGACAGCCGCAATAGCCCCCTCACGCGTCTACTGCCGTTGTCTTTAGTAGATATCGTCACCTTCCAGGTAGCCACAGCTTAGTACTATTTGGGTAAATCCAGCCATCGCGCCGAGGTATTTTACTTTTTGTATCATTATCATCATTGTGGGTTATTGGGCTTATCCGGCCTGCGTGCCGAGCTCCGGCCTGCGAGTTGTTGTGGTATTCCGGCCTACGTGCCATCTTTTGGATCCATGCCGCACTAGATTCCGAGTTATCGCCCGCGGATTCGGCTGCCCGACCGACTTGCATTCATCCACCTTGCCGGAACCAGCTCACCGCTCCATCCGAGGGCGCCCCCCTGGGCCAGGGTACGTTCTCGTACCTTTTCTGCATTCAGTTAATTATGTTGTCATTAGTATTCGGTTGCTCATATGTCTGTGGAATTCGCCTCGAGCACCGAGGTACCAGAGACCGGGGGAACCCGGTCGCTGGATACAGGTATAGTTGACTGGAGGAGGACTTCAGACGACTTGGTCAACGCAGCGGACGGCTCATCGACCGGGTCATGGGGATGCGGTCAACATTCCAGACACGTCATACCGGCAGGTTCGTTTTCTCAGCTTCCAGACAGGAACAGTCACATTGGTCTTGCCAAAAGGACCTTTAGGGATTCCTTCCCTAGTATCCTTGACTTGACCTCTACACCTAGGGTTGGTCCCATAGCTATATGGAACCCTATGAAAAGAAATCACATCCTTCTTGACTTTAGGTTTGTATCCCAAACCTCTATAGCCATTGGATGACTTTTGTCCAGTTCTTCCTAGAGTTTGCTCACTTTGACCCTTAAAAATATTTTCCATTCTTGCTAGAGTCCTCTCTAAGTTATCAAATCTTGACCTCAAGACTTGGTTTCCCGTCATTAAATCCATAGGTTTGGATTTTTCTTGACCCCTATGAGCATTTCTATATTTAGGCATGTATCTATAATCCTTAGAGTTATTACCTAAATAGTTATCTACCTTCCTAACCTTAGGTGTGGTAAATCTAGCATGAGGAGGGATATATTTGTCCTTACTTCTATCATTCCTCCTAATCTCATGGCAATTAGCATTTAGATGATGTACCTTATTTCTAACATGCTCTTTACCATTTCTAAAAGGAATTGTGTCATTAAAGGTTACCTTGGGTTTGCTCTTAAAAACTCCCCCTAGTTTTGTGCTTCCTCCTCTAACTTTGATTGGCTTCTTCCCTTTAGGGTATTGACTCCGGTAATGTCCATTTTGATTTCATGAGAAGCACACAATGTGCTCCTTGCTCTTGCGTTCCATTGGACCAATCTCCTTGGGCTTCTTCTTGCCCTTGGGTACTACTTGGCCTTTCTTCTTGGCCAATTTGGGACACTTACTATTGTAATGCCCATGCTCCCTACACTCAAAGCAAATGATATGATTTTTATTATTCACAATGCAAATTTCTATACTCTTGCTTGTAGGGGTAGCACTCAATCCTCCATTTGATTTATCTTGTGTTGTGGAGGTGACATCATCATCTTCTTCTTCTCCTCTTGAGGATGTGGGTGCTTCCACCTCTTCAATTCGTGAGGATGTGGATGCTTCCACCTCTTCCTCTCTTGAAGATGTGGATGATCTCTCCTCATCTTCATTTTCCTCTTCTTCCTTCTCCTCCTCGAATGTTGACCTCGTGTCAACATCGGATTGGTCCTTCTCCTCTTGGACCACTGAGCCTTTCTCCTTGGGCTCCTCCACACCTTGGAATTATGTAGAGTTCTCATGATATGCAATGATATTTTTCCAAAGATCACTTGCACTTGTGTATTCACCTACACTCACAATAATATTAGGGAGTAATAAGTTTAACAATACATTTGTTACCTCCTTATTTGCCTCTGCTTGCTCCCGTTATTCCTCGGTCCAATGTTGAGGTCGGAGGCGCTTCCCTTTCTTATCCATTGGAGCTTCAAATGGGTCCTCCAAGACCACCCATTGGTTCCAATCCATTTGGAACCGAGTCTCCAACCTTGTCCTCCAAAAATTGAAGTCTTCTTTGTCGTATGAAGGTGGAATTCGGATGTCCCATCTGAGTGGTCCTTCCAAATCCATCTTCTTCTTCCTCTAGCTTCTTGCTCTCTTGGCGGTTAGTCCGTAGAAGAGCGGCCTTGCTCTGATACCAATTGTTGGGACCTTTGTGCCCACTAGAGGGGGGGTGAATAGTGGCTCATCGCACTTGCGTCGGTTTACTTCGTCTTGATAATGTGTAGCAGAATACAAAGACACAAACACTCACAATGCTAACAACTAGGATTTACTTGGTATCCACCTCAAGATGAAGTGACTAATCCAAGGATCCACACACGACACACTATCTCCACTATGAATCACTCCTTCTCGGTCGCAGCCGGAGGCGGAGAAGCCTTGTACAAACTCACACAACAATACACACAAAAATACAAGAAGAAGGAATACAAATACACGTAAAGACACTCTCTTCTTGCTTATTTGTGCTTGTTGTTGCCTCTTGAACCTTGAGAGAACACTCCCAAGAGCCTTCAAGAATTGACGGTGAAGATCGGAGAAGCTCGCTGTGAATCGCAGGAAGAAGAACGCAAAGTTCTACGGAGAAAACGCTCCACAACGGCTATATCCTGTGTTCCAATCGATCCAAATCAACCTCAATCGATTGCCACGTCAGCACTGCTCCATCCCAGTCGTCCATCGCTCGTTTCCTGCTCAACGATCACTTCCCAATCGATCGAACGATCGATTGGGACTGCCTGAATCGATCGCCTGATCGATTCTGAGCCTTTCTGTGTTCTCGCGATTGCGCGAGAACTCCTGCTGCCCAATCGATCGACCGATCGATTGGCAGCTCCCAATCGATCGCCCGATCGATTGGGAAAGATTTTGTGCTCGTGATTTCACATCCCAATCGATCGACCGATCGATTGTGTCTTCCCATAATCACAGCACACTCCAATCGATCCACTGATCGATTGGACTCTGGTTCAATCGATCGCCCGATCGATTGACCAGTCTGGACTTGACTCAAACTCAAGTCCAAATTCCCAAACCCAACTCCCGATCAACCGTGACATGTTGGGTCTCCATGCCTAGCACTTGGCTACACCCGACCAACCTCGAACTAGCCTTCTAGCCTCCTTCATCAGCCTTGCGTCTCTCGAATATCTCCCATCCTTCACGCCTTGCCTTCAAGAGCTTCCTTCGGCCTCATCCTAGTTGTCGGATTATACCACTACATTGACCAACCTCGAACTAGCCTTCTAGCCTCCTCCATCAGCCTTGCATCCCTCGGATATCTCCCCATCCTTCACGCTTTGCCTTCAAGAGCTTCCTTCGGCCTTATCCTAGTTATCGAGTTCTCCTTGCCAAGTCACACTAGGACTTACCTTGCCAAGACCACATGCTTGGAATTACAACCTTTGCCAAGATCACACTTAGACTTTCCGTTGCTTGGCTCATCACTAGGACTTCCCAATTGCATGGCTCCTCACCAGGACTTCCTCCTTTGCCAAGATCACACTTGGACTTTCAGTTGCCTAACTCCTCACCAGGACTTCCCAAATGCCTGACTCCTCACCAGGACTTTCTCCTTTGCCAAGATCACACTTGGACTTTCCAATTTGCCTAACCTCTACTTAGGACTTTCACCACTACCTAAACTCCAGTTAGGACTTCCATATGCCTAACCTCTAGTTAGGACTTCCATACGCCTAACCTCCAGTTAGGACTTTCTCAGTCAAATCTCCTGTCAATCTTGACCTACTTGACTTGTATTCTCATCACTTCCACCACTGCCTAAACTCCAGTTAGGACTTTCATACGCCTGACCTCCAGTTAGGACTTTCTCAGTCAAGTCTCCTGTCAACCTTGATCTACTTGACTTGTATTCTCATCAACCTGGTCAACCCTTTGACCATCTCCATAACCGGACGATTGCTCCAGCAATCTCCTTATATTGTCAAACATCAAAACTCAAATCTTGACTCAAGCTTGACTCAACTCAAGCTTAGTCAAACTTGTCAAACTTGACCTAGGGAAATTACCCCAACAATAGATTCTATTTCAGAGTTCATTGCACTTTACCAAGATGTTGCATCTTTATCTTGGAGTGCTTCATCATATGTCCAGGGATCAGGTTCATGTTCACCAGGGATCAAGTCTGAAGATTCTTCCAAAAACATGAATCTATCAGGTTGCCTAATAACCCTCCCACTACGATGAGGCACTACTTGTAATTGTGCATCATTTATGGCACGTGTTGCAGTTTCTTGTAGTATCTCATCTTGTACCGTTAGTACTAAAGTAGACGTGTCTTCTCTTATTTCCTCAAGAACAATTTTACTCATGGACTTGTGGTTCATTACATAGTCCTCTTCTAAAAATCGGGCATTGGTGTTAACAATGACCTTCTGATCGTTAGGACTATAAAATAAACCACCTTTCGTTCCTTTAGGATAACTCACAAACAAGCGAACTTCTGTACGTGATTCCAACTTATCAGCGTCTCCCTTCAGCACATGTGCTGGACTACCCTAAATCTGAATATGTTTCAGACTAGGCTTACGCTCATTCCATAATTCTGTGGGAGTAGATGTTACTGACTTAGAAGGTACCAAGTTTAGAATGAACGCTGTCATTTCCAGAGCATATCCCCAAAATGAATTTGTTAATTCTGAATAACTCATCATTGATCTAACCATTTCCATAAGAGTCATATTCCTTCGTTCTGTAGCCACACCATTATGTTGGGGTGTACTAGGTGCAGACAGTTGGGATTGAATCCCGACCTCTGATAAGTAACTCCTAAACTCTCCTAAGAGGAACTCGCCACCACAATCAGATCGTAGTGTCTTGATACCTTTACCATGACATTTCTCCACATCAGCCTTGTATTCTTTGAACTTATCAAAGCACTCAGACTTGCGGCGCATCAAGTAAATGTACCCGTATCTCAAATAATCGTCTATAAAAGAAATAAAATATTCAAAACCACCTCTTGCCTGGATAGTCATAGGTCCACACAAATCAAAATGAAACAATTCCAACATATCTTTGGCTCTATATCCCTTGGCCTTAAAAGGTCTCTTGGTCATTTTTCCTTCCAAGTAAGATTCGCAGGTTAAAAAATTTTCCACCACTAATGAACCCAAAGGTCCATCGGCTATTAGCCTTTGAATCCTACTCAAGTTAATATGACCAAGCCTTAGATGCCAAAGATATGTTTGGTTTATTTCCGAAGGTTGCTTTCTCTTATTAGAATTAGAAGATGTGTTATTAATTTTCATTTGTTGTATCGTGGGAGTTATTGGATTTAGAGTATACAAATTGTCAATCAACGTACTAGAACAGATAACTACCCTATTTTTCTTGACAACTACTTTGTCATCAAAAGAAACAGAATATCCATCCATAAATAGTTTAGAAACTGAAATCAAGTTCTTTCTAAAACATGGTACGTAAAGATAATTTCTTAAAATCAATGTTTTATTTCTATCAAAAGATAAATAAACATCTCCCACTGCAACAGTCACCACTTTTGTAGCATTGCCCATGTAGACGATAATCTCCCCATCATGTAGTAGTCGAGTTTCCTGGAATCCCTGCAATGAATTGCAGACATGATCAGTGGCTCCCGTATCTACACACCAGGTACTGGTAGATAACACCACTAAACATGTTTCAACTACTAGAGAATAAGATATACCTTTATTGTTCTCCTTTCTGTGAGAACAGTCCACTTTCCAATGTCCAGACTACTTGCATGTGAAGCACTTGCCCTTCAGCTTCTTCGGCCTAGTCCCTAGAGATCGATTCACTTTCTTTGCTGAACCAACTTATTTCTTTTTCTTCTTTCTGCCTTTTAGCTTTGAAGCAGAAACATTTTCAGCAATGTGAATTTGAGAACTTTGACGAAATAGCCCTTCTGCTGCTTGAAGTTCTGTCAGAAGTTCCGCCAACGAATAAACCCTTTTGTTCATGTTGTAGTTCAGGTGGAACTGCTCAAAACTTTTAGGCAGCGTTTGGAGAATGATATCGACTTGGGTTTCCCCATCGATTTCTGCTCCAAGGGCTTCCATCTCATTCAAAAGAGCCATCATTTTGAGGATATGATCCCTTACGGGTGTCCCCTGAGTCATGGTGGTCGTCATCAAGTTTCTCATAGCCTCTTGCCTAGTAGCCCGATTCTGGTGTCCAAAGAGTTCCTTGAGATTGTGCATCATGTCATAAGCGGTAGGCATGACCTGATGTTGATGTTGCAGCACATTTGACATAGAAGCCAAAATGTAACATCGCGCCATCTCATCTGCCCTAACCCACTTCTTATGATACTCAATCTCCTCTTCACTAGAATCGCTATTAGGCAAGCTTGGGCAGATCTCAAAAAGTACAAACTTGTAACCTTCAGCAGTTAAGACAATGGCCAAGTTTCGTTTCCAATCAATGTAATTGGGACGAGTAAATTTGTTGTCTTTCAATATAGCAGCAAGAGGATTGAAAACCATTTGAAATCCTAAGAATCACAAAATATTTGGTCAAAACTTTAGAATTTAAAATAATATTAATTTCTCAAACAATATCATTTAAATTCACCAACACCTCAAAACACCGTGAATTTTGTATGCCACGATAGTGTGGACATATACAAATTCAAACATTTGTAAGAGGGGTTATACCCATTCATTTTATTATTTTGTCAACCTAACTTTATGACAAATAAAATTAATAGTTGATTTTTCTTCGGTCACACAAATAATAGCAGTGACTCGGATGGAGATGATACTATTAAATGCACCTAAGTGTATATCATTACTTGATACTTAGTCCATTAAATAGGATTGTACCTCTTCAGATGGAGAAGATTACACAAACCTAAATAATTTCCTATAATCATCCATAAAGGGAGTTTAATCTAGTGATCCGCAAACAAACTCATCTGATGTGGAGGAAGGCACTCAAAGCCAACACGCAAGTTTGAATGCATCACTTACAAACCAGTAATGGAGATCGTGGAATTTAAATAATTCATCTCCCACTTAGTTATTTAAAACGAAGAATTTTAACATGCACACACACACACACACATCACATATAAACTGCATAAAAGACAATAAATATGAAAAATAATTTTCCAACTATTATGGCCTCATCCATAGTTGGCCTCCGTGTGCCCACCAACCCTAGCCGCCTCTAACGGGTCATGTCGTCGCATCTATCTTACTTCCTTTTCTGCTGTGCCTCTGGTCCTCAAATAGTACCACGCCTCGCAAGGATACGATCTGCGACAAAAATAAAATTTTACATTTATCGATCATATATTCCACAAGGGAATGTACATGTAATCTAGATCGAACAAAATGTAAAATCCTAAAACTAATACAGATCCTACTGTATTTAATAATTACAATCATGCACACATATAAAATGCCCTCAATATGCCCGAGGGTCCAAATCACTCACAAACACAATAGGGTCATAATAGTTGGAACTAGGATGCCTGCAATCACAGAGTTAATCTATTTGCACATCCTACCATTATCCTGTCTAAATTTATGTATGAAAAGTGCATAATTTAACTGAAAACCAAACACACAGAGGTAAAAAACTAGCTCTGATACCAATTGTTGGCGTTACTCGGGATTCCTTTCTATTTCCCCTTACAAAAATTTGTACAAGCACAGAACTTTTCCTAGCAACCCATGTGCTTTTCAGAAGTTAAACTTGGATTGCAAACGGAACTTAACATTATTAATCCAAATTCAACTCATGTGTTCATCAGAAGTTAAATCATATTATAGAAGTTGATTAAATATCTATTTCAAGGATTGACTTCCAGGTTGTTGGTGAGGCACTTAGCCTTCTTGGGTATGGGATCATCCACCACTTCCTAGTCAAAGTCTTTCAAAGAAATTAAATATTTAAACTCCTTACAGTAAACCCTAGGTTAAACTACAGAGACCTTAATCAAAGTACAAGATCGCTAACCTCTAATGTTGGTATTTCATGATCCATACAAAGGAAAAATAAACTAGTACACAGCGGAGACAAGTGACTAGTTATATCTATCTTTGTATCTTAAAGACCTCTTGATCTTCTGCTGTATTCCTTTCCTCCTCTTGGACGTCGTGTGGGCGACGATCTACCAAGACGTAAAAACCACCCAAGTCCTTCTTTCTTCCAAGACTTTCGGCCACCAAGGGATCAAAGCTAGGAACACCACCTCTTGTTCTTCTTTCTTCCTTGCAACCCACCGACCACAAGATGGTTGAAGCCTCTTGATGATGGCGGCCTTAGGTGAGAAAGCAAGGGGAGAATGAGAATATGAGGGGGCTGGCCACAAGGAGAATAGAAGAGGAATAGAAATTGTGTAGATCATTATTTCCTCTAAGACATCATCTATCCTCTTTTATAATCCTTGGTAATGGCTAAAAGGGAAAGATTTTAACAATAATTAAAATCTCTCTTTTAAATTTCCTATTGTGGATGACTACAAAAAAAATTTTCAAAATTAAAAATCCCTCTTTTAAACATTGTAGATGGCTACAAAAAGGAAAGATTTTTAAAATTAAAACCTCTCTTTTAAGTCATGGTTACAAAAAAAAAGAAAGTTTTAACAAAAATAAAATCTCTCTTTTAAACAATTGTAGATGACTACAAAAGGAAAGATTTTTTAAATTTAAAACTGTCTTTTAAAATCATGTGGATGATTTCAAAAAAGGAAAATTTTTAAAATTTAAAATATCTCTTTTAAAATATTGTAGATGGCTAAAAAAAAGATTTAAAAAATTAAAAATCCACTTTTAAACCCATCTTGGTCGACCCCTTGCTTGGGCACCAAGCAAGGATGTGGATGACCATAAGGATGACTTGGGTGGATGCGAGACTTTACACATAGAGGCTACAACAGGGACCTAGAGGAGGAATTGATTTTGGCCTCCTGATGAGCTTGAGCTTTCTGTGTTCAACTCGAACACCCAACTCAAGTTCATCAATAATAACTCATACCACTAAAGAGTTATTATTGAACTACCACACCAATCTCATATTACATTATGGGCTCCTTCTTATCATGAGTGTGTTAATCTCCCTGTGTTTAAGATATCGAATGCCCATTAATTAAATGAGTTATTGACAACTCACTTTTAACATCTAGCTCCAAGAGTAGTACCACTCAACTTCATTATCATGTCAGAACTAAGTCCACCTGCAGGATTTATATGACAATCCTTATGAGCTCCTCAAGGGGGCATCATCATCCTAATAAATAGGACACAGTTTTCTTCTATAATCAACAACACACCATATAAATAATATTATTTCTCAATTTATCGGGCCTATTGATTTGACGAATAAATCTCACCCTTTGATAAATTAAAGAAATAAATACTAAGTACATGCGCTTGTTATTATATCGGGATTAAGAGTACGACATTCATAATAACAGAGGTTTTGTTCTTTTATGCAATTAGTATAAAAGGAACAACCTCAAATGGTCCTGCTCTATACACACATAGTGTACTAGTGTAATTTTATAGTCGAGATAAATTGGTACCAAATTACACTACAATCATTCCAATGGTTTGTCCCAATCCATCTTGGTTGTGAGCTTATATTTATAATTTATAAGCAACTGATAACATGATCTTCTGTGTGACACCACACACAATGTTATCTACAATATAAATTAAATGGACAACTGCATTTAACTAAATACAGACATTTGACCAATGTGATTCTCATTTCAAAATAAATGTTTATACAAAAATCTAGACTTTTAGTATACATTCTAACACTTATCTCCCCCGTTCGGGGTCGAGTGATCTTCATTGGTCTCATACCAGCTCATCGGATCTCATATTTATTGATTGCTACTTGGAATATCGTACTGGTTCCCCTGTACAAAAATTTTGTACAAGTCCTGAACCATTCCTAACAACCTATTGTGTTCTTTAAAAATTAAATTTGGAATCGCAAACAGAACTTAACATTATTGATTTCAAATTCAACTTATCTATTCTTAGAGGTTTAGACTTGGATTGCAAACGATGCTTAACATTATTAATCCAAATCCACCCATGTTACAAATTCGATTAAATATTTATTTCAGAGATCGACTTCCAGGTTAAACATGGTGAGGCACTAGGCCTTCTTGGGTATGTGATCATCCACCACTTCCTAGACAAAGCCTTTCAACGAAATTCAATATTTAATCTCCTTATAGTAACCCTAGATTTAACCATTAAGAACAATCGGATCACAAAATTGAAAAATAAAAGAAACGCAAACTCGAATCATTAATTCGAAACCTAGAATCGTTAGCCTCTTGTGTTTGGTATTTCAAAATCCATACAAAGAAAACTAGTATGATGTGAAATAAAACTACTAGTTATACCTTTCTTTGTAAGCAACAACATCTTGATCTTCTATTGTATTCCTCTTCTTTTCTTAGACGTCGTGTGGGTGACGATCTACCAAGAAGAAAACCACCAAAGCCTTCCTTGCTTCCAAGTTTCGGCCACCACCATAATGCTACAAGGGATGCTAGAAAACAATGTCTCCTTTCTCTACTTCTTCACCTCCAAGCTACCAGCCACCAAGAGCTCCACAAGAGATGATGCCGCCGGCCACAATGAAGAAGAGAAAGAGAAGAGGTAGGGCCGACCACCAAGGATGGAGGAAAGGAACAATAGAATAAGTTGTGTGTCTCATGAAGGCACCCTCTCCCCCTCTTTTATATTCCTTGGTGAATCCAAAAAAGGAAAGCTTTATAACAAAAATAAAACTTCCTTTTATTCCTCTCTATGGCTGGCCACACCTTGTTTAATCATACTAGGAAAGATTTTAAATAAAAATTAAAATCTCTCTTTTATAAATCTCTTTTGCGGTTGGCTATAAAAGGAATGTTTTATAAATTAAAATCTCTCTCTTTTAAATCCTTTTATCTATAAAAGATAAGATTTAAAAATAAAACTCCTTTTATATCATGGTTACAAAAAATAAAAGTTTTTTCAAAAAATTAAAATCTTTCTTTCACATTATAGATAACTACAAATAAGGAAAGATATCTAATCTCTCTTTTAATCCTTTGTAGAAAATCTATAAAAGGAAATGATCCTGTCCGAGCGCTGAGTCGACGGACGCTGGGGACGTGGCACGCTCCGCTGTCTCCGACTGGTGGTGTAGATCTCCGGCGAACCTGCAAAGAAGTCGAGTCGGGAGGGGTTTCTCGGCGACGGCCCTCCAACGCTCAAATCAGGCAACGAGAAGTGAGAGAGGCAGCGTAACTGTGGCTACAGTGAAGATTTGCGCATACCTTCGTCGACGTCTGGGGGTCCTTATATAGGACCCCGGGGAGACGCGGGCACGCTTCTCGATGCGTGTACGCTTCCCCAAACATATCTTAACGAGCTCATGTCAGAAAAGTACCTCTGACGTCATTCCGCAATCATCCGAGCATATCCCGGATGTGACGGTGGAAGCTTCCACCGTATGATCTTGTGTACGGCTCGGCCCCCAACTCTGCTGCTTGTCGGCGGCAGATGTCTCGATGATGATGATATCCCCTATCTCCTTTGTCCTCTTGCACTTTCTGTCTATTCCAGGGTCGAGCGATTTGGAACACATAAAGCATAACCTTTCAAGTTGAACGAGTAGTGGTATACTTCTCATTCTCTTCCTAAGTCAAACTAGCTTGTTCCTAACAACAAGCATTAATCCATTATCATATTATATTTATCAAGCTATTTGCAAGCATAGACTGTTCGACAGCAAACTGACGGCAGAGCACACATAAAGGGTGCAAAAGACCACCAGTCTATAATGCTCGGTAAACCAGTACAATCAAAGAGAGTTTGTGCTCCCTTGACGCTACGAATTATACTGCTCATCTTCCCATTGTCTATACACTCTTCGGCAAGATCCCACAGTTTTCCCAACAGTGCGATTCCAAGAGCCGCTTCATGATATCCATCGCTTCTTCCCTCTCGTCATCGGAGCAAGCGAAGAGCACGAGAAGGAGTGCTGAATGTTTAGCTAGTCTTTAGTCCCACATCGCTCGTTGTTGACATTGCTTCCTGCGAGAAACGTTATAAATAAGTGCGAGATGCTGCCTTTTCAAATCACGCAGCTGCGTGGTGAGCACAAAGCGAATTATTCTTTCGCCTTTTACTAAAGAATACCGTGTGCTAGCCACTTTAAGCAGCATACGCTAATTTTTGAAGGGGCTTCTTCTAAAAGAACTCCTGTAAATTAAATACTAAAATTTTATTTACCATGTTTTGTTTACTTGTGATTTTTAAAATCCTATTATTTTACGTAACTATTATAATATGATATTGGTTGAGTAATCTTTTAATTAAATATTAAGGGTAAAGCTACTTTCTATTTAAAGATGCTTTTTGTCTGGGCTTGTTTACAAGAGATGTTGGAACCGATAAATTGATAAGTGGCATAGAGCAGATAAATATATAATACTAGGTACCCAAGCCTTGATTTGATGGATACTATAATTTTTATGCAGATAATGTAAGGGCAAGTTCTTTCTGCTGCTCGCTGAGAGTCATTGTTTCAAATAATACCATTTAAGCTTCAACTTTTTGAAATATAAAAATTACGCTAAACATATCCCTAAATAATGATTTAACCACCAGGCAAAATAGATGGTCAACTAAAAATATCCATGGACGTACGTGAATTCTATGTTCAAACACCATTAAACCTCCATAATATCTAGTATATATATTTTTTTAATTTTATGTTATTATTTGTACATTATTTTACTCCAAAATGTTCAATGATATAGAGACTTATATTGTTCATGCAGAACCAACAACAAATAAAGATATTTATATGTAACAGAATCTTCCAATAGGCAAATACTATGTCAATTTAAAAAGAACACAACGTAGTATCAACCGTTGTGGTTGATGTGTGGCTTACTTTCCATTCTCCTCAAAGCTCAAATTAGCTTGTCCCTAACAACAAGTATTAATCCATTATCATGTTAATTTATTTATTAAGCTATTTGCCAGTGTTTGTTCCTGTTTGATATCGTCGACCTATGTTGATAAAGTTACCGAACACCAAGGAAATGTTAGACGGCCAATAATGCTTGCGAAGCTTGAGAGAGAGAGAGAGAGAGAGAGAGTTAAAATGGAGGTTAGAAGGTGTTCTGACTAATCATTCCGACGCTCAAGTCAAGTTTCTGACACAAGGAAGAGAAAAAGAATAGTAAGTGAGAAGATGATGGTTTGTGCATATGTGTACGCGTGCATGTGTACCTTTTGCCTACAAATCATAGGAGCAAACTTCTTTTATATCACTGCTGCAGAATGAAGACATGATACCTCTCTCGTTTAGGTTCTCTCCTCTAGGTATTTTATTGATAGGATGTCATACTCTAATAGGAAAAGTGTCACATTCTTGTATTTACAGTCATGTCACTCATGTTATGTAGTGTAGAGGATCATGCTGTGTCATGTTATCACACACCATGTGCACTATGTTGTTCCATGTGTTACACCCGTCCATGTGATATCTCACGTGCTATGCCAACCCGCATGGTGTCCCACCTGTTATTGAGTAGGCTAGGCTAGTTGGACTATAGGATTCGACCTATTGTGTTACGGGGTGTCAGGTCGGCGAAGTCGAGAGTTGAACATGTGTCAGATTGGCTTAGCCAAGCCGGGTGAGTCGGAGGAGTCCAATCAGTGGGACCAAGCTGAGTGTGCATGAGGCGTCGGATCGACGGGGTTGAGCCGAGTGAGCCGGAGGTGTCTATTCGGCGAGATCGAGACGGTTGAGCAGGAGGCATCAGATCGACAGAGCCTAATCGGGTACACATGAGATGTCGGATTGGCGAGGTCGAGATAATTGAGATGAATGATTGAGTTGAAGGAACCAACATTCGTTAGGAAGACTACTCGGGGGAGTCGACCATGTCGGGAAGACTCCTCGAGGGAGTCGACCTTTGTTGGGAAGACTCCTCAGGAGAGGTCAATGACTCGGCTGATCAAGTCAACTCGGTAGTTGACACGTCCTGTGGAATCTATGTTAACCAAGTTAAGGATCCGCCACGCGAACCCTTATTTACCTTTGCATCACAAACATCCCCTTAAATCTAATAGAAAAATGTGGGAATCTGACTGACTAGACTATTGGTGCCGAGGATCAGGGAACTCTTCCACTGTTAATGGAAATATGACTTTGTTAGAAATAAGATAAACATATTAGACTTGGCCATGGGGACTCTATCGAGGTAAAGGAGATGAAATGTCACTGACCGTCTGGATAGGGAAAATGAATGTTTGATCCTTAATTATGTGCAGTAGAGAGAGAATAGCAGACTCAATTTCATGACTCCTGAATACTTGTGGATTCAGAGAGAGAAGAACTCGATTCACGAATATATCCGAGTCGTGAGTGATTGAACCCTAAAAAGGGCAATTGTTGATGGATGCCATTAGCCTGAAATCAAGGGGATATATGAGCTCGATTGACGATTATGTTTAAGTCGGAAGATATTTGACCCTGAAAAAGATAATTACTGATGAATATCACTAGTCTGAGACCATGGTGATATATGAACTCGATCCATGATTATGTTCGAGTCGGGAGAGATTGTACCCTAAAAGGGATGATGGGCGTTGCTAGTCTGAGACCAGGGGATATATGAGCTCGATCTACGATTATGTTCAAGTTGGGAGAGATTGAACTCTAAAATGAGAAATTGTTGATGAATTCTGTTAGTATGAGATCGGAGGATATATGAGCAAGATCCACGACTATGTCCGAGTCGGGAGATATTGAACACTGAAAAGGGAAATTGATGATGTTGGTGTATTTCACATCAATGATCAAACATGAGTTTTGATGAATGACAAGTGGATTAAAGTTAGATGTGTTGTTTATCTAACCTTGTTACTGAGTGCGTAGGGTTGACCAACTTGATGGGTCAAGAGGATAAGACACCAGGCAGGAAGTCCAATCGGGATGTGTGATTCCTGATTGGTAACGTCAAGATGCAAGATTGTGGCAGGAGGTCGAGATATTCGATTCCCGATAGATTTGAAGTCCGGATGTGCAGTTCTAACAGGAGGTCAGGATGTTTGATTCCCGATTGACGAAGTCCAAATATGTGATTCCGACAGGAAGACCCGGTGGGTCAGATTGGACGTCAAGGAGGTAGCTTGATATTTGATAAGTGGAGGTAAGTCACTGGAGGAGAGCGACTCAGTGAAGATGTATCCTGTTTGAAGTGACAGTAGACGTCAGTTCAGTTTATGTCCATTTGGAAAATCTAAACTGAAACCATAACTAGATCCGGATCTGAAGAACATGATCTAATTAATATTATTTTTATTGCACTAACTTTATCTTGCAAGGTATATTTTATTTTGTTGGACTAACACTTTTTGTAGGGTGAAAGGAGCACAAATTGCCTCGGGTGAACAATACCTGAGGGCCCTCTATGCGACGGAAGGCGCCTTGAGCTGAGCGATGGAAGGCGCCTTCGGGAGCTTGGAAGGCGCCTTCGGTCAGATAAGGCAGTAGGCTTCATCGACAATGAGGAGCAGCTTTGTCGGGATAAACTTTGGGGTTGAAGGTGCCTTCAGTACTATGGAAGGCGCCTTCAACACTCAATAAAAGAGTATCTCGACCAACCCTCAATACACACCTCATTTACAAGCTTTTATGCAATTGTATGACGCTCCGACTGCTCCAACATCGTGTTGCTCTTCTGCTACAATACTACTACGCTTGACTGTTGCTGAGAAGCCGTCCAATACCGAGATCAATCGATTAAAATTACAAGTGTTGGGTAATGAAGTTTCATTTTTGTACTTAATTGTTGCATAAAGGAAAGTGTAGCTTGTTACACTTTTCCTATTCTTTATTGTACTCAATCCCCTCTTTCGGCGGGTCTTTAGTGGATTAGTTGATAGGTCCTTAGGACCTGAGTCTTGAAGTAGGAGTCGTCGAAGGCTCCGAAGTAAGTAAAGCCAACCGAGTTCACGTACTTATGTTTTTGCTTCTATTTCTGTGTTTTCCACTGCATACTTTTGATTTCAAAAGATAAGTTTTTTAAAACCACGTGATTCACCCCCTCCCCCATGCGTCTCGATTCAATAAGTGGCATCATAGCTTGGTTTTGCTTTGAATTGGTGCAACCACCAATCAAATCAGGGAAATTATTTTATTTTTTTTGATTTTAATTTTTTGTATTTTATTTAAATTGGTAAAATTTACCTCTTCAAATAACTCTTTCTCATTCAGTTTTTTCTCAAAGTTGGTGCGACACCACTCAAGTTCAATATTTTTTTCTTCAAACTCTACTAATCCAAGACCTAATATTGGGATTTTTCTTTTTTATCTTTTTTTGCTAGATAATTCAAATGACACAAATCAAAGGATACAGTACTGCTCGTCCTCCCCTCTTTAATGGAAATGATTTTTCATATTAGAAGAAGAGAATGGAGGTCTACTTGAAGACCGACATCGAGCAGTGGTTCTCAATCGACACGGGTACCAGACAACGATTGACAAAGCAACCAAAACACCTATCGACATGGAGGACTAGAATCCGAAAATGAAGAAGAAGGTCCAGATTGATAACAAGGTGCTAAATACCCTCCAATGTGGGTTGACCAAGGAAGAGCTGAATCGAGTCAGACTGTTCAACAATGCAAAGGAGTTGTGGAACAAACTGGTCGAACTACACGGGGGAATGATCAACTCAAGGGTAACAAACGAGACCTACTTCTAAATTCTTTATTCAATATCAAAATATAGGATGAAGAAACCGCAAGCTAACTACACGCGAGGATCAAGGATATCCTCAATGACCTACACATGATCGGATATCAACTTGAGAACTGAGACGTTATAAGGTATGTTCTAAATTCGTATCCTCAAAATGTACTGTGGGCATCAATTTTGGATGCCTATAAAGTTTCGAGAAACCTTTCAAAGTTAAAGTCACACAAGTTATTTTGTGAATTGGAACTGCACGAACAAATTAACACCATAAAGGTCGAGAAATGGATCATTTTTCTTGCAGGTACTTTAAAGGAAGCCAAAGAACAAACTCGAGCCAAACCTGAGTCAGAGACGGAGTATGACTCGGATTCTGATGAAGAAGAGTAGCTAGTGAATATGGTAAGAAAAATGTTCACTAGACACAAGAGAAACTTCTTCAAGCACAACATGAAGAAGATGTCCAAGTCCACATCCAACAACCCAAAGGCGAACATCACGTGCTACGGTTGCAACTGTTGGAACCCCAAGGTTGTTTTGATGTGATCAACAAGTTAAGTTAGGTCCTGTGGTGTTTTGACCCTGTGTCTAAGTGTACAGGAACTTAGAAGTACAGGAAGTCGAGCGGAAGACGCAGCTAGCGAGAATGACGGTACGGGAGAGAGCCGACAGGCTCGATGCGTCTGAGGGACGAGGCGCTGCGGAAGAGTACACCGACGGATGAGAAGGGAGCTTGCGGTGTTTCCAAGGGGCGAGAAGCTGGAGCGGAAGATTGCTCGAGGAGCAAGGGATACAGCTAGTGAGAAGGTCGGCACGGGAGAGAGACGACGGGCTCGGTGCATCCGAGGGACGAAGAGTTGCGGATAAGTACGCTGGCAGACGAGAAGGAAGCACGTGACGATTCCGAGGTACGAGAAGCCGAAGCAGAAGCCTGCTCGAGAAGGTCGAAATTGGGTTCGGGTGAGCCTTATTTCGGTTGGCCGAAATCACCCAAGCGAGCAGAGCGGAAGATTTGGACCGAGGCGAACAGAATCGAAGCAGAGAGCCCGAACCGCAAAAAGTCAATAAAGTTGACTTTAAGGGTCCGGGCGCCCAGAATCAATTCAGGAGCCCGGAATGTGACTTTTGACCAGATCACGTTTGACCGTGATCCGTTGCGAAGGGGATAAAGTTTTATCCCCTTCCAGGCGCTTGGAACCCTCCAGGCGCCCCGACCAAGGCTATAAATACAGCCTTGGTCCAGAAGCTTTCATAACAAGAACAAGAATTAGCAATATAACACTTGTGAGCCTCTATTTTTAGTTTAGCTTCTCTTTTTGCGCTTTCACTGTTGTAAGAGGCTCCTCTGCCTGAAGGAGATCTTTTAGTGTGCGATTCATTCATTGGATTAACAACCTCCTCGGTTGTAACTAAGTCAAGTCTGTGAGCCTCTTCTTTTAGTTTCTTTCTGTTTATTTAATTTATGCAAGTGTTACTTTAAAAGTCCGAGAAGGGTTGCGTTTAATTTTTACAGGGCTATTCAACCCCCCTTCTAGTCGGCCCAACGGTCCCAACAAGTGGTATCAGAGCCAGGACGTCTCAGAAGGACTAACCGTCGACTGAAGCAACAAGATGGCCGGAGCTAACATCTACCCACCAGTATTTGAGGGGGAGTTCACTTTTGGAAGTGACGAATGAAGGTTTATTTTAAAACTGATTTTAATATTTGTCTAACAATGAAATATGATTTTGAAATGCCCAAAAGCAAATAAGAAGAAGAACTTGAGGAGCATCAATGGACTAATGAGCAATGTAATGATGTTATGACAAATGATAAGGCTGAGTCCAGTCTCTTGAGCGTACTACCTGCCCAGGATCTCGACAGAGTTGGAAAATACAAAAGCGCAAAAGAACTTTGGGAAAAGTTCTTGAAGCACTATAAAGAACCAGTTGAAGTCGAATCCAACTCCTTGATGGACACCGACTCGCCGTCAGAAGAGTCCGAGATCGAGGAAATTACCCGGTCAGCCTTAACAGCCGAATTCCATCCCGAGGACATAGAAAGATCATCCCAGATGAGCATCAAAGAAGGAGGAGAGTCTTCGGAAGAAAACAACTCAATAGGGGGAGAATCAACAGCCGATAATGTAAGTCATGTATGACATCCACCTCCGACCAATTGATTAATTCAATCAAAACTTTGTCGAAAGATTTTTGTGAATTAGAAATTATATTGTTGAAAGATTTTTGCGAATTAAAACCTAAAAAGTTATTAACAAAGAATAGTGAGTTAAAAGAAACTCTAGCAATAACTTGTCGATTAAAGGATTTTGACAAACTAACAATAGAAAATGACATGTTAAGGGAACAAATACAATTTTCTGTATGTTCAAAATTCCCTGCTTTAAATTTAAGAAATTATGATAAACTAAAATGAAAATTTAAACATCACTAACCTAAAATTTTGAATTAGATTTAGCGCTTTCAGCGAGAAAATTAAATGTTAAATTTCCTTATGAGACTTTGTCTAGAAAGTGATTATTACTCCAATAACCAAGAAGACCTAGTGTCTCGCCACTACCTGGAAGTTGAATATTGAAATAAAATTTTAATTAACTTACTGATAAATCATTGAAATTAAATACTACTTTAAAAAAAAATTCAAATATTTTTTTAAAAAAATTTCTCAAAATTGTCTAAAAGTTGTCTACGTTAGAATTTTTTTTTTACTTAAAAAATTTTCTTGCTTAAATTTCTTACTTATTCTCAAAAGTAATTTTGCTTGCAAAAACTTAGAAATTTTTTTTCAAAGTTTTCAAAATTATTACCCTTAGATTTTTCTTAGAACCCCATTTTTTTATGTGATTAAAGGGGAAGAAGGAAAAGATTAAGTCCAGGGGGAGTTATATTATAATTTTTTACATTTTATTGCAATATTATTTGTTATTGCACTTTATTGCAATATTACTTGCTTTAACTTTTATGTTGGTTACCCTAGCTTAACTTGGGTTGCTCACATCAAAAAGGGGGAGATTGTTGGACCCCCAAGGTTGTTTTGATGTGGTCAACAAGTTAAGTTAGGTCCCGTGGTGTTTTGACCCCGTGTCTAAGTGTACAGGAACTTAGGAGCACAGGAAGTCGAGCGGAAAATACAACAAGCGAGAAGGACAACACGGGATAGAGCCGACGGGCTCGGTGCGTCTGAGGGACGAGGTGATGCGGAAGAGTACACCGACGGACGAGAAGGGAGTGTGCGGTGTTTCCGAGGGACGAGAAGCCGGAGTGGAAGATTGCTCAAAGAGCAAGGGGCGCAGCTAGTGAGAAGGTTGACATGGGAGAGAGCCGACGAGCTCGATGCGTCCGAGGAACGAAGATCTGCGGATGAGTACGGTGGCAAATGAGAAGGAAGCACGCAACAATTCTGAGGGACGAGAAGCCGGAACGGAAGCCTGCTCGAGAAGGCCGAAATTGGGTTCGGGCGAGCCTTATTTTGGTTGGCCGAAATCACCCAAGCGAGAGGAGCGGAAGATCTAAATCAAGACGAACAGAACCGGAGTAGAGAGCCCGGACCGCAAAAAGTCAACAAGGTTGACTTTAAGGGTTTGGGTGCCCGAAATGCGACTTTTGACCAGATCACATTTGACCGTGACCCGTTGCGAAGGGGATAAAGTTTTATCCCCATCCAGGCGCCCTGACCAAGGCTATAAATACAACCTTGATCCAGAAGCTTTCATAACAAGAATAAGAATTAGCAAATACAACACTTGTGAGCTTCCATTTTTAGTTTAGCTTCTCTTTTTGCGCTTTAATTGCTGTAAGAGGCTCCTCCGCCTGAAGGAGATCTTTTAGTATGTGATTCATCCTTGAATTAACAACCTCCCCAGTTGTAACCAAGTCAAGTCTGTGAGCCTCTTTTTTTAGTTTCTTTATGTTTATTTAATTTATGCAAGTGTTATTTTAAAAGTTCGAGAAGAGTTGTCATTAATTTTTGCAGGGCTATTCAACCCCCCTTCTAGTCGGCCCAGCGGTCCCAACAGCAACAAGAAGGGGCACTTTAAACACGAATGGCCAAACGAAGACAAGACAAAAAAGACAAAGCAGAAGAAGGCGCTTCAAGTGACGTGGGACTAGTCCTCCTCGGATGGATTGGAAGCCGATGAACCAAAGCAAGCAAGTTACCTCGCGCTGATGGCAACCGGAGGCGAATCATATCAAGAAGACAAGTCCAAATATGAGTTAAGCAACAGATCCACATTTGATTCGGACGAACAAAATGGGGTACATTTTAATTATACTGTAAAGTTTTTCAAAATAATTTCTTTCTTGGACAAAAAGTTAACAAAAATTTAGGAATACGTTAAACTCCTCCTTAAGGAAAATACACCTCTTAAGGAACAACTGAACTTAACCTCTTTAATTGATCAAGTTCAAGACAGAAACTTAACTCAAGTTACAAGACTTGAGGAAGAAAACTCTGTCTTGAAAAGTCAAGTCAAAGAACTAAAAGATCAGTTGAAAAAGTTTACCTCGGGAACCAAGTATCTAAACATGATACTTGGATTCCAAAGAGTTGTGTACAATGAATCCGGACTCGGATACAAGTCTAACTCTACCCTTAAATCATTTCTAACCCTAACTGAAAATAAAAAACTAACTAAAGCTTGAGTTCCTAAAACTTATTTAACCAACAATGTAGGACAAAATCAATATTATGTACGTAAAGATAAAATTCATATTATTAAAAATAAACCCCCAAAATAATTTCAATCAACCAAGAAAATTTACAAAATCAAAACATAAATTCAATCAAAATTACAAAACTCACAAACAAACTATAATCAAGTTTAGTATAACTATAAACCTAAACAAAAACTTAAAAGGAAAATCAATGATTGAGAGGGAGACTCCAAATTAGTTGGCACTTAAAAAAACATAAACCTTACCTATTAAGGGTATTAGGACTAGAATGATTAGAGACAAAATTTAACTTGACAAATAGTACAGGAGAAGTTTGGGATGATAGTAAGTTAGGGAAGCTTTGTCTATGTATGTCTAAGAAGATATAACTTTAACCTGGTGCATTTTGTTAGGACCTTGACGTCCGCTAGAGGAGGGGTGAATAGCGTCTCACCCAAAACTTTACTTCCTATAATGTTAGTGCACAGCGGAATACAAAAACAAACTAACAAATACGAAAGTTAACCTAAAACAAGAAAGAAGAAGACAACAAACCAAACACAAACCCTAACACAAGGTGTTTACGTGGTTCGGAGATAACTTGCTCCTACTCCACGGCGTGTCCGTAAGGTGGACGATCCCTCAATCCGTCGGTGGATTAGTCCCCGGCAAACTCCGGCTAGCTCAACCTCCTTGTGGGTGGAGAAACCTCACCACAACTCCAACCAAGATCACTTGGACACAAGAGATCCTTGAGCACTTTGGTGACTACTAATTAGGCTTTAACCAAGTCTAATTTCGTCACCTTGGCCGACCATCCCAAGCTCCTTCTTATAGAGCTTGGAACAAATTAGTAAGATGATTTGCCCGTTACCAGTCGACTGGTCCTTGCACCAGTCGACTGGTGTCAGCCCAACGGCTCTCTCAACGGCTATCTACAGTGCACCAATCGACTGCTACAGTCACCAGTCGACTGCTACAGTAACACTACAGTACGCTACAATAAACCCTAATTCTAGAATTTTACCTCGAGTACATTCACTCAACACTCGTTCTCGCCCGACCAACCTAGACCTAGCCTTCTAGCCTCCTCCATCAGCCTTGCGTCCCTCGGATGCCTCCCCATCCTTCACGTCTTGCCTTCTGGAGCTTCCATCGGCCTTGTCATTATTGTCGGGTCTTCCTTTGCCAAGAGATCGCGCCTCCGGGACTTCATCCATTGTCAAGTCACACTTGGACTTACGTTGCCAAGACTACATGCTTGGACTTACACTGCCAAGACTCATCCTTGGACTTTCCTCCTTTGCCAAGATCACACTTGGACTTACGTTGCCAAGACTACATGCTTGGACTTACACCGCCAAGACTCACCCTTGGACTTTCCTTGTTGTACCTGTATCCTGCACACTCACAATGCATATCAAATACAACAATAAACCTAACTTAAACCTTTGCCCAAACATCAAAACTTAGGGCACCTAGATTGCTCCAACAATCTCCCCCTTTTTGATGTTTGGCAACTTGTTTAAGTTAGGGAAACATAAATGCAATACATATGCAAATAAATATGCAAATCAACTCATGCATAAATAATGGAACCTAAATCTCTAGGCTCCACCTTCACCTAAGCTCCCCCTTGAGCTAGGATTTCCCGCAAAGGTAAACTTCTCCCCCTTTGCCTAAACAATCGCTCCCCCTTCACCTAAGCTCTCCCTCGAGTTAGGATTTCTTGCAAAGGTGTATAGGTTTCCCACTTAAACCTAGACTTCTCCCCCTTTGCCATACATCAAAAAGAGCTCCAACAATATCCCAATTGTTGAAAACATGTCATCCAAATTGACCCTAAACTCATGTATTTATCCCCCATGGATCTCATACATTTAAACGAGTTGACACGGTCAAGAACAACGTTAAAAAACATTTTTAGGCTGGTATCAGTCGACTGAACTAGGTACCAGTCGACTGCCCCCTTCGACAGAACCTTACAGAAGCATTCTGTGGTCGAAATCTACTGTTACCAGTCGACTGGTATCATCACCAGTCGACTGGTATCGAAAAAATGAGCTTACAGAGACATTCTGTGCTCAAAAACACTGTTACCAGTCGACTGGTATCTGCACCAGTCGACTGGCACCCTATTTCTGTAAAAATCAGCCTTTTCAGGCCAACTTCAGAAATGCACCAGAAATTCCCTAGACCTCCAAAAATCCTCAAATTTTGTGGAGAGGTCTATTGTACCCTTGTATATTTGGGAAAAATATATATAAAAATATATTTATCACAGATCCCAAGATTTACACAAAATTTAAAACTAGCTAAATAGTTCAATTGAACATTGACCTAAAGTCCTAATTTTGGCTTCCTCTTGATGTATCTGCCCATACTAAATCACAATACTTCCCTAGCATGGGTTTATATGACATCTATACATCAAAAACTAATTTTTATGCAATATGACCTCTAATATCATATTTTCATACATGAAACACATCCCAATTGTGCCAACTCACTAGGTTAGAGACTTAAGTCTGTCTCCTAACCACTTGGCACATTTGATAACCCATATATCATGGGTCCCAAAAGCTCTTCCTATCCTTAGGAATCTTAACCTTAGTCACCTCCCTTGGTGACTCATCCACTATGGCTAGGCCACTTCGATGCACCTCGGGTGACACTTGGACTACTAAACTCACATTCTTAACCTTAGACACCTTGTCTTTGATTAATTTCTTCTTGTCCTTAATCTTGGACACCTCATCCTTGCTATAATTATATGCTACCCTAGCATATTCCTTCTTATTGACCTTGGATGACTCTCCCTTGTCCTTGGTAACACCTCTCCTACCAATGTCATGTGCTACCTTAACACTTGACCTCCTTTTGGTCTTGGAAAAGATTTTTATGTTTTCAAATAGTAACTCCCTATAAAAATATGGTCAAACTTCTATCATTGCACCAACAATGACTTGGGGTTCTTAAATAATTAGGAAAACCAAAACTTGAAGTTTTGAGGTTCAAAGTTCAATAATGAAACTAAACTTCAACCGAAACTTCACTCTAGTTTTTCTTAACCAATTCATACTTGTTTTCATCATGAAAACTCATGTAGACATTATTTAGGGTATACTTTATCAGGAAAAAATAGTTTTCTATGAAAATACTTTCTATTTTCAAAGATTGACACAAATTTGAAAACTCTTGAAAACTTCAATATTTTCTCCTAATTTGTGTCTAACTTTTCAATGATGATTACTATCAAAAGATAGTTTTCACAAAGGTTTTTCAAAAGTATTTTGAAATAATTTTCAAAACCAATATCCAACCACGTTCTTTGGGCTCAATGCACATGACTTGTACATTAGCTTTCCCAATGATTGGAAGACACATAACTATGTGTTTTGATGAACCTAAAACTCAACAAGATGCACTAGATCAACATCTTGAGTTTTGTTCACCATCTTAACATCTCACTTGTATCTAATGTGTATTAAAACACATACAAGTCACCTTATAATTCTTTGTGAGATGTATATTTGGTCTTGCCCTAAACTAAGGGATCATGCATCTCTATCTAGGCATTGTAAAAATCATGATCATCCATCTAGGATGTCACTTGATATGATTCCTCTTGTTGGAACACTTCCATACATAATAAATGCCTTTTGTCCTTAATCACAAGGAAATTGACATACTGCATGATGATTAATGACATACATCAAAATAAGCAATTTTCAAAAGCAAAGCATGTTATAGCTACATGATGTATGTATGACATGATATGGTATTTTTGTATTTTTCATAATAAAATGTGAATGCTAAATATGATGGCATGGCATATAATGGGCAAACAATCATGGCAAGTTAGCATAAATAAAATTTACCTAGATTACCTATCTAAGTATTCTTAACCCTAGCTAACTCAAAATTTAACCCTACATTGCCTAATTTTATCAAGAAAATGTCAAACCCCAACTTGACATTTCTTTAATTTCTTTCTAAATTTGTGCCATTTTAAGTTAAACAAATACCTCAAAGTATGGCACATTTTACTCTTTCCAAGAGTAAATGAAATCAAATTAAAACTTAGATTCTTCTAAGAAAATGTCAAAACTCCAACTTGGCATTTCTTATCATTTTCTAAATGTGTCAATTTAAATTAAGTTCAAAACCTCAAAGTTTGACACATTTTACTCTTCCAAAGAGTAAACATCTTACATTAGGACCTAAATTTTCCTTTAATTACCCTAAGAAGATACCAAACCCCCAATTTGGTATTTATTATGTTTTTCCACATTGTGCCAATTTAATTCAAACATAATTCCTTAAGATTTGGCACATGTTAGAGTGACAATTTGGATTAAGGTTTGCATTTCCCTTAATTCCATAAGAAAATGCCAAATTCCAAATTTGGCATTACTTTTGCTTCTCTCTAGTGTGTCAATTTAAATTATATTTAACTCCTCAAATTTTGACACATATATTACTCTTTCAAAGAGTAACCCAATAACCTTTTTCTTTTTCAAAGGTTAACAATAACCTTGAAAATGCTCTCAAGTGTCAACTTTACAAAGGTTGGGTTAACTACCTTTCCAATTGGAGTTGACACTCTCTAACCTATCTAGGGTGTAGAGAATATGCTCCTAGGAACCCAAAACCTATTGGTGCTCCTTGGATGCTCTAGGTACTCACTAGGGATGACTTCCATAGATACCTTCCTAAGGACCTTTTTAGGCTTCTGAGAAACCTTGGTCACTTCCACTAGGTCACTTCTAGGGCTAACTCCCCTTGTAACCTTATTTGTGACTTTGTTTAGCCTTTTTGGAGCCTTAGTCACCTTTACTAAGTCAACTCTAGGGATGACCTCCCTTGTGACCTTCTTTGTGACATTATTAGACTTCTTAGAAGTCTTAGTCACATTGGTCTTTGCAAAAGTACTCTTAGGGACTACTTCCCTTGTACTTTTAGCTTGACCACTAAACCTAGGGTTGGTCCCATAACTATATGGAACCCTATGAAAGGAAGTCACATCCTTCTTGGCTTTAGGTTTGTATCCCAAACCTATATAGCCATTGGATGGCTCTTGTCTAGCTTTTCCTAGGTTATGCTCATTTTGATCCCTAAGAATATTTTCCATTCTTGCTAGGGTTCTTTCTAAATTATCAAGTCTTGACCTCAAGACTTGGTTTTCCGTCATTGAATCCATAGACTTGGATTTTTCTTGACCCCTATGAGTATTTCTATATCTAGGCATATATCTATAATCCTTAGAGTTATTGCCTAAATTATTATTTACCTTCCTAGCCTTAGGTGTGATAAATCTAGCATGAGGAGGGATATATTTATCCTTAGATTTATCATGCATTCTATTTTCATGATAAATAGCATTATAACGATTTAAATTTGAACTAGCATTCAAGTTAGGGTTTACCTCCCTTACCCTTAAAGCTCTCTTCTTCTCCCACTTCTTCAAGTGCACCAATTTCTTGAGCTCTCCTCTCCTTGGGTACTTTGTGTGGTAGTGACCCCACTCACCACATGTAAAGCACCTAATGTGCTTCTTCTCCTCCTTCTTCTTCTTCCTACAACTCACATTAGTTTCTAAATTAACTTTAGTGAGTTTAGGGTTTACCTCCTTTACCTTCTTGAGTGAAGGACACCTACTCTTGTAGTGCCCCATCTTACCACACTCAAAGCATTTGATGTGGTCCTTTGTGCTCTTCTTGGTAGTTGAGGTGGAGGGTTGAGCTTCCAAGATCTCCTCTTCCTTGGATTGCTCTTCTTCCTCTTCACTTGAAGATGTCGATGATTCCACTTCTTCCTCCCTTGAAGATGTGGATGATACCTCCTCATCTTCCTTCTCCTCTTCGGATGTTGACCTTATGTCAACATCGGATTGGTCATTCTCTTCTTAGACCAATGAACCCTTCTCCTTGTTAGGATCGATGATCGCGGCTAGAGAGGGGGGGTGTGAATAGCCGCCCCAAATCGTTCGTTTCTTTCTACAAGTCAAGGTTAGCGCAGCGGAAATAAACAATAGAAACGACAACGGAGAATAGCAAACCTCAAACTCGTCGATGTAACGAGGTTCGGAGATGAAACTCCTACTCCTCGGCGTGTCCGTAAGGTGGACGAAGCCTATCAATCCGTCGGTGGATGAGTCCCCGGAAAACCAGTTAATAAGAACACTCCTTTTGGGTGGAGAAACCTCGCCACAGAAACTTCTTGCAACAGCAAGAAAGGTGTACAAAAATACAGCACAAAACAGAAGACAATATGAATGTACAAAACAAAGCTTGCCTACTGTTCTTGTCGACTGGAATCCGAAGCAGCAACTTCAGGAAACTCACAGCAGCAGCTGATCAGTCGAGGAAAGCTCACTCGAAGCTTCAAGAAGGAGCTCACACGAAGCTCAGTAAGCTAAGAGCTCAGCAAAGCTCGATCACAGTCAGGAGTAGGAAGAAGAAGAGTAGCCAGAGTTTCGTCCTCGATCTCCTTTTATACCTGCATCCACCTGCGAAGAAGAAGCCAGAAGACAAAAGACCGTTGCGAGCCAACGGATAGTTCTGGACCGATCAGGCTTCAACCTGATCGGTCCAGGGCATCTCTGATCGGTCCTGGGGACCGATCAGGCTAAGCCTGGACCGATCAGGCTATGTGCTGATCGGTCCAGGAGGAGTCTGATCAGTCCCTGGACCGATCAGCCTTTCTCCTTCTTCTCTTCTATTTGCTTCCTGATCGGTCTGTAGACCGATCAGATAACATACAGTAGCATACTGTTTGGTTACTGATCGGTCACCAGACCGATCAGATAACCCAGTGTGTCACTGGATCGATCCACTGATCGATCCAGCTCTTGGTTTTTGCCCAAACCAAATCCCACGCCTTCCAAACCAATATCCGGTCAACCTTGACCTATTAGTATCTCATGCTTAGCATCTGGTCACTCCCTTGACCTGCTAAGACTCCCTACCAAGTGTCCGGTCAATCCCTTTGACCCACTTAGACTTTTCTCTTCGTGTCAAGTATCCGGTCACTCCCTTGACCTACTTGACCTTCTCAACACCAGATGTCCGATCACTCTTGATCCATCTGGATTTTCTGCCAGCTTCACTCACGGGACTTTCACCTAGCTTCACTCACTAGATTTTCACCGGCTTCACTCACCAGATTTCCAACCGCCTTCATTCACGGACTTTCCAACCGCCGACTTCACTAACTGGACTTTCCCACCGCCTTCACTCACGGACTTTCCCACCGCCGCTTCACTCACTGAGTCTTCCCAACTGCCTAGCTTCACTCACCAGGACTTTCTCCAACTGCCTGACTTCACTCACCAGGACTTTCACTTTCACCTAGCTTCACTCACTAGGATTTTCACCTGGCTTCACTCACCAGGATTTCCTGACTGCCTGGCTTCATTCACCAGGACTTTCCGAACTGTCTGGCTTCACTCACCAGGACTTTACGAACTGCCTAACATCCCAGTTAGGACTTCCCAGTCAAGTATCCGGTCAACCTTGACCTACTTGATTCTTCTTCATCCAACCTGATCAGACCCTGATCAGTATCTCTCCGCATGGACAACTGCACCTGCATTGTCCATGTCTACATGTCTTTCTGTATTGTCAAACATCGAAACCATGACCAAGGTTTACGCTTGGTCAACTAGGTCAACCTTGACCTACTGGAAATTGTACCAACACTCCTTGGACTCCTCTACTCCTTGGAATTGTGACGGGTCTTCATGATAGGCAATGATCTTTTTCCAAAGATCACATGCACTTGTGCATTCACCTATACTCACAATGATATTAGAAGGTAGTAAATTATGCAAAATTCTCGTTACCTCCTTGTCCGCCTCCGATTGCTCTCGTTGCTCTTCGGTCCAATGTCGAGGTCGGAGGTGTTTAGCCTTCTTGTCCGTAGGAGCTTCAAATGGGTCACTCAAGACAACCCATTGATTCCAATCCATTTGGAACCATGTCTTCAATCGCTTCCTCCAATAATTGAAGTCTTCTTTGTCATACGGAGGTGGAATTTCGATATCCCATCCGAGCGGTCCTTCGGACTCCATCTTCTTCTTCCTCTAGCTTCTTGCTCTCTTGGCGGTTAGTCCGTAGAAGAGCGACCTCGCTCTGATACCACTTGTTAGGACCTTGACGTCCACTAGAGGGGGGGGTGAATAGCGTCTCACCCAAAACTTTACTTCCTATAATGTTAGTGCACAGCGGAATACAAAAACAAACTAACAAATACGAAAGTTAACCTAAAACAAGAAAGAAGAAGACAACAAACCAAACACAAACCCTAACACAAGGTGTTTACGTGGTTCGGAGATAACTTGCTCCTACTCCACGGCGTGTCCGTAAGGTGGACGATCCCTCAATCCGTCGGTGGATTAGTCCCCGGCAAACTCCGGCTAGCTCAACCTCCTTGTGGGTGGAGAAACTTCACCACAACTCCAACCAAGATCACTTGGACACAAGAGATCCTTGAGCACTTTGGTGACTACTAATTAGGCTTTAACCAAGTCTAATTTCGTCACCTTGGCCGGCCATCCCAAGCTCCTTCTTATAGAGCTTGGAACAAATCAGTAAGCTGATTTGCCCGTTACCAGTCGACTGGTCCTTGCACCAGTCGACTGGTGTCAGCCCAACGGCTATCTACAGTGCACCAGTCGACTGCTACAGTCACCAGTCGACTGCTACAGTAACGCTACAGTACTGCTACAGTAACGCTACAGTAAACCCTAATTCTAGGATTTTACCTCGAGTACATTCACTCAACACTCGTTCTCGCCCGACCAACCTAGACCTAGCCTTCTAGCCTCCTCCATCAGCCTTGCGTCCCTCGGATGCCTCCCCATCCTTCACGTCTTGCCTTCTGGAGCTTCCATCGGCCTTGTCATTGTTGTCGGGTCTTCCTTTGCCAAGAGATCGCGCCTCCGGGACTTCATCCATTGCCAAGTCACACTTGGACTTACGTTGCCAAGACTACATGCTTGGACTTACACCGCCAAGACTCATCCTTGGACTTTCCTCCTTTGCCAAGATCACACTTGGACTTACGTTGCCAAGACTACATGCTTGGACTTACACCGCCAAGACTCACCCTTGGACTTTCCTTGTTGTACCTGTATCCTGCACACTCACAATGCATATCAAATACAACAATAAACCTAACTTAAACCTTTGCCCAAACATCAAAACTTAGGGCATCTAGATTGCTCCAACACATTTGAAATAGTAGAATTAACTGAAGCTACCCCTTACTAATCCTAGCTGGTTAAACCAAAGTTTTATACTAAGTTCTTTGGGCAACACTATTTGAAAAATCTCGAAACACGTGATTACCCTAAAAATTTATTTAAAGAATGTCTGCTTGATTAACCAAAAGCTAAACTTGAATTTAACACAAGTTAAACTAACCCCTACAAATCCAACTTAATACATCTCACAAAATTATAAGATTCTCTTGATTGAAAATATAGATCGAGTGAGATAAATAATGATTAAATTAAACTAAAATAAAATAAGATAAATTAAATTAAATTTAAAATTAAACCTAAATCTAAAAGTAACTTAAAAATTAAAACAAATTAAAATTTAAACTTAAGTTAAAATTAAAATCAAAATAAAACAACTTAAACAAAGTTAACACTTAAGCTAAACTTGTTCACAAAACAAGGAATTTAAATAGATATTGGACAGTGGTTGCTCTCGACATATGACTGAGGATCAAACAGTGTTCACAAAATTAACATTCAAAAGATTAGGAATATTTGCCTTTGGAAATAACGACAAACTTAAGGTAATTGAAATAGGTAACATTGAACTAGAATCTAATTTCATTATTCATAAAGTACTACTTATTAAAAAATTTAAATTCAACTTACTCAGTATTAGTCAATTGTATGATTCAGAGTATAAGATTAGGTTTACATCCACTGAATATTTAATTAAACATATGAAAGACTCCATAATAAAATTAAAAAGATTTAGGAATAATAATATTTCATAATTAACCTAGTTAGCTCCTCACTTAAGTGTCACTTGACATAAAAGGAGGACACCTAGCTATATCATAGAAGACTATCCCACACTCACTTTAGAAACTTCACCAAACTAAATGACCTAGTTAGAGGACTACCAAAACTACCTAACTTAGACTCAACAATTTATAATGCTTGTAAATAAGGAAAACATACCAAATCAATAGACAAACCAACTAATCAAGTTCAAACTAATTCAACACTTGAATTATTATACTTAGATTTATTTGACTCACATAAGATTAAATCTATTAATGAAAATTTATACTATTTAGTAATAATTGATGATTACTCAAAATTCACTTGGGTAAAATTTTTAAAAAATAAAGATGAAATATTTAGTGATTTTTGTAAACAAATTGAAAACAAAAAAGACATAAAAATCAAAATAATTAGGAGTGATAATGGTGGGGAATTTAAAAATCATAGGTTTACTAAATTCTGCTTAGAAAATGGGTATCATCAAGAATTCTCGTGTTTTAATACACCTCAACAAAATAGAATAGTTGAAAGAAAAAATAAAACCCTCCAAGAAGCCACTAGGACAATGCTTAATGAATACCAACTACCAAAATATTTTTGGGTAGAAGCTATTAGTACAACTTGTTATGTATAAAATAGAACAACAAAAAATAAGAAACATAATAAAACCCCATTTGAAATTTACTATAATAAATTACCTAATATCAAATATCTTAAAGTATTTGGGTGTTTAGTCTACATATTAAATACAAGAGAACATTTAGAAAAATTTACCTCAAAAATTGAAAATGAAATTTTTATAGAATGCCCACTAAATAGTAGAGAGTATAGAGTTTATAATAAAACTGTCCTACGAATTGAAGAAACAACAAATGTAAAATTTGATGAATCTAACTCTAAGGAAACTAACTCAAATCAAATTCAAACTCAACCAATTGACTTTGTTAGAGTTATCACTGATCTAGAGGGAGCAAGTGAAAACTTAAATCAAATAGATGAACATGAAGATGAACAAAATCAACTACAAGAAAATGGACAAAAACAAACTGAATCTAGAACAATAAGAGTTAGCTCAGACTACCCAATTAAATAAATAATAGGTGACCCATAACTAAGGGTTCAAACTAGATCATCATTTAGAAATCTAAGTCAAATATCTTTAATTTATAAGATTGAACCCAAAACAGTAGAAGAATCCCTACTTGACCCAAACTGGATTATTACCATATAGGAACAACTGACCCAATTTGAAAGAAATGAAGTCTAGGACTTAATTCCTATACCTGAAAATAAAAAATTCATTGAAACTAAATGAGTATTTAGAAATAAGTTTATATTAATTCCAAAAATCATTGTTTTAGGTATTCTTTGCGTTGCGACGAAAAACACTCACACCGCCCGACGCTCACACTCCGTTGACACCGACTTCTACGCCAATGTTGTTGTCGACGCCATTGCCAACACCAATGTTGACGCCGACTTCGACACCGATGTCGATGCTGACTTCGAGGTCGACATCAACTTTGACGCTGACATCGACTTCGAGGTCGACACCGACTTTACGTTGCGAAGAAAAGCACTCGCACCGCCCGACGCTCACACTCCGTTGATGCCGACTTCGACGCCAATGTCATTGTCGGCGCCATTGCCAACTCCAATGTTGACGTCGACTTCGACACTAATGCCGATGCCGACTTCGAGGCTGACATCGACATCGACGCTGACATTGACTTCGAGGTCGACACCGACTTCGATGTCAACGCCAACGTTGATGCCGACTTTAACAAATGAGCTACAATTACTTGAACATGTAAGTTTTAATCAATAAATATATGTAAGATGTACTAGATTCTTAAACGCTTAAATTTTTAATAAAAGTGACACGTATTATAAAATCTGGCCAAACACAATAACACATATTAATCTTTCCTTCCTTTTAAATAAAGAAAATATAAATATTTTATTTTTCTTTCTTTTTCTTTCTCTTTCGTTAATGAATTTTCCCTTTCGTTAATGAATGTTCGTTTATCTCATTCAAACATAGTGTTAAGAACCAGAGGAGGAAGAGGAGGAATTAAGCTGAATTTTACATCTATTATTAAAATCTATCTTTTTTATTTGACCCACAATAAATAAGTAGGTCTTAAAATCTGGCCAAAAATAAATTTGGGTGAATTATCAGGCGCTCATGTCAAACCACACCTGCGACCACCACCCATTTGGGTGCGGGACACCTATCAAATTAACGACGTCTCCTACTTAAACTTAGCGGTCGCAGCCAGCTCGTCGACCGCTTCCACGAGGTGGTCGAGTCGAGCCACGAACTCGACGAGCAACAGCGCGAAGGTAGCGAGCGAAAGCGACGCCGAGCTTTCTGCCGCCCGCATCCTCGGCCCACCCTCACCTCTGTCGTCCTCCAGCTCGTCCACGTCCCTCGACGGCCATGAAGAGAGCCGCCGGTTCTGCTTCCTCATCGCCTCATGGTACGACCACCGCGGCTGTGCCAGTCGTACTGTATCAGCCGGGCATGGTCCAGAATTTTGGGAGATAAGAAGAAGGTGGAACTGGAGGTCAAGGGAACGCTGCAGGCGGTCGCCAGAGACATGCACGCACCTGAGGCGGTCCAGTTGAGGACTGTGCTTCATATTGCTGATGTCACCTGCTAAGCTTCGGAGGAGTTCTGCTGCGTCGACGACCGCCTCGAGGATCTCCTTCTGGAATGTAATTCGAAGGTCGCTCGGAGCCTGGCATAAATAATCAAATTAAAACTAAAAGAATTCATAAGCTCGACTCTACAAACAGACTAATTAAGGGGAAAAAAAATCAACCTGAATCTCCGATCTCAAACAGCCATAAAGCGCCATGACTTCGTAGGCGCAGTGCCGGAGTACGGCCGCGACTTTTACGTACTCCGACCAAGTGTGGTAGTAGTGCCTGAATCTTCCATGCGGCGGTTCCCATTTCGCCCAAATCGCCTAAGAATTTAATTGAATTCTAAGTTGTCGATCGATCGATCGATCGATCGATCATTCTAACTTCTAAGCAGGGGGAGGAGGGGAAAGAGAGATTTGATTACCAAAGAGTCCATCCTTGCAGAAGAATTCAACATGGCTCGGCATTTCCAGTGCGCAAGATCGGCGGGGAACTCATTGGCCATCTTGCACTGTACACCAGTAGTCTGTTCCAATCCTTCTCCGCTGAAATACCTCTTCCCACATTCTAAAATCCAAAATACATCGATCAATTATGGTCGTCCAGGAAATTAATTTGTAAATTAGCTAGCATCAACGACGCACTGACCGACCTTCGAGCGACTCTGCGACAGAATAGAAGCCGTCCACAAGCTCGTCGTGCAGCTGCTCGCCGGCCCACGCCGGCAAGACGAGCACATTGACACCGACGGCGACAGCCGCACCTATCGAAATCGAGTATAGGCGCTCCATGGCGGTCCGGATTGGGTTCTCCAAGCGATACGTAGAGAGCACGATGAGGCAAAAGGTGAAGAGGGTGACGCGAAAGCCGTACTCGTATGTGACAAAGGAAGGCCACTGCTTCACGAAGGAAGTGGCGGCTCCTGCAATCAAAATTAATGTAATTTGCAAAAGAACAGGATGCATGTCGGATTTGGGCATGTATTACAATTATATACCTACCTACAAGGAAGATGCTGATGGCAATAACATAAGGCTCGCCTCGAGGACCACCAACGATGGTTAATCCAATAACGAAGATAGCGAAGATTCCGGCCACCAAAGTTCCGATGGCTCGATTGAATCCGCGGTACAAGGTTGTCCCTAAACAAGTTATTTGATTTTTCTAATGGTGAAAATTAGGTGATGATGTGAAGAATACAATACACAAGGATTGATGTAGCTAGTTCAATTAAATTAATTAGCACGAACGTACGCACCTACAGTGTATTCGAACATGACACCGACGGTGAGGATGGACCAGAGAATGTTGGTGCCGAAGAAGTCGAAAGGACCCCGGATTAGGATGAGCAGGGAGACAAGGAGCATGGCGAGGCCAACCTTGAGGGCAAAGACCACTCTGTTGCTGTCCTCCTTGGCAAACTCTAGCACATCTCGCACGCACTTGGTAAGCAATGAGCTCCTCTTGCTTGCAATAGTAGTATTCTTGACGAAGAACTCAGGCAAGACAGAGTTGGGCGACAAGATCACATCTGTAAAAATTTTGTTGCAGGGTTGTCTTCCATTCATTCTTCAGCGCAATGGCTCGATCTGCAGTCAGTATTAGATTATTCCACACAAATATATAGACCGGATCGATAGTTTTTCACAAGAAGCTAAGGATGGTATAGATGCAATTTATATATACTTCCATTGAGCTAGCTAATTGCCCACGGAAGCGAATTAATATATATATATATATGCTACTGGTCCAACGCTAACTAAGAATAATCTCAAACTATCACAAAGGAAAGCACAATATAATTGAATTTTTTTTTGATAAACTAGATAATACCAAATTTAGGATTGATCCGTCGACAAACACTTTATAATTGAAGGAGTGCGTCACCAGGTGATCAAAGATGCCTGATAGCAATAATGTATGTGTGGATGAGGACGGTGAGATAGAGAATATGCCGCCAGCCATATGATAAGAAATAGAAAAGGTGCAAAGTTGGGGTAGTAAAGCTCAGAGCTAGCTACTAGTACTAGCTATGGAGATATGTATAATCCTCCCAATTCTCCCACTACTACATATCAGTATTGGTATCCTGCTAACTAGCTAGTTGATCGATGAAAATGACAAAGGAATATTGCACATTGTATTTTATTCAGCAGATGCCAAAAAGAGGGCTTGAGGATTAAGCGAGCAATATGTTTTTGATTTATTTTTTTTTCATTAGTAAAATTTCTGAAAATAGATTTAATATTTTGATGGATGTTGTATTTTCTAATCGATTAGGTCTTTGAAATTAGATAGCTCTTGTAATGTAATGACCTTGCTGGGAAGGAATGACGCTGCTAGTGGTGGAGTCTGTTACCGTCCCGACAGGGCACAAGCTGTTAAAGAAGCTCTTGCTGCCGCCGTCACCCGCTGCGCATCCTGCCGCCGCCTCCGGTTCCTCCACGGACGTATCATCGCCTCCGGATTTCGCCGCAACCTCTACCTCTCGAGCCTCCTCCTCTCCAAATATTTCCGCTTCGGCGACGCCTCGACCGCACGATTAGTCTTCGACGATGCCCGACGAGGGGGGCCGACGAAGACCCTCCTATGGAATTCGCTCATCAAGGGATACCTCAAGCGCGGTCGCCCCTGTTCGGCCTTGGATATCTACCACGAGATGGTGGCCTCGCCCCCGCCGCATTGCGATCCCGATAGGGTTACGTTTCATCTCGTCCTCACGGCTTGCTCCCATTTAGCCGAGTTCGAATTGGGCTGTAGAATTGGAGCTCGTGCTCGGCTGAGAGGGCTAGATTCTGATCTCCTCGTTGCGACAGCGCTGGTTGATATGTACTGCAAAGCCGGGGTGATTGATGCGGCACGCAGGGTGTTCGACGGAATGCTTACGAGAGATGTTATTGTTTGGAACGCAATGATTTCTGGGTACTCGAAAGCCGGGTTGTTCCAGGAGGCTGTAAGTTTGTTCAGAGCCATGAGGCTTACTCATGGAATTTTCCCTAGCGAAGCTACTATAATTAGTTTGATGCCTGTTTGTTGCTATTATTCTTCTTCTCCAGACAACGTAGAGGGCTTACATATCCTGGCTATTAAACTCGGTTTGGAGTCAAGCTTGGTTCTGTTGAATGCTCTACTCGAAATGTATGTGAATTGCAACAACTTGATTACTGCGAGCAGTTTGTTTAGCAGGATGGAGAATATGGATGCCATCTCATTGAGCACTATGATTGGTGGATATGTGCGACACAAGAAGCCAGATGAGGCTCTCACATTGTTCAATTGGATGGTCATGAACACGCATATTTGTCCTTCTCGATCTATTTTGATTAATGTGATTCTTGCATGTGCAGAATTGGGTGATTGGAAAGAAGGTAAACTGATACAAGACAATTACTTAACCAGTCATGACGACAGAATTGTATCAGACTCATCTATTGTTACCGTACTAGCTTACATGTACGCCAAGTGTGGTATGTTGAATACTTCATTGAGTCTTCTAGATCCATGTGAGGAAGTAAGAGGAGATGTGGTTACATGGAATGCTATGATGAAAGGGTGCAGTGAGATCGGTACGATCAGTAAGGTTTTTTATCTCATGCTTGAAATGCAAAGGAGGGGCATCAGTCCTGATCATGTTACATTTGTTAATTTGCTCTCTGACTTATGTTGTACCCCCATCCTAAAGAAAATCACTGAAACACATTCTCAGATCATCAAAAGAGGATTCGAAATCCATAGGCAAACTTCTAACTGCCTTATTAATGCCTACGCCAAGGGTGGAAGCATTACAGATTCAAGTAAGATATTCGATGGCATCATTCAGAAGGATGTCGTTTCCTGGAGCACAATGATACAAGCTTATGCATGGGATGGAAAATTAGACCAAGTGTTGGATCATTTTGAGCAGATGAGGGAGAGAGGAGTAATGCCAAACCATTTTACTTTTCTCTCGCTTTTGTCTGCATGCAGCCATGTAGGTCTAGTGCAGAAAGGCTGGGAATTCTTCAACAGTATGAAAGAGGACTACAACTTGGAACCAGGTATTGAACATTTGACTTGCATGGTCGATATGTTATGTCGAGCTGCGAGGTTCCCTGACGCATATAGTTTAGTCAAGAATGCAATGCAAAGAGGCAAGAGTTGCGCAGTTTTATGGGGTGCTTTACTCAGTGCTTGCAGAGTGCATGGTAATGTGGCAACTGGAGAAGAAGCTGCCAGGCATCTCTACCAGCTGGAACCGCAAAATGCGGCAACTTACAAAATGCTTGCTGATGTTTATATTGCGGCAGGGAGAAGGGGTGATGTCAATGGTGTTTTGAGTTTGATCTGCTCAAATGACTTGAAAAAGATACCAGGATTCAGTTGGTATGAGGGATGTTTATGATTCATTCCCCTGTCGTGGAAGATGTATGGTGCAACTTGGAGTCAAGGCTTGGCTACCAAACCCACTTGAGGATGTACATTGAAATAGTTTAATTGCCCGAGCTTGAACTGAATCAGTGTTCGACTTTGCCTGGCTGCCCACACACAAGGAGCTCAAATTATAAAAGCCCGTATATGTGGATCTTAAAGTATTTCAAATGTTGCTCGGAATGAAATGGGCGTAGCCACTTCTCCACAGAATCACGAGCAAAAAATATCACCTTTCTCCTCATCTCCACAAGCTCAGGTGAGGTCGACATTAAGGTGCAGAGACATGAGCAAGCTTCCGTTACATTTTAGACAAAAAGACAATCCATGCGTGACCATTATTCAAGTACATTTATCGTCCAAAATTACATTTGAGCTTTCAGAAGGCAATAGAACTTTCACTATACCAATTCAAAAATTACAAAAACTTTATAACAAAAAAGAAAAAAACACGTACAGAGAAAGATACGAGAAAGAAAAATCTGTACAGTTCCTCTCCATGACTAAAACCCATTGGCTTCTTCTGAATCAAGAGCCAACACATCATACCCAGATGATGGATCAAATTGAAGATACCAAATCACTCATAATGCACAATCTGAATCATGGAGAAACCACCTTCTCTATGCAAAAACAAAACCTTTTACACATGTACATGATATAAAGCTTCAACAGTCTGGACAAACCAACAGTAGGACATGAAGTTCATCTTACAATCCGACCGGCCGACAAAAGCACAAGTGATCCAGTCAAAAAGAGTGATTGATTGTTTTCAGATGAGTAAAGTTAGTGATTGCCTTGTCTAAATTGATACTTTTTCTTCATGGCATTCCCTGACAACCTCACTGAGCTCAGGGAAGGTCGACAAAAGCAACAGCTCAAGGAGTTCAAACGCAAAGTGCTTCAAGCAAAAAGGAGACTGTAGAGAAGATGGATGGTCATTAATATTTAATTACATGTCAACTTAATTCCTTTCTTTACTATTTTCAGTATTACTATTCTGAGTCAGATTGTAGGTGAAAGCATGTTCTTCTACTTTATCCCTAGAAGCAAGTACCTGAAGGAAGAAAAATATATCCTGCGCACACTGTTCATATTCCTTTCGGCCAACAAGACCAACAAGAGCAGGTGGCGCTTTCTCTGTTGAAAAAAGATACTGTCTAGCATTATCACAATGTAACCTAGCTCCCAGTAGTAACATAGTAGCACACTTCAAAAACACATTAAATTGAGGTATATAACTTTTACATGCATGTTATTGACTAGGCAATAAAGATGAATTTTTCTTGTCAAAGCCTTTTGGGAGAAGATGGAAAATGTTGACATGATGAACATACAGATAATAAGCAGTTTAACTTCGAACTGCTAAGCACTGATATTAAACTTGTGTTTGAAAATTAAGACAAAGGTAAGCTGTGGGTATATAGATTTTGTTGCTCGAGTATTAGTGCATGGTTTGCAAGAACAATTGGTGGTATAAAAAAAATAATAAACCTTCCATTCTCAACAACGCCATGGGGTTTAAGATCTCTACCACGTCAGTCAAACACTCAATTTTTTGTTTTTTTACAAAATGGAGATTGCACATTAGCTAAAAGTTTAAAATTAAAAACTGAGGACCAATATTACCTACTATTAGTTCATACACAAATTTGGCACGACGATCAGCTTCTACTTGTTGTTCATAAGTCAATGGATTGCTCTTTAGGTTGCTCTGAGTGCCTGGAGTTGAAATGGGTGCAGTAGCTTTTCGCTTAGGATGCTTAGTTATGAAAATCCCGTCAGGCCATAGAACCTGCCAAAAATTACAAATTCTAATCAGGATATAGCAACAGTGATGAAAATGATGTTTTCTTGAGGTAAAATGTGTAAGATCAGCCGATCAAGAAAATTTGGTCATACTATGGTGTATGTGTATAGGACAAGGGTAGAAACATTCAAATATTTTGAGCAATTGGCTCAACTTATCATTTGCAATAAACCTATGGTTTTATCTGTTGAGAAAACAACTATAGTTTAAATTGACAAGTGAACAAAACACTTTTTGTTGTTAACATGAATGAGTAGATTGAAGTACCTGCTCAACACGCTTGATTGCAGAAGCAATTACCACTCCTGTTCTAAGAAGTTGAATTTTCTCAATAAGCCAGTCATCAAAAGCATCACCCATTCCCAACTGTAACAGCTGCTTAGCTATCCAAAATGCTTGCCGCCTACAAGAAAAGCATCACAATGTGGTCAATAAAAGCAAGAAGAGAGGTTTGATCATGTAGCAAAAGTAATAACCTTTATGCTCAACTGACAATATATCTAAACACACCTTATCCAACCACCATCCTTCAGCTGGAAAATAACATCTACTAAATTTAGTATGGGAACACTCAAATTTGGCGGTACACACTGCAATGAGAGTTAAAAATGATAGCATATCATAATAAGCAACTGCAAAGAAGTACCAAACCTCATAGCACAACTAGGAACAAACCATATAAAGAATGATAAACTAAGTACTATTAAATGAGCAAAATGCATGTGCATGTGCATGTGCATGTGCATGTGAAAGCACATTGTCTTAGAAATTCTGGAAAATAAAGGAAAAAGTAGTGAAATGGGTGTTAGCAAAAAGCAAGAGATAAAACATATACAAGCACATCGAAAGACTGGCATGTTACTAGTCCAAGTAATCTCTCATGCTACAAATTTGCAATTGGGTGCTTATCATAATTCAGAGCGAAAAATATTATATAATTTAGCATCAAACTTCAAAGTCAATAGCAATAATAAATAGCTATCAACAAACCCACATCAGCAAGAACTAAACCTTAAGCATCAAATTACAGCAAGTGGGTAATTTCCATAGTCAAAATGAAATGCTTTTCTATGATTAATAGAAGTAAGTACTGGGGATTTAGCTAATTTAAACTTACATAGCAAACATTCACAAACACTTCCAAATGAACATGCAAAGTTCAAAGTGTCTTTTCAAACAACTTTATTGCCCATGTAATTCATACATAAATATCATTTACTTTAAGTGTTATCTTTCTTCTTAATGTTGAGCAAAATAAAATATTCACCTCCGCGGACACCTGATTAAAAATTTTGTTAAAGCACAGTGAGGCAGCAAGTGTGCATTTCTGAATTTCTGATCAGTATATATACAAAAAAATCATAGAAGGGATTCACATGTACACTATAATACAGAGTTAATTCCAACTTACTTCAGTAGGAATGTTCAATGCCCCATCAGTATCTACAACTTTAGAGCTCTCTTGCAAATTTTCAACTTCAGCTATTGAGACATTTTTTGCCTGGTCAGAGTTACCAGAATATGAAGTATTATTTCTGAGTCTGCTTTCATAATCATTTTCTGAATTGTCATGATATGGATTGTTCTGGTCTCTGCTATTAAGACCAGGAATTTGCTCCATATGTGATTTTCTCATTCTTAAACCATCAGATTCAGAATAACTACCAGTCATTACTTTAGAACTGTCTTTGATCTCAGAATCAAAATTTTTCTCAGCAGAAGAGAACTGACTACCAATATTTTCAATTGATTCAAACCTCTTTGCACTCTTTTCATGTGGCTTATCATCAAGATTAACTGAGTCACAGAAACAAGATATGAGTAGGACCAGGACAATGCCAGTCGAAGTCATTCAGAAAATGAAAAATTAAAAGAGAACCTGATAAAGTTTGAATGACGGAGAGAGAATCTGTAAAAATGTAAGTCTGAAATAGCAACAAGGGTTTCATCAATCCAACTAATATTAGACATAACAGGATAAAAATCATATTGGAGTCTGAAATTTGAACTGGCCTGTGAATCAATACTGAGGAAATCCCAAACATCAATAGACTCTGATATGCTTGGAATTTGAAGTAACTTCTGAGAGAAGAAAAAGGTGCAGTTAATTAAGAAATTGAATTACTATTTGATGCCAGTATCCAAAATAAAAGAGAGAATGAAGTAACAGTAGCAACAAGCAAGGAATCTAATTTCTTGCAATATTAACAAAAGGTAGGTCATTTGAACAAAAGAACAGCAACTATGTTTAAAGTAGAGATGCAGCAGTAGTTTAAAATAGAATCATTTACTAAGGGTTGATTATGAGACTATATCAATTTCGGCTACAAGATTGCCCAACCTATAAATGATTGACAAGTCTAGGTCATTCAAATAAAATATTCATTTAAAATAAAACTGGTCAGTGAGATTAACTGGTTTGATCTAAAATATTACTTTACTTTATTTTAAGAGTATCCAAAATACAATGCTAAATTTTTTGTAATCCTATCAGTTCAAGGACACCTAGTTCGTTTTGCACAAGTCTCAATGAGACTAGATTAGTAAAAGCCTAAAAAAAAGAGACCCCTCGCCCTATTGTTTAATTTACTCAATCATGAATACAATTTTAATCTCATTTCTTCATGAGATTGACCTTTGAGGCACACAACCCTGTGAAATTGCCAACTAAGACGTGAGATTATTGATTAAGGCACCATGTCTTCCCGGTGTTCTGCCATTGCATTATTATCTTTGTAAGAATGAAAGAAAGTGCAAAAGAGAAGTTGTACCACAGTAAGCCACTTTCCTTGCAACATGTCGCAAAGTACTTGGAATCATGATGTCAATTTCAAAATTTTAAAAATAGGTTCACCTAGCATGGGTCTAGGCAAACTGATTGTGTTTGTCTTGAATGCAACTATCATAAAACATTAGTCACAAAGAATTCTACTATGTTAAGGTGGTGTATCTAGTCACCGATCAGCTTTGCATCAAAATGCAACCCAAATGAAAAAGAGTATCAGATGAATGGAAGTAAATAAAACCAAGCCAGAAGGACTTCACAACTGTGTTTAATGATTAGATACCTTCAAATATATGTCAAGAAGTTTACATCTTTCCTGGACCACAGGAAGATCCAGCCCAGATGATAGAAAATGCTTGGGTGGCAAATGTAAGTTATACTCTGGAAACTCTTTTAGATGTCGATGTAGCTCCTCAAAATGGCGGTACCTAATGAGAAAACCAAAAGAAAACAGAAGAATAAAACATAGAAGGAAGAAGATAAAGAAGAAAAGAGTCACAATAACCACATAGGAAAACCAAACTAAAAGATTCATAAAATTTTCCAACTGCATGCCATATAGCCTTATTAATCAAACCTTCTTTTAATGAACCAACTATTGTTATTTGCATCGGTCACCGAAATGGAATAGACAGCAAATGTTCCTGAACCACTTTTTACAATATTGGCGCCTAGTACCTGTACGAATGCATGCCTTAGCACACTGCATACAGTGAAACAAATAAAATTATGAACAAAAATATGTTAATTCCTACAAATATATTGGAAGTACCTCGCATCTCAACTTCAAAAATGTATCGGCCAAAACAAGGATATCATGAGACTTCATAGACGAATGAGAAGACTCAGTTGAAACAGAAGACAAAGCTGTAGCCCCATTATTGATTCTACCCCTAGCTTCTGTGTCTGAGTTGTCAGTTAATTCAAGTGTTCTAGTATCATTTTTTGAGTCCTTGAGTATGTCATGCCCATCAGCCAACAAAAATGATGTTCTTGCAACCTCCTGCCACAGTGGGGCCTTTTGATTGCTTGACCTAGATCTTTTTCTTACTGACAATGTTCTTGATGTCCGACGATGATGAATATGAACTTTACCACTTCTCTTTGCTCCATGAGTTTCAGTTGCTTCAAGAGGATGCCGTATACTTGAAGAAACAGAATCCTTCTTGTTTTTGCTTTCCCATACTTTTGTACCTGGAGAACCAAGACCTGTCACACTACTGCTTTCATCATCAGTTGTATAGGAACTTAAACTTTCTGATTTAGTCTCTTCATGGTTTGTATTTTCTATTCTTTCTTCAAATGATGGATCTGAATGGTTAGAGTCATTACAATCTGTCTCAGGCAAATTTTCCAGCTGGGAGGAAGTGGGGAATTTCTTGGATATGTCCCGAATGTATATTTTGCTTTCAATTGGCTCAGAATGAGTGATAGATGAACTTTGTGCCACTGATTTTCCTAATTTACTTGCTTCTTTCTTTTTATAGTTTCGTCCTTTTGCCCAAAGATCATCCAAATGTTCTGGTGCAAGAGCTTGTGTCTTTCTTCTTGAAAGAATGTCCAACATCTGTGCCCACTCACTTGCATATGCACCAGGTTTCTTCTCATCCATACCTTGAGAATTCAATAGCAAAGTGTCTTTTGACCAAGAATCCTTAGCTTTGTCGAGGACAAAGTCTAAAGAAACAGGAAGATCATTATGATTCCTTGGTGTGACAATCAAACCAAACTTAGACCCAGATTCATTTTCCTTCCCAGTGTAATGCATTCCATTAATTATGCCACTCTCATGTGGACCAGTCTTCTGATTGTCATTTTTTAATTGTACAAGTTCAAGACCTGGACTTGAGTGATCCAGTGAACATGAAGTTTGATCATCCGAAGGTACTGAATGTGCTCTCCGCATGATTATTGGTGCTTCTTCAGCTGATGGTGCAAATTTCTTATTAATATTATTGGCACGAGATAAAACCAAAGACTCGATCCTTTCATTTATGAACCTGACATCCAGATGGAACCCACATACTATTATTAGGTTAATTCACCAGAATGCCATGAAAGTGATTATACAGGAAACAAGCAACTACCTTGGATTAACTAGGTTCAAAACTGGCCTAATCACAGTACAAGCAAGAAGCTCTCTAACTGTGTGGCGAAAGTATAAGCAATTTAAATCTTCTGGCTTGAAAAGTACAAACATAATTCCACGAACCAAATTCTGCAAAACCTGGAATATGGTGAAGAACATCAAAAATCATTACAAAACAACTAATGAAGGATTCTTCTAAGAAAATCAATGTTTTTAAACAAGCAGGTTGAACTCGTTAAACCAGAGGATGAAGGTCAATCTGATTCCTAATATGGTTGGATAACTCTGTTTCAACCAATTTTTTTATTGGTTCAAATTGAAAAACCACAACCTGGGTGCTGAGCAATTCAACTCCCTGACCAAGATTTGAAAACACTGACAAAGATTGCAAACCCTGTCTAAAATAAAGATCAGAAATCCTTTTTATAAGTTGGAACCTGAATCTTACAAACCCAACCATGAGATGCTCATTTAATGTGATGTGACAAGTAGGAACTTGTAAAGCAATGTTGTATTATGGGATGCCAATATCTAAGTTCACACTCCTGCTGTGCTTTATCAGAGAGAAAAAGAAACAGATCGAGGAAACTAGAATGATATGAGTTTGGTATTAATTGTTATACAGTAGAGTTAACACTGTTACTGAGACTACCATAGATGATTCCCTAGGTAAAAGATCAATTGTATGCAGAATATGTGAAGCCCGACAGAATGCACAGAAATGAATCAGAGATCTTGTAGCTACAAATTGATAGAGAGGAGTAAAGCTTGGTTTGATATCTCAAACTAATAAAATTAAGACAGGTCAAAAACTTTTAATTGCCCATGGACTGAAGTCAGCAAACTCAACACAATTACTCTGAGACACCTTTATACAAGCAATCAGAAACTGAAGAAGTGCATGGAAAAATTTGACAAAGTCTAACTTTGATCAGTTAAACAAATTAATATCTGAAAGAAAGTTGGCTAAAACCAGAACAAGTGCAAGCATCAGAATTTGGGGTGCTAACGAATGCTAATAAGCAACAAGATAAAATAATTTTCACTGCCATCAATAGTCAATGCCAGCTTTGCATGGTGGTCAAACTTTTTAAGGGACTCAGAGATCTATATGAATATAAAAGTTGAATATTACAAATTTATTTCTCGTTAAAGAAAAATACCAAAAGCATTTTTAGATTACATACAACCTTGTGCTCAGCTTCTGCAGAGAATAATGCTGGATGTAATTTATTGTCAGCAGCTAGAACTAATTTAATTTGTATATCTCGCTGGTCAAATGGCATATTCTTATTTTCCTGCCTCCCAATCTTAGACTGGCTATAACGGTAAAGCTCCAAATGGTCACGAAGTAGATTGACAACATCCCTGAAATACTAAAACCATACTTAGATATGATAATAAAGATTTGGTAAGCATATTGCAAATGTTAATCTATACCTGGTCAAAAGATCAATAAGATTTACATCTCTTGCCCGGCAAGAAATTTCTCCAATGACCCTAGTGATGATTTCAACTAATTCTTCTGGACCATTTCTGTCAGGTGTTATACGTGAGTACCAAAGATCAATCACCCACTCTGAAACTAGGTGTCTTGTGAATTGCTCTATTGCTACTTCAACTATGGGCGAATTCACCTTCTTTCTCCAGTCTGATTTCCCAATTGGAAACTTGAGTAGTTCGACAGGTATGCTTTGAGGAGATTTGCTGACAATTGAAATTTTATTCGGTGTAGGCTTTCTTCGGATATCAAGTTCATGTGATAAATAAAGAGAAAAAATGATCACAACAGCAGCAGCTGGCAAGTTAACCCAAACTGAAGAGCTGGTTACTGAAAAGTATACAAAACAGGTTTGATACTTAAATATGCCAAACTGATGAAACCAAACATATCAAAGGGGTATTAAATAAAAGGAAATGAAAACAAGCTACACATATGCTGGATGTGATAGTTCACGTTACCAAGAAATGTCCATCTCATTATTAAAAAGAAAATATTTCCAGCCATAGCAGTAAATTGGTTAAAACTAACTTATTGGATGAAAACAAGATGACTGATGTGAAGGACATTGTTCAAACTAAGAGATTTTGTGTGGATAAATCTATGACAAAAACAATAATATGTTTATTAGTTTTCCACAACTATCTACCATTCAGAACTAGTAAAGAAATTCAAAGGAATAAATTATGCTTATAGTTTGTAACTAGTTGTAATGATACGGAGTGTTAATTCATATTTGTCATATTTACATGCAAGGCCATTGGACATTTGTAGTGTTAATTCACACTACAATATTCACTTTGTTTGACCATTTTAACACAGCAAAACTAGTCAAAACTCAACTAAGTATTTAACTACTACTAGGTTGTGTGTTATCCATGTTAATGCTCACACTCATTTTCTTCCACCGACTAGCCAGAACTTGGTAGCTAATTAGCATTCCCTAAAGCAGAATAGATTTTTTTTTGTTCACTGAAAACTACTTCATAAACCACCACATTGACATAACATGGAGATAATTTGAACATCTAATACACAGCCACTAGGAATAATTATTTGCCAATTTAGCACAACTCATAACGTATCAGGCAAACAATCAGGATCTTAACAACCTGAATATATTAGATTATAGATGCAATTGCAGTGTTAGATCAGGGGTAGTTGCCAAAAATCATTGAAATGCATCTAAAACACAAAGAGTAAAGTCAAGTTACATTCTGGAGTTCAATAACGATTCTACAGAACTCGAAAGATCTAACATGATCGATACAACCAAGTCGAACGGGAATAAGTTTCCAAGCAAAATCGAACCCAATTCATGGAGTTGCTTAAAGAAGGAAAGTTTAGGGGAATTATAACGCGAGCGATGATGAACATGCCACCACCAATCAACCTACCTCACTAAATCATGGTCAATATACAAAAAAAGGGACAACGCAATACATGGAGAATTCTCCCTGGAAGAAAAAAGAATGTGAGGACTTACAGGACATGAGATAGGAGAGGCCAAAAACACATATGAGCAGCAAGACGACCCGATTCTTGGCCTCGTCCACCAAGCCGCGCATCGTTTGCATCCCCGAGCTCATCCCTTCTCGGCGATCCGACGAAGGAATCGAACCTCCCCAGTCGGAACGATGCAAGAGGAGAAGACCAGGAATATGGCACCAAGGTGAGAAGAGAAAGGCAGGAAGTTGCGGTCGTGGACTGAGAAGGCGAGTGAAACTGTCGTCAGTTAGTAGGTTAGCATCGACTCCTTCGTCGTGCCGCCGTCTTTCTCGCCTCCATCCGCCCTTCTTCTCTACCGTTCCTCCCTCGACTCGTGCGAGCCGCGTGCTGAATAATAATATTTTTTTTAATAAAAAGCAGGAATAATAATAAAAGAGGAAATTTCGTTTCGATCCCTATAGTTTCGTTTTTGCAGCATGGCCGAATATTTTTTGTTTACCTTTTAACTCCTGTAGCTTTAGTTATTTATCCGAATGCCCTCTTTCCAGTCAACAGCAACGATTCTTTTTCTCTTTGATGACGTAGTAGAATCCTGACCAAGTCCTGAGTCCCCTGACTGACTCTGCCTTGGGAGAAAGGCAATTGGCAACTTAACCAGGCACCAAACCATCGGATAAAGATTCGATCACGTGGAACCGTCGCATCAACGGCCTACTGAGCCGATCCCCCAGATAAAGATTCGATCATAGTTGAGCTCTAGTTGCTTGCAACCACTGGTCATAGACTTATTTGCTGTGTCCTTCCGCTTAGATTATTTATTAATAATCTTTTATGTTCATGTAAAATATAGAATTTTAATATAAAATTAGTGTGATGGTGTGTAATATAATAATATATAAATTATTTGGATTTTTTAAAATCTGAATTATTTAAATTTTCTTGTGTTATCTTACGTTCAGAACTAAGACTCATGCAATAGTACAATAATGCATGGGTTGCATGGGTGACGTTAGAGACGAATCCCAACAATAAACTATAACGGACTTCCCTATGCAATAAATTATTTTAATTTAATATTATACTTATCTTAGTAAAAGAAACTAAGAAAAGTATATTTTTTAACGGCCTAAACTATTTATATAAGTTTCTTTGATCATAGTGTTGTCAATTCTAAGATGTGGGACTAAAGAGAACTATATTTTTTTTATATAAAATAATCAGAGAAAATTAATGATGAAAAAAATTCATAATAATATGTCGTAGCTGAGTCTCGAACTCTATATCACTAATTGTTTCGCTTGTGGAATTATTAATAAATCTTGAAATTATTTTTAGTGTGAATAGAAAAAATGATAGTAACGTAAATTTATTTTAGGTTTAGTTAGTAAAGGGGGAAGATTTTTAATAAAATAGTAAGAATAGTAAAATAGTAAGATGATATAATAGGATGATTGTTTGGCTGACAAATAATTAAAATTATAGGATTCTATTTTATAAAAAAATTCCTCTTCTTTATTCGGAAAGTGATTATCAAAAGGTAGTTATTGAAAGTTATTTAAAAAAAAAAAAAAAAACTCCCACGTAGAAGAGAAAGTTATTAATCTTTAAAAACGTTGGATAACTTCCCATAAGATTTATAAATGCTGTATGTCCTCTCGACTCCTATCGAGGCACTTATCATTTAAGCTTCCCTACTTTACCTCTTTTCCAACAGTAATAGGTGGCTTAGGGGATGTTAATATGATGATTCCATATTTTTTTTTTATATACAAATTTTGTATCTCAACCTTAGGGGTTGATTCAGTTGATGAGTGGATAAAATATTAAGTGTAGTAACCGGAGTTTAAAATTCAGTAGGAGATTTCATTATCTTGGTAGACATGTGTCCATACACTTGTTAATTTAAATTTCTGTTGAACTTCCTCTAAATAATATAGGGCAGTCATAAAAAAAACTTTAATATAGCTGTACCATGTTATAAATATTATATCTTTCATCATAAAAGATAGTAAAGTGGCATTTGATTAAATGATGAACATGATTATAGGTATGAGTTTGATAGTAAAATTTAATGGGAATGAAAATAGAAATGAAACTCATCTAGTTATATGAGTTTGGTTGATTTCCATAAATCTAAAAATTATTCTCAAATCCACAATCTAAACATCATCTTTTACTATCATTTTATTCCTTCATTCTTAAATCTATTAACCAAACACCCCGATAAAAAAAGACGATAGAAAAAAATAGAAATATGGAAGATAGTTCTGTATATCAAAAATATGTTGCATTATGCATTTAGATACATCTTTCTCATATAATTTTTTAATTTAGATATGGTAAAAATCATTATATACAAGTTTCTTTTTCACGGGTTATATCTAATAATGTTATATAAAACATCATAATTATGAAGAATTAAGAAATTATGAATTGTTCTTGTTCAGTTTTATTATCAAAGAGTTCTGTTGAAATGCATAATTTCAATTTGGAATTATATATTATGGATTTTAGTTTTTGTTGATCACCAGAGTGTTTACCAAAGTGATCGACAGAGATAATTTCGTTAGAGATCAACTGTCTAATGATATTATGTCGTCGACAAATATGTCGTGACTTATCATTATACAAACTATTTTGTGCCCTTGCAATTGTCAATTGATTATCACAATATATCATCACGGCAGACACTGATTTTTCTCAACATGGGATATCTTCTAAGAGGTTACGAAGTCATTCTGCTTCTTCTACGGCTTTATCTAAGGCTATAAACTCAGATTTCATAGTTGATCAAGCTATGCAGATTTGTTTCATAGATTTCCATGACACAACTCCACCACCAATGGTAAACACATATCCAATTGTGGATTTAGAGTCTTTTGTATAAGATATCCAATTACATCACAATAGCCTTCTAGTACCACTGGATATCTTGTATAATGTAATACATACTCTAAGTTATATCTTAAATATTTAAGAACCCTTATTAATATCTTCCAATGGTCATCATTTGGATTACTCATAAATCTACTTAATTTGTTGACCGCATAGGCAATATCCGGACGTGTACAGTTAGTGATATACATCAAACTACCAATTGTCCTCAAATATTTCAATTGGGATACAGGTTCACCATGGTTCTTAGCTAAGTATAAGCTTAAGTCCATCGATATTTTTATAGGGGAAAAATCATATACATTAAATTTCCTTAGTACTGTCTCAATATAAATTTCCTTAGTACTGTCTCAAGTATAACATCTGCTATACTCATATCTTTCATATCAAAGGTTTTGATCAATGATCCTGTCCAGAATCTGAATCAGATGGAGGTCAGCAGAGATGGTGTTGGTGTTGACGGATAGACGACTTTGACACACCCTATGTGCACATGTCGGAAAAGTGAACCCTCACGTGGAACCTCGAGGTCTGTAGCAGTAGCACTGGTGGTACTTAGACTCTGCACACACTTAGATGAGCACACGGAGCATTAGAGATTAAAAATCAGAGAAAAAGTTCCCGACACAGGTCTTCCGACGCTCAAGTCAGTTCCTTTTTCCCCAGAAAAGTAGTGTACGATTGAAAAAAGAATTGATGAAGACGAGTGAGTATGTGTGCGTACCTGGCCAAGGAAGAGGACCTCCCTTTTTATATGGCGTTGCATATCTTTAAAGTCTGACTGTTGTTAGAGAATGTCGAGTGTCAGGGCATGTTGGGTGAGAGAGATTGTACGACAACCTCCTATTGGTAGAAGGAAGGTTTCACTCTCGGGGAGTAGCAAACCACTAGAGTATTCCCCGACGTCTAGTAGTTATTCTCTGACAGGAGGTTATGATTCTCTGACATTGTTGTCACTTAGTGCTTTCCATCCCGCTCAGGTTCAGCTACAGCTAGCTTGGGACGACTACTCAGATGTGCTACCAAGACTAAGCCTTGATGATGAGCTGTGGTGAACCAACTAGGCTTTATTTGAGACTGTGATGAAGGACCCATTTTCACGATTTGACCGCTGAAGAGCCGGTCGAGAGTTGTCTTAGTAAAAGTATCAGGACCATCTACAAAGCCTGAGCTGGGGTAATCCAATCGGTCGGGAGCAGGCCAGGAACTAGTACAAGCTTCGTCTTACATCTCAGATCTGGGACTTGCCCTGCCTGTGATTGAATAGGAGTTATGCGGCTAATGACGCGAGGTAGTGATTCCCGCCTTCCCTTGACTGTTGACTATCACGTCCTCTTGACTTTTGACTACTACATCCCCTTGACTATTGAACTCCTGACCTTATCGGGTCCCTCCTTTACACACCGTATCAGTCAACATCTTCTTAGTAGTCATGATTACATCATGATTACTACCCATGATGAGCATATCGTCTACATATAGACAAATAATGACAAACAAGTCAGGTATGCCTTTGATATATATATGCACGTATCGCACTCATTTATTTTAAATACATTTGACATCATAGTTTTGTCAAATTTCTCATATCATTGTTTCGACGCTTGTTTTAGCCCATACAGTAACTTCATAAGTCTACACACCTTAATTTCTTGTCTTGGAGCCACAAACCCTTCAGGTTGCTCCATATATATTTCTTCTTCTAATTCACTATTTAGAAAGGTTGTTTTCACATCCATTTGATATACGACTTTTTACCAAAAGGAGCGGCCACATTTCCTTATTTATCAAAAGAAACACCCTAGTTTCAAAACTACCAAAAGAGCACCAAAAATAGTGTTATTCCTTTTCTACTCCTCTCACCAACCTCCTAAATCTCACACTATTTTTCAATGCATGGTGTTGGTGTGGGAAGCATCCGACGATCGAACCGGTATTTTGATTATGTCAAAGGGTTCAAGTTAAGTTGGTTTGTTATCTAATGTGTGTGAATGAGATTGCCAGAAAGTCCTACCTACGGTTAGGTAGGTGGAAAACCCTAGGGGGTGGTAATCCTAGGTGATGAAAAACCCTAAGGGGCGGTAACCTTAGATTCTCGGGAGTGGTAACCCTAGGTAGAGAAAAACCCTAAGGGGTGGCAACCTTAGGTCCTCTGGGGTGGTAACTAGGTGGTGTAAATCCTAAGGGGGGGGGGGGGTAACCTTAGGTCCTAGGGGAGGTAACCATAGGTAGCGGAAAACCCTAGGGGGTGGTAACCCTAGGTCCTAGGGGGGTAACCCTATGCAGAAAGTCCAGTCGGTCTAGAGGACCGGACTGGCAACAAGTATGCTCTCCTGAGTGGAGTAGGTGAGGACGCGTTCCCCGCGGAGGGAACAGTAGGCGTCGGTTCGACCTACGGTTTCCAGTAGGAAATCCGAAGTCAGAATCGGACAACCCAAAAGTTGGCAACTTATCTGTTTTACTTGCTATTTGTCTAACTCTGTTTTGTAAGAAACTAACATTTCTGCAGGGTCAGACTTAGCCATGATCGGTCGATCGAACCGCAGCACAAAAGGACTAGATTTCCATATTACAAACCGGGTTCAGTTGAGAAATCGATCGACCGAACCAAGGATGGGAGTTGACCAGATCAAAGTTGAGGGGATCAGATCGGATGAGGAGGTCATCTGATCGGTCGACCAAACCTTGGGATCGGTTGACCGATCCAAGGATAGGAGGTGACCAGATCGAAGTGGAGTGAGCGAATCGAATGAGGAGGAGATCATCTGATAGGTCGACCGAACATGGGGATTGGTCGACCGATCCGCTTCGGGTCAAACCTGATCCAGAGCTTTGAGTATCTGGATCAGACCTGCAGAGGCTATAAAAGGAGCCTCGGGAAGCAGCTTCGATAGAACGAAAATAGAACAACTTGTGCTCCTGTGCGCTGCTCTGAATGCTTCAACAACGTTCTGCTACTCCGACAATAGACGACTACTTTCTTCATTTTGTATTGTTGGTATAATCATTTTTATTCTGTACTTGTACTTGCATTCCTGTAAAGAATTTTGGATGTATAGTGATTGCCCAACGAAAGCGATCAACGATCGCATGCCTTGGAGTAAGAGTCACCACAGGCTCCGAACCAAGTAAAAGAAACAATGTTAGCATTGCTTCTGTGTTTATTACTTTTTCACTGCATATTTACTTGAATATTTTCAAAAATGAAATAGCCACAAGCGCTATTCACCCCCCCCTCTAGCGCTTTTCGATCCAACACATGGGTATGATATGGGAAAATATCATGCCTACTCTAGGTCTGATATTGGACCATATTAGGCAGCGTGGGCGATATTTTTCATATCAAGTCCAACATGCATGATATGAAAAAATATTAGGCCCTATGTGGGCCTGATATGAAAAATATTAGGCCCTATGTGGGCCTGATATGAAAAATATCAGGCCCACACTGGGCTTGATATTGGACCATATCGAGCCCAGAGTATACTTGATATGGGAAAATATCAGACCCATCATGGGCCTGATATGGGATCATATCAGGCCTAACGATGGGTCTGATATGGGAACATATCAGGCTCTTTTTAATCCTGGAGAGAGGAGATGCATTGAAAAACGATGAGAGAGAGGGGATTTAGGAGGTTGGCAGGAGGGGTAGGAAGGGAATAACACTATTTTTGATATTCTTTTTGGTAGTTTTAAAACTAGGGTGCTCTTTTGGGTAAATAAAGAAACGTGGCTACTCCTTTTGGTAAAAAGTCATTTGATGTATCTCAAGGTTATGTATTATACCAATAGCAATGAGTACTCGAATGGATGTGATCCTTAAACTGGTGAATATGTATAAAAAAAAGTCAAGGTTTTCATTTTGTTTGAATCTCTTTGCCACTAGCCATGCCTTGTATTTTTCGATAATTCCATCATCCTTATATTTTTTTTCTTTAGAATCCATTTACATCCTAAAGGCTTGATTCCAGGTGGAATATCCACAAATTCTCGATTATGGTTCGGAGCCTTCGATGACTCCTACTATAAGGTCCATACTCGTTGAGTATTTTCATTTGGAAATCACTATATGATTAAAAAGATTACAAAAATTTAAGTACAATGTAATAAACAAAAAATGTTACCGATAACAAGTAGAGTATAAGCTTCAGTATCGATTGTCGAAGCAACTTTTCTGTATTGTGGAGAGTTTCTTAGAGCAGTGCGTGAGAACAAAAGTCGGAGCAATTGATGTACTAAGGCTTCTAGTTGAAGTCCTTTATATAGGACCTTTCCGAGCGCCTACCACTCCCCACTGCTTGGGTTATTGACATGGCGGCTCCTTGGCGAAACTCTATCTCTGAAATTTTATCCTTCTCCGAGCGCCCGAACATGTCAGGACACCCGGACTATGACGTATGCTGGCCAATTAGTGTGCTCCACATCAACTCAGCTAGTTGCCTGTCCGACCCCTTCCCAGGCACCTGGACCATCTCCGGGCGCCTGAACATAGTCCAAGCACCGGGAGTCCCCTTTTTCAGCCATATAATTTTCTGCATCACAAGGTTAACACCAATGTTGAGAAAACTAGATCGGATCGGTTGGTATGCTGGCCGAACAATGAACTGGTCCTTGATTCGGTCCAGTCAACCATTAAAGCCGAAAAAGGAAATTGACCGATCAAAATTGATCAACAACCGAGAACCGTCGGTTCAATCGGGAAATGGTGAATCGGCGATTCTTTTCCCCTGCTTTTTAGTTTTTTCGTCTGGAAACCTAGCGGCGGCTTTGTTTTGTTTTCTTTCTTGACAACTCACAATTGCAGCCTCCACTCCACTCCAACGAGCCTCTTGCGGAATCTCACCAAGCTCTCCTTTCTTTTTTTTTCCCTTCCAATTCTATAATCTATACATAAGTCTCAACTCTCAACAGAAGGCTTTATATTTCAGCTTCTTCAAAGCTTGTTCAAATCTCTAAGGTTAGTCTTTTTTTATTTCCATTAATTTTTAATTTTTAATTTTTTTAGATTCCATTCATTTATTTTTTTTCCTCAAGCTTAATCTATTTTATACGAGTAATTCGAAGCTTAAAAAGTAAGTAATATACATCTAATTGTAAGCCTAAAAGGAAAAAGAAGTCAAAATTAGGAAGTGATTTACAAAAGGCATTTAGTTATCTGGGCTTGATTCCTTCTTTCTTGAGTCCCTTAAGTAGATGAGTGTTCCTGCTATGAGTGACCAACAGTTCATATGTGTTTTTGTTTCCTTATCTTTGTAAACATATTAACAACAAATGTTCATATTTTCATTAACATACCCTTTGTCAAATTCTTCGGATGTAATACTTAAAACTAAAGGAAAATGAGAATATTAGGAAATCCAGGCACATTACTTCCAGATTATCTGTTTACTAAAATGCTAGAAGATAACCTGTTCAAAGGGGAAAAGCAATAGAAGAAAAGAAAGTATCAGAGTAAAAATATTCTCTAGTAAAACAAAAATATTCACAAATAGTAAAACAAAATCAGTATATACTTGATGTTGGTGCAATATCCCTCAGGTCAAGGTTGACCTGGGTAACCAAGCTGAGTCTTGGTTTGGGTTTAGATGTTTGACAATAAGATATTGATTGAAGAAGAGTCAAGTAGGTCAAGGTTGACTGGATACTTGACTGGGAAGTCCTAACTGGGATGTTAGGCAAAATGAAAGACCTAGTGAGTGAAGCTAGGCAGTATGAAAGTCCTGGTGAGTGAAGCCAGGCAGAAGAAAAGTCCTGGTGAGTGAAGCCAGGCAGAAGGAAGTCCTAGTGAGTGAAGCTAGGCAGATGGAAATCCTGGTGAGTGAAGCCAGGTGAAAGTCCTAGTGAGTGAAGCTAGGCAGATGGAAAATCCTGGTGAGTGAAGCCAGGTGAAAGTCCTAGTGAGTGAAGCTAGGCAGATGGAAATCCTGGTGAGTGAAGCCAGGTGAAAGTCCTAGTGAGTGAAGCTAGGCAGATGGAAAACCCTAGTGAGTGAAGCTAGGTGAAAGTCCTGGTGAGTGAAGCCAGGCAAGGGAAAATCCAGATGGATCAAGGATGATCGGACATCTGTGTTGGTGCAATATCCCTCAGGTCAAGGTTGACCTGGGTAACCAAGCTGAGTCTTGGTTTGGGTTTAGATGTTTGACAATAAGATATTGATTGAAGAAGAGTCAAGTAGGTCAAGGTTGACTGGATACTTGACTGGGAAGTCCTAACTGGGATGTTAGGCAAAATGAAAGTCCTGGTGAGTGAAGCCAGGCAGAAGGAAGTCCTGGTGAGTGAAGCCAGGCAGAAGGAAGTCCTAGTGAGTGAAGCTAGGCAGATGGAAATCCTGGTGAGTGAAGCCAGGTGAAAGTCCTAGTGAGTGAAGCTAGGCAGATGGAAATCCTGGTGAGTGAAGCCAGGTGAAAGTCCTAGTGAGTGAAGCTAGGCAGATGGAAAACCCTAGTGAGTGAAGCTAGGTGAAAGTCCTGGTGAGTGAAGCCAGGCAAGGGAAAATCCAGATGGATCAAGGATGATCGGACATCTGGTGTTGGGAAGTCCAAGTAGGTCAAAGGATTGACTGGATACTTGGCATGAAAGAAAAGTCCAAGTAGGTCAAAGGGATTGACCGGATACTTGGCACAGAGAAAAGTCCAAGTGGGTCAAAGGGATTGACCGGACACTTGGTAAGGGAGTCCTAGCAGGTCAAGGGAGTGACTAGATGCTAGGCATGACATACCAACAGGTCAAGGTTGACCGGATGTTGGTTTGGGAGGTTTAGGACTTGGTTTTGGACAAAAACCAAGTGCTGGATCGATCAGTGGATCGATCCAGGCTCTGGATCGATCGGTGGATCGATCCGCCGATCGATATCGATTCACGGATCGATCCGTGGATCGATCGAGGTCCCAATCGATCGGTGGATCGATTGGGACGCTCCGCGCGATAAGCGCTGGATCGATCCGTGGATCGATCGAGGGCACAGAGGCGCTCCGGATCGATCCGTGGATCGATCCAAAGCCTCCCGATCGATTGGGACCATTCGAATCGATCGGGATCCGACCGCTGGCGTCGATAAAAGCGTGTTCTTCGCAAGAACTTCACCGATTCACTCCAGAGCTCTCGCCAACTCCTCCACAGCGCTCTCAAAGATCAGGTCGCCAGTTCTTGAAGGATCTTGGAAGCTTTCCAAGTCAAGAGGCGGATCAAAGGCAAGAAGAGAAGCTAGGGTTAGGGTTTTCTGTACTCATTGTAAGCTTTGCGCTTGTATTTTGTTTCCCTTTCCTTTCTTCTTGTACTGAGAGTCTTGTAGGGCTTCTCCGCCCTCGGTAGTTACCGAAAAGGAGTGTTTTCATAGTGGAGGGTGCGTGCGTGGTGTGGATCCTTGGACTAGTCACCTCTTGTGAGGTGGATACCAAGTAAACCAACCGTGTTAGCGTTGTTGTATTTGTTTCTGTATTTTCCGCTGCGCATTCTTGAAGAAACAAGCAACACCGAGCAACGAGCACGCGACGAGCTATTCACCCCCCCCTCTAGCTACTTTTGGTCCTAACAAGTGGTATCAGAGCGAGGCCGCTCTTCACCGGAATCATCGCCGGAAGGGTCAAGCATAACAACAAAAGCTAGAGGGTGAAGAAGTTGGAGCAAATTCATCAAAGTCAAAGAATTCAAGAAGCTCAACTTCAAGATGCAATTCCAAGATGGACTTGGATTTGATACAAGGGTGGCTCCACCATACACTTCTACGAGTTTCGATTCTTGGAAATCAAGAATCGAAAATTTTCTTATGATGGAGATAGAGCAATGGTTTGCTCTAATGGAAGGCTTCAAAGCTCCAACAAACTCCAAGGGCAAGCTTCTAAAGAAAAGCAGATGGAGCTCAGAGCAAATTCAAAGGGGCGAGGCAAATGACAAAGTGACCAAGCTTCTGGTCAACTTATTGCCTAGCCACATCTTGGCTCGAGTTGGAGAATTCGAAGATGCCAAGGAGCTTTGGAGCAAATTGGCCAAGCTTCATGAAGAGATCCCCTCCACTGTACAAGATCATGAAGAATCCAAAGAGGGTGACTCTTTGGAGCAAGACCAAGAGGAGGACCCCGAGGTTGAGAGATACTCAACCTCCGAAGAAGAGGAAATCCAAGAAGCTTCATCCTCAAGGGAATGCACCGAAGGGAACAAGGAGGGAGCATACTCCTTGTTTCACATTCAAGATGATGAAGCCTCCACCTCTAGGATTGAGGGGGAGCAATCCTTGGTGACACCGGATCAAGAAGAAGAAGAAGCTTCTACATCCGGGTCAAGAGATCAAGAGGAGGAAGAAGCTTCTACCTCCACAAGTCAAGAAAAATCAAATGGAGGAGAATCAAGGTCCGATCAAGAGGAAGCTTCTACCTCCGGATCCAAAGAAAAAGATGTCACCCCTACAAGCAAAGGTATAAATATTTCAATTAATAATAAAAATCATATAATATGTTTTGAGTGTAGGGAACATGGGCACTATAAGAGCAAGTGTCCCAACTTGGCCAAGAAGAAGGGCCAAGTGGCACAAAAGGGCAAGGAGAAGCCCAAGGTGACCACCCCCGGGACAAAGAAGAGCAAGGAGCACATTGTGTGCTTCTTGTGTCAACAAAAAGGGCATTATCGAAGTCAATGCCCCAAGGGGAAGAAAGTGGTCAAGGCTCAAGGAGGCACTAGTCAAGGGGGAGCCTCCAAGGTAAAAAGGAAGGTAACTTTCGTTGAGCCTATTTCCTTGCAAAATGGTAAAAAGCATGCTAGGTCAAATTTTATCATTTTAATGCGATTTACCATAAGAATAGGAAGCATGAGGGCTTTAAGGAAAAGCATGTGGCCCTACATGCCAAAACTACTATCCCTAAGGCTAGGAATGTAGGTAAAAACCTAGGCGATAACTCTAAGGATGTAAGATACAAGCCTAGAAACAAAAATGCTCATGGATCAAATGAAAAACCAAAAACTAAGGACTTAGTGATAGAAAATCAAGTCTTGAGATCAAGGCTTGATAAAATGGAAAAGACCCTAAAAAGGATGGAAAATATCCTATTAGGGCAAAATGAGCATAACCTAGGTTTAGGGGTACAAAAGCCATCCAATGGCCATAGAGGTTTAGGATACAAACCAAAGGCTAAGAAGGATGTGCCCTCTTACCATAGAGTTCCATATAGTTATGGAACAAACCCTAGGTCTAGTGGTCAAGCCAAAAATACTAGGGAAGTCATCCCTAAGAGTATTTTTGCAACAAATGTGACTAAGACTTCTAAGAAGTCTAAGAAAGTCACAAACAAGGTCACAAGGAGGCTATCCCTAGAGTTGACCTAGAAAATGTGACCAAGGCTTCTAAGAAGCCCAACAAGGTCACTAGGAAGGTATCTAGGAAGTTATCCCTAGTGAGTACCTAGAGCATCCAAGGAGCACCAATAGGTGTTGGGTTCCTAGGAGCATCTTCTCTACCCCATAGATGGGTTAGAGAGTGTCAACTCCGATTAGAAGGGTAGTTAACCCAACTTTGAGGAAATTGACACTCAAGGAGCATTTTCAAGGTTTAGTTAACCTTTGAAAATGAAATGGACCTATTATTTACTCCTTGAAAGAGTAAAATGTGCCTAATGGTGGAAGATTTGATTTTAATCTTAAATGGCACATATTGGAAAATTAATAAGAACTATCAAGTTGGGTTTTTGGTATGTTCTTAGGCAATTTAAGGCAATCCGGGCCTTAAATTTAAAAGTGCTGCTCTTGAGGAAAAATGGAATATGCCAACATTTGAGGACATGTTCATTTTAATTGGCATAAATTAATGAAAGGGAATAAGAAATGCAAACTTAGGCTTTGGCATTTTCTTGAAGCACTTTGGGCAAGCTAGGGTTTAAGTCTTAGGATTAGCTAAGATTAACGATACTTAGATAGGTAATCTAGGTATATTTTATTTATGCTAAACCTTGCCATGATTGGTTGCTCATAATATGCCATGACATCATATTTTATCTTATTTGTATTTTGCATTCATGACTTATCATGAAAATACAAAAATACCATGTCATGCCATACATACATCATGTAGTTATAGGAATCTTTCTTTTGAAAGCTATTTTATTTTGATGTATGCCATAACATTATCATGCATTATGTTTATTTCCTTAAAAATTAAGGACATATGACATTAGTTAAACAAGTGGCATTTGTTTACAACAAGTGGAATAAACAAGTGACATTTGTTTAACAAGTAAATCAACAAGTAACATCCTTTGTGGATGTCTACCTCTCAAAATGCTTAGATAGATATGCATGATCCCTAGAATAGGGCAAAACCAAAATCTTACATCTCACAAAGACCTATAAGATGACTTGTATGTGTTTCAGTGCACATTAGATACAAGTGAGATGTTAGGATGATGAACAAAACTCAAGATGTTGATTTAGTGCATTCTTTTGAGTTTTAAGTTCATCAAAACACATAGTTATGTGTTTTCCCATCATTGGGAAAGCTAATGTACAAGTCATGTGCATTATGCCCAAGGAACATGATGGGATATTGGTTTTGAAAATGTTTTTAAAATGTTTTTGGAAAACCTTGGTGAAGGCTATCTTTTGATAGTAATCATCATTGAATAGTTAGACACAAACTTGAAGAAAAACACTAAAGTTTTTGCAAGTTTTCAAGTTTGTGTCAATCTTTGAAAATATGATGTATTTTCATAGAAAGCTATTTTTCCATGATTAAGTATGCCCTAAATAATGTCTACACGAAATTTCATAATTTTTGGATTTTTGTAGAATTTTCTAGGGGTTTCTGAAGTTGACTGAAAAGGAATTTCAGCAACTATCAGAGCTCTGATCGATCCATGGATCGATTGGAGTTCCTGAATCGATCCATGGATCGATTCAAACGGCAATTCCCGCGAGCAGAAGCTCGCTGGATCGATCAGCCGATCGATCCAGGGAGTCTGAATCGATCCGTGGATCGATTCAGAAAGGTTCAATCGATTGGAACCCAACTCCAATCGATCCAAGTTGCTGATTTTGGCTGGGAAGGCCTGATTTCAGCATCTTTGAACCTATTTTAGTCTAGGTAACCATTCCAAACCCCTTAAATACATTTGTATACATACAAAGGGTGTTTTCATGTTGAAAACAAGGATGGATTGGTTAACGAAGACTAAGTAGAAGTTTAGGTTGAGGTTGTTTCAAATTTTGAATATTTGAACCTCAAAACTTCCAAATTTGGGTTTCCTAATGTTTTAGGGATTCCAAGTCATTGTTGGTGCAATGACAGAAGTTACCACCATGTCTTTAGGGGGAGGGACTCTTTAAAGACATGAAAGTTATTTTTCATGAACCTTGGAAGGTGGTTAACCTTCTGTTGTGAACTTGCTCAAGGTTGAGCATTTAAACTTGAAATGGGGAGAAATGGGGAGTGGATATCCTCATTATTTCAAGTGGACACTCAAGTGGTAGATAATGCTCAAGGTTGGGTAGTTGTCTACATTGAGGGAGAAGTTAAGGATAAATGAAGGGTATGGGACCTTCATTATCGTGTTGATCACAACGAGTGATGTTGTGAACAACGATGAGCAACTCTTGGGAGAGTCTTCAACAAATGGATTTGTTGAAGTGTGCCTAAGTGGAGCATAGGTTGATGTGTGTCCAACGATGGGTTGATGTGTGCCAATAGGGGAGAATGTATGGTTAAGCTTAGTCCTTCATTACCTATGGGAAGGTCATGGGGGAGAATGAAAGGACTCATGAAAGGGAGTAAGTTAGGCTTTCATTACCTAGAGGGAGTTTGCCCTCTTAGGGGAGAATGAAGAGCTTAATTTATGCTTTCATTACCTAGTGGCATGAAGAAGGAGGCTATGAGATTAGCCTAACTTACATATGGGATTGTAAGTGTTATTGTGGTATTGTCAAATATCAAAAGGGGAGATTGTTGGTGCAATATCCCTCGGGTCAAGGTTGACTGGGTAACCAAGCTGAGTCTTGGTTTGGGTTTAGATGTTTGACAATAAGATATTGATTGAAGAAGAGTCAAGTAGGTCAAGGTTGTTGGATACTGACTGGAAGTCCTAACTGGGATGTTAGGTAAAATGAAAGTCCTGGTGAGTGAGGAGGTCAAGAAAGACTAGAAGCGTGACCGGGAAGTCCTAGTGAGTGAAGCTAGGCGGATGGAAATCCTGGTGAGTGAGGCGGTGAAAGTCCTAGTGAGTGAAGCTAGGATGGAAATCTGGTGAGTGAAGCCGGTGAAAGTCCTAGTGAGTGAAGCTAGGCGGATGGAAATCCGGTGAGTGAAGCCGGTGAAAGTCCTAGTGAGTGAAGCTGAGGCGGATGGAAAACCCTAGTGAGTGAAGCTAGGTGAAAGTCCCGTGAGTGAAGCCGCAAGGAAAATCCAGATGAATCAAGGATGATCGGACATCCGGTGTTGGGAAGTCCAAGTAGGTCAAAGGATTGATTGGATACTTGGCATGAAAGAAAAGTCCAAGTAGGTCAAAGGGATTGACCGGATACTTGGCACAGAGAAAAGTCCAGGTGGGTCAAAGGGATTGACCGGTCACTTGGTAAGGGAGGCTTAGCAGGTCAAGGAGTGACTAGATGCTAGGCATGACATACCAACAGTCAAGGTTGACCGGATGTTGGTTTGGGAGGTTTAGGACTTGGTTTTGGACAAAACCAAGTCTGGATCGATCGATGGATCGATCCGGCTCTGGATCGATCGGTGGATCGATCCGGACTGTCTCAGAAAGCTCGGATCGATCCGTGGATCGATCCGGAGGTCCCAATCGATCGATGGATCGATTGGGACGCTCTTTCGATTAGCGCATCGATCGGTGTTTCGATTGGAAGGGTCGGATCGATCCGTGGATCGATCCAAAGCCTCCCGATCGATTGGGAACATTCGAATCGATCGGGATCCGACCGTTGGCGTCGATAAAGGCCGCAGGCGCGCAAGAACTTCACCGATTCACTCCAGAGCTCTCGCCTACTCCTCCACAGCGCTCTCAAAGATCTGGTCGCCAGTTCTTGAAGGATCTTGGAAGCTTTCCAAGTCAAGAGGCGGATCAAAGGCAAGAAGAGAAGCTAGGGTTAGGGTTTTCTGTACTCATTGTAAGCTTTGCGCTTGTATTTTGTTTCCCTTTCCTTTCTTCTTGTACTGAGAGTCTTGTAGGGCTTCTCCGCCCTCGGTAGTTACCGAAAAGGAGTGTTTTCATAGTGGAGGGTGCGTGCGTGATGTGGATCCTTGGACTAGTCACCTCTTGTGAGGTGGATACCAAGTAAACCAACCGTGTTAGCGTTGTTGTATTTGTTTCTGTATTTTCCGCTGCGCATTCTTGAAGAAACAAGCAACACCGAGCAACGAGCACGCGACGAGCTATTCACCCCCCCCCCCCCTCTAGCTACTTTTGGTCCTAACAATCTGGTGCTGGGAAGTCCAAGTAGGTCAAAGGATTGACTGGATACTTGGCATGAAAGAAAAGTCCAAGTAGGTCAAAGGGATTGACCGGATACTTGGCACAGAGAAAAGTCCAAGTGGGTCAAAGGGATTGACCGAACACTTGGTAAGGGAGTCCTAGCAGGTCAAGGGAGTGACTAGATGCTAGACATGACATACCAACAGGTCAAGGTTGACCGGATGTTGGTTTGGGAGGTTTGGGACTTGGTTTTGGACAAAAATCAAGTGCTGGATCGATCAGTGGATCGATCCAGGCTCTGGATCGATCAGTGGATCGATCCAGACCTGTCCCAGCGAACAGAGAGCCTCTGGATCGATCCGTGGATCGATCCATAGGTCCCAATCGATCAGTGGATCGATTGGGACAGCCGATCGATCGTGGATCGATGCTGCTTCGCGCGATAAGCGCTGGATCGATCCGTGGATCGATCCAAAGCCTCCCCGATCGATTGGGAACATTCGAATCGATCGGGATCCGACCGTTGGCGTCGTTTATAGCCGCAGGCGTTCATTTCCTTCGGCATTACTTGACCAATTCATTCCAGATTCATCACAGCTCCTCCCCAGCACTCTCTAAGCTCCTCACCGCCAGTTCTTGAAGGTTCTTGGAGGTTTATCCAAGTCAAGAGGCGAGTTGCAACGAGAAGAAGAAGAAGCTAGGGTTTTTACTGCATCTCTTGTAAGCTTTTGCTTATTCTTTACTACCCTTTCTTCTACTTGTATTGAGAGTCTTGTAGGGCTTCTCCTCCTTCGGTAGTTACCGAAAAGGAGTGTTTATTAGTGGAGGTGTGTGTGTGTGCGTGGATCCTTGGACTAGTCACCTCTGTGAGGTGGATACCAAGTAAAATCCTATTGTTAGCATTGTTGTAGTTTGTTTCTTTGTATTCCGCTGCGCATCACTTTGAAGAAACAAGCAACGAAGCACGACGAGCACACCCCTCTAGCTACTTTTGGTCCTAACAAGTGGTATCAGAGCAAGGCCGCTCTTCACCGGAATCATCGCCGGAAGGGTCAAGCATAACAAGAAAAGCTAGAGGGTGAAGAAGTTGGAGCAAATTCTTCAAGTTCAGGATTCTATCAAGCTCAACTTCAAGATGCAATTCCAAGATGGACTTGGATTTGACACAAGGGTGGCTCCACCATATTCATCTACAAGCTTCGATTCTTGGAAATCAAGAATCAAAAATTTTCTTATGATGGAGATAGAGCAATGGTTTGCTCTCATGGAAGGTTTTGAAGCTCCCACAAATTCCAAGGGCAAAGTACTCAAAAGGAGCAAGTGGAGCAAAGACCAAATCCAAAGATGTGAGGCCAATGACAAAGTGACCAAGCTTTTGGTCAATTTATTGCCAAGCAACATCTTGAAACAAATTGGAGAGTTTGAAGATGCCAAGGAGCTTTGGAGCAAATTGGCAAGAATTCATGAGATCCCCTCCACTGTATCAAATCAAGGAGAATCCAAAGAGGGTGACTCATTGGATCAAGACCAAGAGGAGGACTCCGAGGTTGAGAGATGCTCAACCTCCGAAGAAGAGGAGATCCAAGAAGCTTCATCCTCAAGGGAATGCAACGAAGGGAACAAGGAGGGAGCATACTCCTTGTTTCATATTCAAGATGATGAAGCCTCCACCTCTAGGATTGAGGGGGAGCAATCCTTGGTGACGCCGGATCAAGAAGAAGGAGAAGCTTCTACATCCGGGTCAAGTGAAGAAGAAGAAGATGGTGCCACCTCTAAAATTCAAGAAATATCAAATGGAGGAGCAAGTGTCATTCCTATACAAGAAGGTATAAATATTTCAATTAATAATAAAAATCATATAATATGTTTTGAGTGTAGGGAACATGGGCACTATAAGAGCAAGTGTCCCAACTTGGCCAAGAAGAAGGGCCAAGTGGCACAAAAGGGCAAGGAGAAGCCCAAGGAGACCACCCCCGGGACAAAGAAGAGCAAGGAGCACATTGTGTGCTTCTTGTGTCAACAAAAAGGGCATTACCGAAGTCAATGCCCCAAGGGGAAGAAGATGGTCAAGGCTCAAGGAGGCACTAGTCAACGGGGAGCCTCCAAGGTAAAAAGGAAGGTAACATTTATTGAGCCTACCCCTTTACATTATGGTAAAAAGCATGATAGTTCTAACTTTTATCATTTTAATGCAATTTACCATAAGAATAGAAAGCATGAGGGCCTTAAGGAAAAACATGTGGCCCTACATGCCAAAACTACCCAACCTAAGGTTAGGAAGGTAGATAGACACTTGGGCAATAACTCTAAAGATTTTAGATACAAGCCCAAAAACAAAAATGCTCATGGATCAAATACTAAGGACTTAGTGAGAGAAAATCAAGTCTTGAGGTCAAGACTTGACAAAATGGAGAAGACCCTAAAAATGATGGAAAATATCCTATTAGGGCAAAGTGAGCATAACTTAGGTTTAGGAAAATCAAAGTCATCCAATGGCCATAAAGGTTTGGGATACAAACCAAACGCTAAGAAGGATGTGCCTAGTTATCATAGGGTTCCATATAGTTATGGAACGAACCCTAAGTCTAGAGGTCAAGTCAAGGATACAAGGGAAGATATCCCTAGAAGTATCTTTGCAACCAAAGTGACTAAGACTTCTAAGAAGTCTAAGAAAGTCACGAACAAGGTTACAAGGGAGGCTATCCCTAGAGTTGACCTAGAAAATGTGACCAAGGCTTCTAAGAAGCCCAACAAGGTCACTAGGAAGGTATCTAGGGAAGTTATCCCTAGTGAGTACCTAGAGCATCCAAGGAGCACCAATAGGTGTTGGGTTCCTAGGAGCATCTTCTCTACCCCATAGATGGGTTAGAGAGTGTCAACTCCGATTAGAAGGGTAGTTAACCCAACTTTGAGGAAATTGACACTCAAGGAGCATTTTCAAGGTTTTAGTTAACCTTTGAAAATGAAATGGACCTTTTGATTACTCCTTGAAAGAGTAAATGTGCCAAATTGGAGAAGTATTGATTTTATTTTAAAGTGGCACAAATTTGAGAAAACACAAGAACTACCAATTGGGATTTTGGCATGTTCTTAGGAAATTAAAGGCAAACTAAGCCTTAATTTAAAAGTGCTACTCTTGAGGAAAAATGGAATATGCCAACATTTGAGGACATGTTTACTTTCAATTGGCATACATTAAATCAAGGAAATTAGAAATGCCAATTTAGGTTTTGGCACTCTCTTGTAGCATTTTAGGGCAATCTAGGTTTAAGGTGTAAGTTTAGCTAAGACTTTAAGGATACTTAGATAGTTAATCTAGGTATATTTTATTTATGCTAAATCTTGCCATGATTGTTTGCCCATCATATGCCATGACATCATGTCTAGTTTTTGCATTCATGTTTTATTATGGAAAATCCAAAAATACCATGTCATGACATTCATACATCATGTAGTAATAGGATATTTTCTTTTGAAAATTATTTTCTGTTGATGTATGTCATAACATAATCATGCATTTAGTTTAATTCCTTGTAATTAAGGACGAATGGCATTTAACGACACTTATTAACAAGTGACATCCTGGGTGGATGTCTAATATCTCTAAAATGCCTAGATAGATATGCATGATCCCTAGAATAGGGCAAAACCAAATTTTACATCTCACAAAGACCTCTAAGGTGACTTGTATGTGTTTTAGTGCATATTATATACAAGTGAGATGTTAGGATGATAAACAAAGCTCAAGATGTTGATTTAGTGCATTCCTTTGAGTTTTAAATTCATCAAAACACATAGTTATGTGTTTTCCCATCATTGGGAAAGCTAATGTACAAGTCATGTGCATTAAGCCCAAGGAATATGATGGGATATTGGTTTTTGGAAATGTTTTTAAAATGTTTTTGGAAAACCTTGGTGAAGGCTATCTTTTGATAGTAATCACCATTGAATAGTTAGACACAAACTTGAAGAAAAACACTAAAGTTTTTGCAAGTTTTCAAGTTTGTGTCAATCTTTGAAAATATGATGTATTTTCATAGAAAGCTATTTTTCCATGATTAAGTATGCCCTAAATAATGTCTACACGAAATTTCATAATTTTTGGATTTTTGTAGAATTTTCTAGGGGTTTCTGAAGTTGACTGAAATGGAATTTCAGCAACTATCAGAGCTCCGATCGATCCATGGATCGATTGGAGTTCCTGAATCGATCCGTGGATCGATTCAGAAGGCAAGTCTCCCGCGAGCAGAAGCTCGCTGGATCGATCAGCCGATCGATCCAGGGAGTCTGAATCGATCAGTGGATCGATTCAGAAAGGTTTAATCGATTGGAACCCAACTCCAATCGATCCAAGTTGCTGATTTTGGCTGGGAAGGCTTGATTTCAGCATCTTTGAACCTCTTTGAGTCTAGGTAACCATTACAAACCCCTTAAATACATTTGTATACATACAAAGGGTGTTTTCATGTTGAAAACAAGGATGGATTGGCTAACGAAGACTAAGTAGAAGTTTAGATTGAGGTTGTTTCAAATATTGAACATTTAAACCTCAAAACTTCTAAAATTTGGGTTTCCTAAAGGTTTAGGGATTCCAAGTCATTGTTGGTGCAATGACAGAAGTTACCACCATGTCTTTAGGGGGAGGGACTCTTTAAAGACATGAAAATTATTTTTCATGAACCTTGGAAGGTGGTTAACCTTCTGTTGTGAATTTGCTCAAGGTAGAGCATTGAAACTTGAAATGGGGAGAAATGGGGAGTGGATATCCTCATTATTTCAAGTGGACACTCAAGTGGTAGATAATGCTCAAGGTTGGGTAGTTGTCTACATTGAGGGAGAAGTTAAGGATAAATGAAGGGTATGAGACCTTCATTATCGTGTTGATCACAACGAGTGATGTTGTGAACAACGATGAGCAACTCTTCAGGGGGAGAGTCTTCAACAAATGGATTTGTTGAAGTGTGCCCAGAATTGGAGCATAGGTTGATGTGTGTCCAACGATAGGTTGATGTGTGTCCAACGATGGGTTGATGTGTGCCAATAGGGGAAGAATGTATGGTTAAGTTTAGGCTTTCATTACCTATGGGAAGGTCATAGGGGGAGAATGAAAGGACTCATGAAAGGGAGTAAGTTAGGCTTTCATTACCTAGAGGGAGTTTGCCCTCTTAGGGGGAGAATGAAGAGCTTAATTTATGCTTTCATTACCTAGTGGCATGAAGAAGAAGGCTATGGGATTAGCCTAACTTACATATGGGATTGTAAGTGTTATTGTGGTATTGTCAAACCTCAAAAAGGGGGAGATTGTTGGTGCAATATCCCTCAGGTCAAGGTTGACCTGGGTAACCAAGCTGAGTCTTGGTTTGGGTTTAGATGTTTGACAATAAGATATTGATTGAAGAAGAGTCAAGTAGGTCAAGGTTGACTGGATACTTGACTGGGAAGTCCTAACTGGGATGTTAGGTAAAATGAAAGACCTAGTGAGTGAAGCTAGGCAGTTAACTGTGAGTGAGGCAGAAGAAAAGTCCGGTGAGTGAAGCAGGTAAGAGAAGTCCTAGTGAGTGAAGGTAGGCAAATGGAAATCCTGGTGAGTGAAGCCAGGTGAAAGTCCTAGTGAGTGAAGCTAGGCAGATGGAAAATCCTGGTGAGTGAAGCCAGGTGAAAGTCCTAGTGAGTGAAGCTAGGCAGATGGAAATCCTGGTGAGTGAAGCCAGGTGAAAGTCCTAGTGAGTGAAGCTAGGCAAATGGAAAACCCTAGTGAGTGAAGCTAGGTGAAAGTCCTGGTGAGTGAAGCCAGGCAAGGGAAAATCCAGATGGATCAAGGATGATCGGACATCTGGTGCTGGGAAGTCCAAGTAGGTCAAAGGATTGACTGGATACTTGGCATGAAAGAAAAGTCCAAGTAGGTCAAAGGGATTGACTGGATACTTGGCACAGAGAAAAGTCCAAGTGGGTCAAAGGGATTGACCGGACACTTTGTAAGGGAGTCCTAGCAGGTCAAGGGAGTGACTAGATGCTAGGCATGACATACCAACAGGTCAAGGTTGACCGGATGTTGGTTTGGGAGGTTTGGGACTTGGTTTTGGACAAAAATCAAGTGCTGGATCGATCAGTGGATCGATCCAGGCTCTGGATCGATCAGTGGATCGATCCAGACCTGTCCCAGCGAACAGAGAGCCTCTGGATCGATCCGTGGATCCATCCAGAGGTCCCAATCGATCAGTGGATCGATTGGGACGCGGCTGCTTCGCGCGATAAGCGCTGGATCGATCCGTGGATCGATCCAGGCGCGTTTCCAGAGCACAGAGGCACTCTGGATCGATCCGTGGATCGATCCAAAGCCTCCCCGATCGATTGGGAACATTCGAATCGATCGGGATCCGATCGTTGGCGTCGTTTATAGCCGCAGGCGTTCATTTCCTTCGGCATTACTTGACCGATTCATTCCAGATTCATCACAGATCCTCCCCAGCACTCTCTAAGCTCCTCACCGCCAGTTCTTGAAGGTTCTTGGAGGTTTATCCAAGTCAAGAGGCGAGTTGCAACGAGAAGAAGAAGAAGCTAGGGTTTTTACTGCATCTCTTGTAAGCTTTTGCTTATTCTTTACTACCCTTTCTTCTACTTGTATTGAGAGTCTTGTAGGGCTTCTCCGCCTTCGGTAGTTACCAAAAAGGAGTGTTTATTAGTGGAGGTGTGTGTGTGTGCATGGATCCTTGGACTAGTCACCTCTTGTGAGGTGGATACCAAGTAAAATCCTATTGTTAGCATTGTTGTAGTTTGTTTCTTTGTATTCCGCTGCGCATCACTTTGAAGAAACAAGCAACGAAGCACGACGAGCACACGCGAAGCTATTCCCCCCCCCCCCCCCCCCCTCTAGCTACTTTTGGTCCTAACACTTGAGAATATAAACTAGTGGAAAGTTTTCATTTTTTATTATAGCTGTTTTATGATATTCCAAGAGAAAGTTTTCATTTTTTTATTTGCCTTTTGTTGTAAGAGTTTGGCCTATGCAATAGCTTAGCCTAATCACGTGCACACTCATCTTTTAGTTTGTGTATAAGAATGTTAATTTTTTTCTTATATCCTACATTTTCATATTTCAGGATAATGGATGGTAGTAGTGGTACTGGTAGCAATGCAAATTCATTTGCCGAACCATTTACGAATGAAGAATCTGCAAGCCAAAGCCATAGGCAGAAAGCGGAAATAACATGGGCTCATGTTTCTAAAGGTGTAATGCACAAGGAAGAAAAACTATGGCATGCATTTATTGTCACAAGATATTTGCGGGTGGGGGCATATTTCGGATGAAGCAACACTTAGCGGGAGCAAGGGGTAGCATTGTTTCTTGTGGAAAGGTTCCACCAGAAATTAGACATGCTATTTCAGTAACATCGAAAGATATTTGAGAAGAAGAAAGAAAAACAAGGGAATTTGGTGTAAAAAATCCATTTGGTCGATCTGTAGATGAATTTAATGGCGATGAAGTCCAAGAAATTTCCATTATTCACACTAAAGGAATTACAATCAATGAAGCAAGTGCACCATCTGATAAAGGAAAGCGAAAAGCCACTACACTAGGCCCAGGTATACATAATTTCTTTAAAGGTGGACATGATAATTCACAACCCACTATCAAGGCTATTTTGCAAAGTAAAGAAAAATGGCACAACTATGATATGGCTATTGCACGTTGGTTTTATGATGCTTGTATTCCTTTAAATGTTGTTAACTCTCCATTTTTTCAAAAAGCTATTGATCAAATAACATCAATGGATCATGGGTATAACGCTCCATTTTATTATGATCTGGGAGTGCCTTTGTTGCGAGAATCTAAGAAAGATTTGGCTTTACTTATTGATTCATTTCGAAGTGCTTGGGCTGAAACTGGTTGCACTATAATGGGTGATGGGTGGAAAGACAGTAGACAAAGACCATTGATTAATTTTTTGGTTTACTGTCCTAAAGGTATATCTTTCATCAAATTAAATCCGTTGATGCATCTGATGTTGAGACAAATGCACAAAATTTGTGTACTTTATTTGCTGAAATTGTTGAAATCGTTGGTCCAAGAAATGTGGTGCATTTGGTTACTGATAATGCTAGCCATGATAAGGCTGTTGGAACTCTACTAAGTGAAAAATAACCAACCATTTGTTGGTCTCCATGTGTTGCACATTGCATCAATTTAATTTTAAATGATATTGGTCAAATGAATAATGTGAAAGCCATATTATCACTTTCTTCAACTGTAATTGTATTTGTGTATAACCACAAGTACACTTTAAATTAGTTGAGAAAGATAAAAAGGGTGGTAGGAGATTATTCGTCCAAGAGAAACTAGATTTGCAACTACTTTTATTGCATTAAAAAATTTGCATGATCACAAAGATAGTTTGCAAGCTCTAGTCACAAGTGGAGATTACAAAAAGTTCTTGAAAATAGACAAAGGAAAAGAGGTCAAGCAAATTGTTTTGAATGAAAAGTTTTGGAATAATTGTTTGATTACAGTGAGGATTATGAACCCACTTATTCATCTTTTGCGTATTTGTGACACTGATGACAGACCTTTTTTGGGTTATGTATATGAGGGTATGTATAGAGCAATTAATGGCATCAAGAAGCTCTTTAAAAACAAAGAGAGATTCTATAAGCCTTATACTGACATAATCAATGAAAGATGGGATAGAATGTTGAGAAAGAATCTTCATGCTGCTCCTTATTATTTGAATCCTGCTTTTCAATATGATCCCACATTTTATACCCATCCAGAGAACACAAATGGTTTGTTTGATTACATAGAATCAAAGGTAGATTGGTGTAGTTTGGATGTATTAACATATGAGATTGGTATATTTCGAGATCGCCAAGGGAGTTATGAGCAAAAATTTGCTATTCTTAGCAGCCAAAAAAAACGTCCAGGTAATAATTTTTTATTATATTATTTTTTTTGAAAAAAATATTTATTATTTAGTTTTCTTTATCTAATATTCTAATATTCACTGTGATTGTGGTAGAGAGTTGGTGGAAGGTTGTGATGCTCAAAATTTACAAAATCTTGCAATTAGGATTTTGGGTCAAATAACTTCTTCTGGATGTAAACGGAATTGGAGTGTTTTTGAACGTATTCATACAAAAAAAGGAATAGATTGGAGCATCAGAGACTTAATGATCTTATATATGTGCATTATAATTTACGATTGCAATATAGGTATATATGAAATTATTCTTTTTTTTTATTAATTTCATTATTTTGTATCAAAAGATTTATTAATATATTAATAACTCATGAAATGTGTTGTAGGAGTGAATAACCGAAGAGAAGTTATGATCCCGTTGATTATGAGCCCATTGATAAGACAGATTTTTGGGTGGTGGAAGAAACGCCAATAGGAGAGCTTGATTATGATGAGGTGGAAGAGGAGCTTGAAGAACTTCCAATGCCTCTGGAAAGTACGAATTTTCAACAATTTGAAGGTTGTTTTGATATGATATTATATTATTAAGTATAAAGATATAACTATTTTTCTTGTACTAAATGTGATTGTTTTTTTCCTTTTAAGATGATGGAGATGAAGTTGAGATGAGGATGTTAATTTGGACTTATTTCAACGTAGAAGTGTTCTTGTTGATGAAGATGATTGGATATGAACGTGATAATAGAGTTGTAAATTCATGATGAATTGGTTATTTTTAATTATGTATTGTTGTTAAGAATGATTGTATTTGTAATGAATTATTATCTTTTTTTTAATTGAATTGGACTATTTAGTAGTTATGTTATTGTTCAGTATATATTTATTTGCTAGAGTTATAAATTTAGTGAATTTAATGCTATAATTGAAGCAGGTCTTATATGAAATAGGATAAATTATTTGTACAATAGGTTTCCTCTCTTTCTTTTGAAGCGGGAATATTTTTAATTATTGAAGCATGATTTATATATATATATAAACCTTAAAAATCTCGATCCGATCACCTCATCGGTTCAGTAACCAGTCCGATTTCCAAAACATTGATTAGCACAACAAGCAATAATATGAAAAGAAGAGTAGTAATAAAATATTTGATAATTTTCGGACTGTTCGGTGCTAACTTTTAGTTTTGCTAAAACCTTAAATCAGACCGACGCCTAATATTTCCTCAACCGGGATCACATCCTCACTAGATCTCTCCTCCAATTATTTACATTTACTTACCATTTGTAAACTTAGTTGACCTTGATCTCTTGACCCCACTAGGTCTTCCTATCAGATGCCTCATCTAGACTTCAGTCAATCGTCTGGTCCTTTTTGACCCGACTAGACTTCTTGCCAACTTTTTGGTCCTCTATGACTTAGTTGGACTTCCTGCCAACTATCTAACCCTCTCTGACTTAGTTGGACTTCCAGCTAATTGTCTGGTCCTCCTAGCCCGACTAGACTTTAGTTTGGTGTCTAGTCCCTATCAAGTCTTTCAGTCTTGCACACTTGGTAAGTGGATTAGAACACAACTCCTAATTTTAATCTTTTATCATACATCAAAACTTAAGTTTGATCATCAGTACTAACTGCATCAATAATCTTTCCCTTTTTAATTTAATGACAACCTAAGTTAAAGTTAGAAAAAAATACAAAAGTATCAATATGAATATTATGTTTGTTTTTTTATTTTTTTTGGTTATTGATTTCTTTTTTCTAGCTTTTGTTTTTTTATCTTAAACATGTTACCCTCTTCTTTTGACATTCATC